>NC_027751.1:22090744-22134282 GCF_000695525.1 Brassica oleracea var. oleracea | reverse complement strand
TGCTCGGTCGCTACGTAGCGACCGAGCTTGGCTTGAGCTTGGCTTGAGCTTGGTCGCTATTACGTAGCGACCGAGCACGCACACGGCTCGGTCGCTACGTAGCGACCGAGCTGTGTAATCAATTTGTTGCGCTTCATTTTTCCACGATTAACCTAGGGGTTTTCTGCGGTTTTTGGGAGAACAAGTTTTACCCTTCCGAAATATTTTCGAAAAACGTGTGTTGGTAAAACCCTTACGCATTGAGATTTCTTTTGTTCAGTAATGAGCCAAACTTACGGGGTTTGATAAGATTTATCGTTTCCCTTTATGCTTAAAAAGAGAAATCGCGAGCTCGTTTCGTTGCACTTCCTGTGGCAAAAAGTCGCAGCAAGGTTTTCGATTTTTTCAAGAACTGTGACGTTTGCATAGGCGTTGGCCATAGGCGCAGTGGCGGCTGGAGTTTTCTTACCAGCGTTGTTTCGAACTGCAATTTTCTCTTTCGTATTTCCAGACATTGTTTTGATCAAGCGTTTTGCGGCTATGAGTTAGAGTAATCCGTACCCCCCCCCCTCCTTCTAGCGCCAAACTGTGGGAACCGAAATTCGCACTGTCGATTTACGTTTAAATTAGGAAACTAGGAAAACCCTAATTTTCCAGAGGTTTCGGATCTCTGCGAGAGCCAATGGCAAGTGACCAAATATATGCGGAAATCATGAAAAGATAACAAACGAGTTTGGAGAAAACAGTAGATATTATTTCGAGTCCGCGTGAGAGCGTTACGACCATTACAAGAGTTTCTAAGTGCCGAGAGTTCGAATGGCGGAAAACATGAAATGTGTTCGCTATGTAGCGACCGAGCGGGACGGATGCTCGGTACTTAGAAACTCTTGTAATGATCGCAACTCTCTCACGCGGACTCGAAATAATATCTAATGTTTTCTCTAAACTCGTTTGCTATCTTTTCATGATTTCTGCATATATTTGGTCACTTGCCGTTGGCTCTCGCAGAGATCTGGGACCTCTGGGAAATTATTGTTTTCCTAGTTTCCTAATTTAAACGTAAATCGACAGTGCGAATTTCGTTTCCCACAACAAGTTCGAAGAGATGCTTGATAGGGTTCTTGAGGCACAGTAGCGAATGACAGTGGACTTCAATGGGAAGATAGATTCTGTCTACAACAACCTGAACACAAATTTGAAACTTTGGGTTCTCATGTGAAGAAGATGGAGATACAGGTTGCGCAGACAGGAGATGCTATTAGAAGGCAAGAAGCTTCAACAAGAGGAGTAGGGGATGATGTGATGATGCACCACGGGAATGCCATTATTGAGGATGATTTTTGGCAAGTGGTGAAGGAAGAGAAGCTGAAAGAAGGCGATTTCGAGGTAGAAAGTCTGATGAGTTTTGGCGGGTCACATTGGTGTCGATCGACACCAACCACCGAGCATCGATCGACATACACCAACCAAGATCGATTGACAGGAGTACCATAGCATTGATGGACAACACCTACAGAGTCAACCGCGTCTTGCAATGCCGTGAAGATTCTATCTCACGAGGAGTTCGCAGCGAAACACCCACATCCGCCCAAACCTGATAAAGTACGAATCGATCGACATGCCAACAACAACGTCGATCGACACTCAGAAGCTGATATCGAACGACATCCTTCCTCGCCAATCGATCGACGTGCCCCTATCACGTACCGAGTGCAGATGCTAAAGATAGATGTAGCACGACTTAACGCACTCAGACCCAAACCTAAACCTTCAGAACAACCACCGGATACTGTCAGGACGCCTTCAGTTGATGGAGATGATCCTATGGAAGAAGATAGGGTTTCTACTGGAAGAACCCTAAGGAGAAGATGGAAAAAGTGGCGAGACAATTGAAGAGGGGGCTAATGAAAAGGAAAAGGAAAATTTCCAAAAGGGAGTCTTCAGAATTCCTCTACATAAGCCATTCGAGGAAGCTTATTACAACAACAGATTGTGGATGTTCTTCAGAGAAACCAGAGAGAAAGAAGAAGACATTAGGAGATTGTTCTGTGAAGCCAGGGAAAATATGAGGAAAAGGATTACCTTGAAGAAGAAGAGTTATCCTAGGCAATTTGTAATACCATGCACAGTGCAGGGTATTGAATTCCCACATGCCTTGTGCGACACAGGAGCATCAGCCCGCATCCTACCTAGGGTTATGGCAGACCATCTGGGTCTGAAGGTGGAGTCATCACAGGAATTGTTTACTTTTATGGATTGTTCCCAGAAGAGCTCAGGAGGAATTGTGAGAGACCTAGAGGTGCAGATTGGCAATGCCCTAGTTCCAGTCGATTTCCATGTCTTGGACATCAAGCTAAACTGGAACTCCTCTCTACTACTTGGGAGAGCTTTCTTGTCAACAGTGGGAGCAGTGTGCAACTTGCAAACCAACCAGTTGTGTCTAACACTCATCGATCCTAATGCCCACTACGACCCTATCCCAGTCAAGAAGCCACATACGATCCCCAGAAGAATCAATAATCCAGGAATCATTGCAGCCTGCCACTGTGGAGCCGAGTATGAATCTGACTACTCAGAATCGATCGACACCCATCCAGTTGAATCGATCGACACAAACCACTAGAGATCGACCGACATTGCCTTCTACAAACCGATCGACACTGATTTAAACCATGTGAGAGATGGAGACTACTCAATTGGTAGTTGGACAGATGAACACCACCACGAGAGCTTTGCAGTGGACACAACAACCCATACACCGGGAGCTAACAAAGTCTTCACAGACGAGGAGCTGCTAAACATGCAAAGGCATGATCATACATCACAAACACTCATCATCAAACATCGATCAACAGACGTCCTCAACAATCGATCGAGATCAACAACACCACGTCGATCGACAACCATCAAATCCCGAAAACCACTGTAAGCGAAAGAGTTAAATAAGATAACCAGTATCTAACTCCAGACGAATTTGGTATTTTCAGGGACCCCAATGGCTTCGTAAAAGCCATAGATGGCCGCACACTACACATATCTCGAGAAGATATCGCAGACATGCTCCAGGTAGCTAATGGAGCAGACAATCTGTTCATGCATCAATGCAGCAAACAGAAAATTACAAAGGAGTTCAATGACACAGCTGGTGGCATGGAAAACAGCTTCAATCAACGATCTCACCATATAACTCATCCACCAATCAACACAGACGTCCCAACGATCGCCAGACAGCCAGAATTCAGCAGAAGAGCCTATGACCTTTATGGTAACAGAAAATTCTACTGGGAAGAGAAAGATGAGTATGGAGTCTACAGAGATGATCGAGAATTTGCCAGAGATCTAGAGGGACGCACCATCCCTGTTCACACCAAATGTATCAAAAGACTCTTGGAAAGAGCCTCAAGAGATGAGACGGCCTACATATGTCTTCCTGAACATGCTAGCTCATTCACACAGACAAAGTTGGCCGCAGAGATCTACACCAAAGACGAGATCAATGAGATGTTCTATGGAATCTGTGGTGAACATGAGAGGGACAAAGAAGCTTTCCAGATGAAGCTTGCTGGTGTCTACTATCCACTGAATGATAGTATAATCTGGCTAACCACTTGCATGGAGGAGATGAAGCAAGACATAGCCAGAATTCAGAACGTGACTAACGCTGCTCGACATCCATCGATCGACAGAAGACAACCGAAATCGATCGACAGCCATCAATCACCATCGCTCGATAGACACCACCCCACATCGATCGACAACCGCTACGCCGCATCGATCGCCATCAACCAGCCACACCCCCACACGATGAAGTCTCTAACGGATTTCCACACCAGAAAAGAGATACACCAGTTGGTAGAAGGGATCTACAGAGCACTGGAAACTACAGAGAAGAGGCTTAATGGAAGGTGTGATGACATCTATTTCCCAATGGATCTTACCATCAGTGCATTGACCTCCAAGGTTGAAGCTATACAAGGGGAGTTGGTGGAAAGTCAGAGCTACATTGCGCGTCGACCAGAAGCATCGATATCGATCGACAGACGCAACAACAAATCGATCGACACCAACCATCCAACGTTGATCGACATTGATACCAACCGAGGCCGGCTAGTACCAAAGACGACATCAGAAACGTCCAACACACCATACCATGAAAAGGAGATCTCAGCTGACACTTACGCCGCACTTACCAAACATCAATTCAACCTTGAGAGTCTTGGTCAACGATTGCAGAGGATTGAAAACACAACTGCAGCAATGAAGGATAAATGGCGTAGAGGGGATGACGCAATGAGGGACTTCACTGGTACATGGTTCAACAAGCGCAAAGACGAGATGGATACTTGCTTTCCAACAAGCCCCAATTCTCCACATTACTAGCCAAAACACCTCCAAAGTCAAGCTAAATGACTATAACTAAGCGCTAAGTGGGAGGCAACCCACTTTTCGGTAATATTTATTAAGTTTTTCTTGATTTACTATTTATGTTGGTTTTTACTTATTGCAGGTCATAAAAAAAAAAAGACGATCCGAGTAGACGATTGCCATCTGTATCGACCGACGCGAACAAGTTGACATCGCTCAACACTGACTCACCTACGTCGACCGACACCAACATCCTTGAATCGGTCGACATATATTCCGGTCTGGTATATCGTTCCTACTTGTTACATTCAGTCCTTATGATTTATTTTTCACCATAACTCCGACTGAATTTACACTGAGGACAGTGTAGTTTAAGTCTGGAGGGAGGTTTACTGATATTTATTTACTTATTAGTCTTATTAAAATTGTTTTCAAAATTAAGTTATTAATGAGTCAAAAAATGGATTATGAACTTATAGATTTTGCTAGATATCTAACCACTCTTTAGCACCATTCTAAACTTACTGATTGCAGATAGTACTATAGATACTAAAGTGGATCAACCTGTCAACTAACCACTCTTGCTAAGATTGTTTTGAAGGAACCAAAGCTGACCTCCAACACCAACCTGACACAACTGCTTGTCTTGGGGTTTGGTATACATGAGATCGGATTCTTCAATCAAGTCTGGAAGGTAAAGCCTTGTGTATATAGATTTATCACCTTTTTTCTCTCTATTTTTGAAATATAGATTAAAAAAAAATTATATATATACATATATGTATTATATTGGAATTTCATAGGTAATGAATTCGAACAGGACTTGGTGCCAACAACCATTAAGGCTTGCTTCATAAGAATTTCATAGGTAAAGAATTAGAACAGGACTTGGTGGCTACAGCCATTAAGGCTTGCTTTATAAATAATCATAGGATATAGGTCAAAAAGAAGTGAACAGGACTTGGTGGCAACCACCATTAAGCCTTGATTCATTGAAGCCTGTCCAATCTTGGTTAATGATCTTGCATATAAGCAGACTTTTAACCAAGAGAGAAAATTAGTAGAGAGAAAGAATATGAACTAATGTTTACCTGCAGGTCAAGATACTTGTTTGAGAATCTTTGAATCCTGTGATCGATACTCCCAAGGTAAAGCCTTCACTTTTATTTTATGTTAAGAAATGAGGTTGGTAGAGGAGAATGAAAGATAAGATTAAGCTAAGTTGTTGGCTAGATGAATTTGGTTGCTAAGCTAGGATATGGTATGATATACTTTTGTGATTAGGATTTCTTAGATGTGGATTGCAATATTGTAGAGGTTATGATTCTAAGTTTCAAATCTTGTGAATCCCTGCTGTTTTTAAAACCTCTTTCAGAGAGACTGCCTGTTTGTTTTGCTTGAGGACAAGCAAAATGGTAAGTCCGAGGGAGTTGATAGACTATGGATTTGACCCATTTTTATCCATAGTTTAAGTGTTTTTACTAATATTTAAATTATTATAGAGCCAATTTATTATATTTATATGATCATGAACGTTTTGGAGATAAGTGATGATCTTGGAGCATTTTGGAAATATTTAGAGCAAGCACCCGAGATGACCATCGAGATCGAAAATCGGTCGATATTGGAGAGCTAGAATCGATCGATACACGAGTCATTGTGTCGATCGATAGCGAAGCGCACAGAAAGCCCTTTTGGTCACAGCCGACTTGAAGCCCAAGATTTCACTATTTTAGAAGATTGCCCCTGACGAGTTTTACCATAATTATATAAGCTTTGCCGCCATGTTAGAGGCAGAGAGTGCTTGTGTTTTAGTTTTTTGTTCTTCTTTGTGTTTTATTGTTTCCTGATAGATAGGAGAGAAGATCCAAAGTTATAATTTGTGATTGGAACTCCATTGATATTTATCTTATTTATTCTATGCAGTTTTTATGAATAGCTTAGCCATGTCTGAATAGTTCTCTTGTTAAATTTTAGGGTTTAAATAGGTTATGAGGGATTAGCCCCAACTATGGATTGCTGAATTGTGATAATCATCATTAGAACTGTTCATTAATGCATGTCTCTAGATTAGCTAACTAGAACTTGTCCTAGGATTGATTGATAAAAGCCATAGCTAATTCTCATCCTAAAAACATTCTAATTGAACTTCGTTTCTTACTATGAGCAAGGTGAAAGCTGATCTAGTAAGCTTAGTAAGCATTCATTCAACCTGTGCATAAAGCTTAACTAGAGCGCGTCGATCGATATCATACTTGAATAATCGATCGACGGTGCAAAAGGTGTATCGATCGATATGCCCATTGGAATATCGATCGACACTTTCTATAGATCAATAAACGAGAGTTGAGATCATAGATCTAGTTAATAGTCAACAAGTCAATGTTCGCAAAGCCCGAAAGACTTGTTGATTAAATAGTTGAGCTTTACATTATCATGCATGCAACTCATTAGGCATCTATAGGATTATAATTCCAACTTTCCTGAATAAAAACCCTAAGTCTAGCTATTTCCTTTTTAAAGCACCAAAACCCCAAGCTTGCTATTGAACAATTATTTGTTCAATATATAAACTGCAATTTACTTTTAAAACTCTTAAAACATCTTGCTTGACAAATCATATTAGAAACTCTAGGTTCCCTAGCTCCCTGTGAATTCGATCCCTAAGTACTACAACTCGACCTTTTATTTGAGAGAGTATAAATCACTCCTTAGGGTAATTTGAGTGGTATCAACTCTCCAAACCAAACCGGTAACTCTGCATCCATATGAACAACAAAAAACACTTGTTTCCTTGCACTCCGCGCCAGACTGTCCGCTTTTGTATTCAGCTTTCGAGGGATATGAATGATCGTGAGTAAAACTTTCTTGAAGAATCTTGATGTCGTCCAAATAATTCGCAAATGCTGGCCAATCCTCTGGTGCATAAACCATTTTCACCAATTGGATACAATCCGTCGCAAAAGTAACATGATATTGACGTAAGTTCCTCATGCTTTCCATTGCCCAAATAAAGGCTTCCACCTCCGAGTGTAGAGGCGAAAGACTTGCTCTTGTGTTCCTAGCTCCCATTAGTCCCTCGAAACCCGGTAGCGTGATGTACCATCCCTGTCCCGAAAACCAATCCTGCTCTTTCCATGATCTATCCGTAAAATGCCAGAGACCCAATATTATGGGTAAATTTATGTCTTCCCTTTCTTGCGCATGGGTTGTTCCACCTGTGACCGAGGCCTGAGCCTCTGCCCAGAGTAAAGATTCAGTCTCTGCTAGTTTCAAGGTATCTCGAGGATCAACATCAATATTACTAAAGACCTTATTATTTCGTCCCTTCCAAATGTACCATAAAATCCATGCAAACAATATAGATAATCTATGTTTGTAAACAAAGCCAGAGAAGGGAAAATAAGCGGATTCGATGGGAATTTAGAGAGAGTCCAAACTTGAACCGCCGGAGGACATTCAAAAAAACACATGGTTGATTGATTCCTCGCTAGCTCCACATCTCGCACACTGAATATCGCCTTGCAAACCCCTACTCCGTAAATTTTTCTTTACTGATATACAGCCCGACACTAACTGCCATAAAAAATGTTTTATTTTTGGTGGACAACGTATTTTCCAAGAGTATGCTTTTAAAAGGTTTATTGTAGGTCCAAATACCGGCAACGATTTCTCCCTATCTGGGTACACCCATTCCACTTGATAACCCGATTTTATCGTATATTTTCCATTAATGGTAAAATGTCATGCATCTTGATCAACCAGACGATGCCAGGTATGCTTTCTATGATCTTTGCGTCCTCTGGTTCCACCAATGACCGAATAACCTTGGAATTCCACGTGTGGGATGTTGAATCGATAAGAGAATCCACCGTGAGATTTGGGTAGAGATTTTTCTTGATTGATGTTTGCTGGTCTCGGGTGAGTGGTTGGGAGCCAAGGACCATTCCATACAGAAATAGATGATCTTGATCCCACCTTTTTATTAGTCCTTTGCTAACCAGAGATCTACCAGATACAATACTACGCCATCCGTAGGATGGAGAGTATGAACGAATCAGTTCCAAGGTGAAGCATTCCTGAAATACCGTCCTTTGGGATTGAAGATAAGTGAAAGTTGTTTGAAAGTTAAATCGATTTGGGTCAAAAGCTGTCACTTAATATATTTGATTGACCACTTGAACTCGGGTTGCTAGAGAAAGTGACTGGATATGTTCGCTTGGGAAAGGTTAAATTCCATCATTTTTCTGAGCAACCCACCAAGCAAAATTCAGTCAAGAAACTGGTCTACTCTCGCGAGAACCCACCGCCACCTATTGCTGGAATATCATCATCTTATTTGTGGCCTCGCGAGGAAGAGGAGTACCGATCAATGTAGACGACCCCAATCTGCTCGAGATCAACGTTTAGGGATGGGACAAGGAGAAAGCGCGGGCATACAATGCTCTTCTCAGCGTTAACATCTTACCAACGCGATTCGTCGTTCCTAGGGTCCTCGCTCAGCTCGGTTTAGACGGAGATGTGTACGACACACTCACTGCCATGGGGATAGCATAGATCTGCTACACCCCCCTCCCCCCTCCCCCCCAAGTTGTCTTCCCGGAACTAGTCAGACAAGCGCTTGTGACAGCCGAGGTCCAATTTGAGGATGTCTACAATCCTACTTTCGAGACCGCCTCTTTTACCTTCATGGCCGCTGGCAAGTTCTTCTCACTCCCGCTCACCTAGTTCAACGAGGTCTACAACTTGGCCGACGATCCTAGTGACGTCTCATTGGTTAAAGGGTTCGCTCCGACTCAACCGTTTTGGAAGTTGATTGCGACAGGCGATTTAAAACCACGATCCGCCAACCAGTTCCTCCTTCGCAATCCGAGCATCAGGATCATCGCCAAGGTCCTCAGCAACCTGTTGTTCGCAAAAGATCAGACATCAAAGGTAACCAACGGTGAGTTGCAGATGTTGTACTCGGGGCTTGAGGATCAGATAAGGGCCGCGAGAACTGGAATACCGGTGGCATCAGTTAGAAAAAACCCTGATTTTCTTCTCGCCGAGATGTTCTCCGAGAAACAGACCACGCTGAGGAGAGGATCGCAGAAGAAGGACCGCTGTGGGAGCCTGCTTACTCCATTGTTCCGACACTTCGGGATTGATCTCAGCTCGTACAACTTCAACGCCGAACCGGAGTACATCGACATTCCCTACCTAATCAACTGCCACATCCTGCGAGACGAGAAGACTTACATGTTCCAGGATCAAGAAGAGAACCAGCTCTACTGTCGGCTCCCTCAGCAAAAGATCACCCGTCTGTGAGTCTTCGAGAACATCCGGTTCCTTCCTGAACCTGAATACTTGTGTGCTGACCCAGGCACCGCCCCGCTGGATGTCGAGATGGGCGACACAACCCCCGATGAGTATGACCTCAGACCAATTGAGTATGACGCAGATGCTGAGACCTTCCGTCGCTGGATGATAGACTCGCAGCAAAAGAACAACAGCCTCATGAATAGGATTCTGAGAGCGATCACCGGCGGCTGCTTCCAGAGTCAGACTTCAGAAGCAGAGCAGGCGAACACGCCTCAACCAAACCGGCGAGCAGGGAAAGAGCCAGCTGAGTCTTCGGCAGGAGGAAAACGTCTTGGTAGGAATAGGCGTGATGATGGACACTCCGGGAGCGGAGACTCCGACTAAGTCTGCAAGGACTATTTTCTATCCCATTGTCTTATCCATCTGAACTATTTATTTTTCTTGTTTGTGTTGCTTTGTTATAGCTTTCCTCTATTTATTTTCACAACCAGGGATGGTGTGAAGTAAGTTTGGGGGAGGCGATTGTGTGCTACTATCTCGTTTGTTTTATCGAGTCAGTTTTAGGATCGAGTTAGTTAAAACTCTTGTGGGAATCATGACCTTATTTTGTGATGATTTCTTAACCACCTCGTGCCTTACTATCTTATTCAATCACCTTAGCAGTGATGAAAGACACCATCTGGACCTGGAACACCCTGACTTATCTCACTTGACTCTCCAGAAGTTCTCGGCCGATCAGATTACACTGGGTAGACATAACTCCACCTAACTTGAACCTAATCTTGACTGAAATTCTTCTTGTTTTGGACAATAGATCAGGGAAACGAGACCTACACTCAGGACTTCTTATTCCTTCTATCCATCTTGTTGATCCTGAGTGGCTAGTTCATTTTTAGCTAGTTTCCACCTTGCACCTTAACCATTGTTCCAACCTCTTGCATTTGTTTTTTAGTTTCACATGTGCAGATATGTGCAAAAATGCCGGAGAGGGCAGGATCAATGCAGCCTCTTACTCGTTAATGCAATACAGATTCAGAACACGAGAGGATCAACCGCAAAGCGAGAACAGCTGTTCCTGCACCCAGTGCACCTGCGCAAGATCAAAAGGAGGAAAACAGTTTCAAGGCTAATAAGAACTACCAGTGGCATCCGTCCTTAGTATCAAACATGTTACCTCCTCCTCCGTCACCTCATCAGTTTCAAAAAAAAAAATCTTCATTTATTTTGTTGTATATGGTGATGGGGAAGGAGATGAAGTCGAATGACGCAGCCCAATGGTGAGAATGAGCGGAAAGTTGATACCAAGTATGAAGAGCATATAGAGGAGAGCGGTGCAGAACAATCAGTCGTCTGTTCCGTCAGCGAGAACAGCTGTTCCCGTGCAAGATAGAGCAAAAACGAGTAGAGGCTGTGACATCAATGGAACCGTCCTCTCTTGCAGTTTTGCGTGATATCCTGCATTCTCTACAAAAGTTGGTATCCCCTAAACACTTCTAGCTCACCATTTAAATAGCCTGTTTTATGTCTAGCCCATCTACCCTGAATAGTGCCTATGATGAGAAGCTCACGCAACTCTTAATTGAATATAAGGAGTTCTGTCTCGAAAGTGTGGTTTTTTTATGGAGCCAATCTTTGAACAGCCGTCAGTGGGGTTCTGGTAAGGGTGTGTAGTCCTAGTCAACTGCTTACATGGTTCAGAGATTCGTGGTTATGGTATGGTTAATGAGATTAGGCGAGTTCCCACACTTTCAAACATTTCTCCATGTTCTGGATGTTTGACATTGTTTGAGGACAAACAAGGATCTAAGTCTGGGGGAATTGATGTATGGTGTTTTTGACATCATAGTGTATGTGTTTGTTAAGGTTTTTCAGTCTTCTATCGAGTCTGTCTAGTCCTTTTGTAGTCATTTCAGGTCTGGAGTTGGTAGAAGTGTGGAAAAAAGGATGCATGAAGAAAGATGCCATTTTGGAGTGTTTTCACGTGGAACATCCAATCGGAGCAGCCCGAAGATTGTTCCCTCAGCGAAACAACCGAGTGACTGCTCTCAACAAATAAGGAACCCTATTTTTCCTCTAACCTATCGGCGCCTCCATATAAAAAGCCTACCTTATCTATTTTATTTTTCTACGCTAGTTTTTGCAAGAAACCTATACTTGTATTTTGGCGATTTGCAACTTGTAAGGGAGAAGGCCTCATCTCTCATCTAGAAAATATCATCATGAACCCTTTGTTTCTTATTCTATTTCTTATGCATAATTATTTAGAAATCATGTTTTTGAAGTCTTGCATTACGACTGAGTAGTTGGCTTGCTCGCTTAGGGTATTAGGGTGTTGATTACACGAGCTAAACATAGATAAGCGATTCCCTTTTGTCTTCATTCGTATAACTCTTATGGCTTGCATTAACTTGATCACTTAATGTTTGATCTTAAGTTTAGTCAACTCACTAACCGTGTAGAGGATAACTTGACATCATATGAATGAGCTTAGCAAACCTAGTCAGCGAAAGTAGATATTTGGTGTTGATTGAACTTATTGGACTTGATCTCTAAGGCTTGCCAGCGCATCTTGTTCCAAGCGAAAGCTTAGGTAGCAAGATCGATTTGCAAAGGGAACAGCACCACGAGAGTGGGCTGTCCCAGACGAGTGATCCGAATTCTAGATTGTATCCTATCGCGCTTGAATAATTGTTTGGCTCAGTATCAGCACCCAATGAATTACCCTAGGCTAGATTCTTTTTTAAATCGAATACAACCTCTTGTTACTTGTTTCCTACGTCATCATTGAAATGAAAACCCATAATTGTTCCTAGCTTAATATTGAACTCATAGGAATAAAGTGTGAACTGGTCCTCTTGATTGAATCTCAAATATTACAATTACAACTGTTAAACTTGACAGTAGCAAGGATTCATTTTTAGTGTATCACCTAACCAGAATGGCTTGGTTTAATCTGAATACTAATTGAAATTAATTTTTAAAATCCTAATCCAACCCGAAATTGGAAATTGGTTTAATTTAAGTACAAATTAAAAACATATTAAACCAACAAACTAGTTTATGTTCTCCCTCGGTTCTCTTCTCTTCCTTCTTCCTCACGCAGTTGCCTAAGTGTTGTATAGCCTCCTGATGAGTTTTGGCTCTGGCTCTGATCATTGACCCGGTCCAAAAGCTGTCGGGTTGTTGTTGTTGCTGGCCGTCCGGCCCATCTTTGGCCGCATGGGCCTTAACTCGTCCATCTTCTTGTACGGCCTGATCCAAGCTTTCAATATGTTGTTCCTCTTGCTCTCCATGCTCACATGATCGAGCAAAGTGATCTTCATAGCTCCAATTGAGATCAGGTTCAGTCCTCTGGTCGGATGCACCTTTATCGCCTGGTACATGGTCAATCAGCTCATCCTCCTCCAACTCAGCCTCGCTCTCAGTCTTGTCCAACAGTTGTGCATCCATGGTCATACCAGCTTGGTATACATTGGATAGGATTCCTCTAGCAAGTCTGGAAGGTATTAGACTTAGTGTCACTGGTTCTACTTCAACCTCTCTTTGGCATCCATATTTGCAAAAGTTTGAAATGATTTCTTGCGGTATAGAGGGGTAGGAATGTTTCATGCGACTCCATTATTCTAATCTAATATATTGATCAAAAATTGATTGGAAGCGAGGGGTAGATACATTATCAATATCTCCACTATTTGCCTACAACTTTGCCCAGTAATACTATATATACTATATAATTAAAAAAAATCGGATTCAGAGAAAAGAGAAGAGAGAGGGAAAACCAGAAAGGGTTACATGTAGGTCCAGATACTTGCTTGAGTTGATTTCATGTGTCTCTTGATCGATACTCCCAAGATGTAGCCTACACATTTACTTTATGCAGAACTGAGGTCAGTATAGGGGTATGTCAGGCACTATCAGTTGAGTTGTGTGATGTATGGTAATGGTGACTATGCTAGAGTATAGTACATTGAATCATCCAAGGTTAGTAATGATTCACTTCCACCTATCATATTTGTAAAAGTGAGAGTAGTAATTTTTAATTATGTCAGTCCCTGCTGTTTTCAAAAACCTATTTCATTGGGAGTACTCTTGTTTTGATTGAGGACAAACAAAAAGTAAGTATGGGGGAGTTGATATACCATTTGATGATTTGTTTATTATATTTTGAAGTCTTTTTAGAGTATTTACAGGTTCATGAGTGTTTTGGAGATATGTGATGATTTTGGAGTATTTTGGAGATAAAGTTAGAAAAAAAACTCATAGCTGTCCATCAAACCAGACCAGAGTCGACGTTCAGAGTCAAACATCGATCGATAGACATCTCTTGTCGTGGATCGACAGCGAAGCGCACAAGGCCCGACTTGGTTCCCAGCCGACTTATAGCCCAAGTTCCACATCACTTACAGAAATACCCCTAACCGACTTTAACCGAATATTTATAAGCTCTGCCATTGTTTTGGGAAACACACGCTTCCATACTTTTATCTTTTCACAGCAAAATATTTTTAGGGTTTTTAATAGTTTGGAGAGAAGATCCAAAACTCCTTCAGAGCTTTGTATTAGAACTCCAAATTTTCTACCTTATTCTATTTATGCATACTATTCAGATATTTGTTATGTTCTGTTTTGCTATGTCTGAGTAGTCACCATTGTTAGATTTAGGGTTTAAAAGTAAGGTTACGAGGGATTAGTCCAAACTATTGATACGCTAAGGTGATAAAGATTTCCTTCAAGAAATTGTTTGTAATGCTTGTATTCTAGAGTAGCTAACTAGAACCCTGAACTTATGATAATTAGGCGCACGCGACTGCATGGTCTATTACCTGAATTAATTCCCTTGAGATATGATTGCTAGAAACAAGCGATAGCTGATTTAGTTAATACTAGTGAACCTACCAAACAGCTCGCTAAAGCTTGCCTAAAGAAACATCGATCGACGCTAATCTCACAGCATCGATCGACGTGTGATCTGTATCAACAAGCGACAGCTGAGATACCGGACTTAGTCAATAGGATTTATTCGCACGCGGAAACTGGAATACTTTCTTATAGAATTCAAGTTCTAGGATTGAAACCCTTAGCATCTATATCACTATAATCATGGTTACCTGAAAACCTTAGCATCTATATCACTATAATCATGGTTACCTGAAACCCTAGATCTAACTATTTTCTCATAATTGTGTATAACCTCAATCAATCAATCAACTGAACAACTGCCTTGTTCACCCTTGTTCTTATTTAATTTACTATGTTTTCCTAGCTTAATAATAAACTGATTAGGATCTATTGTGTGCCTTAGCGTCTTGTAGATTCCTTCCCTAAGTACTACGACTGAACCTCTTATCTGAGAGAGTAAAAATCACTCCATGGGGTAATTTGAGTGATATCAAAAGCTTACGACATATTAGAATGGAGTTTCATCCGCCTTGTCTTCGAAAAGCTTGGCTTTGATGAGGTTTGGGTCCAATGGATTTGGCAATGTACATCCACAGTTTCCTACTCTTTTCTCATCAATGATTCAAGTAGAGGCAACATCATCCCTCAAATGGGCATTAGACAAGGAGATCCGCTCTTCCCTTATATCTTCATTTTGTGTGGGGAAGTTCTATTTGGTCTTTGTGCGAAGGCATAAAATAGTGGTGATCTTACAAGATTGAAAGTGGCAAAATACTTCCCTCGGATTAGTCATATCCTCTTTGCCGATGACAAGATGTTTTTTTCAAAGCGGACCTCACAAGTTGCAGCACTCTTAAATCTATTCTCCACAAGTACGAACAAGCCTCAAGACAGCTTATCAATGCCGGAAAATCATCCATCTCCTTCTCAGCTCAAAAACCACAGGAAACACACCTTAGTGTTAAACAATCCCTTGGTATAGCGAAAGAAGATGGAGTCGGAAAGTACATGGATCTTCCGGAGCTCTTTTCTAAGAAAAATCGTGAACTTTTCTCATCCATCTTGAAAAGGATTAAGCAAAGAGCTGCTTCATGATCTTCTCGGCAGCTCTCACCAGCCAGTAAGCTTACTGAAGGAAACTAGGAACGGATCAATATACTGGTTCGGTTTAGATATGAACTCCGGATGGAGAACTAGATGGATTGAAGGGTCGCACAAAGGTTTCGGAAGGCCTCCAATATTCCCGACTCCAATGGTGCTTGATATGACTCACAATACCACCAAATGAAGGTTCTCTCGTCGTTGCTTGATATGACTCACAAGTCCAACGATTTGAGGAAGTGTTTACTTGGATATGACTCACCAAGAAACAAGACAAGTTCTTACAAAGAACAAAGAGTTTCAACTCAGAAAATTCAAGACAAAATCAATTCCTTTATTTCATGGCTCTTAGGCCTTATTTATAGGATTACAAGTTGTAGAGATCCAAAGAAGAATGTGCTAAAAACAAGACATAAAAGACCGAAAACAAAGACGTGACTAAATAAAGTCTTTGACTGAAACTTGGACTGCCTCTTGATATAGCCACGACCAGGACTTTGAAAAGTAAAAACTATGCTCCTGATATGGGCCCAAGACATGTCCATTTGAGGCCTGGTCGAAATCCATCTTTTCCCTTAACCAATATTTTATCGGTTTCTCCATTTGGCCCAAACAAGTATGTTTTTGAATCTTTTTGAAAACCATCAAGCCCAAGACTTTCTTGGACATTTAGAACATGAATATTCACCTTTGGCATGATTGAATTGGTCATTGGTTCATCAGAAAGAAGGTTAGCCATTTCCAGCTTCTCGGGTGGTCTGAATTCGCGAGAACTTAAGATCTCATGATTTGTAGATGGCATAACTGTCATATATGAACTCCGTTTGATCTGATTCTTCTTCGCAGAGCTCCATAATTGAGTTGAGAACAATCTCCATGTGATTTCATGCGTAGAAACCCCATGGTTTGTAAGATATGAGTCAAACAATGAACATACTTCCCATGATCAAGCCATGCATGTCTGTTTTGCCCAGTGTGCTACCCAAGGGCACATCATTCCCTCCCTCTTAAAAAGGAATTGACTTCAAATCCATTTTACCTGTATCAAAAAGAAATGAATAAGGCAAAAATAATCTAAAGAACATGTAAAATTTAGTGAAGGAAAAGTTTGGAAAGAAACTTCCTCGGAGTTTTGATGCCATTTTCCTTGGATACATGCATCTCCAAACCTCAGGCTGATAAGCATGGTTTATGCTTTTTTTCCTTACACTTCTTTGATACTGAACCTGTTTATCCTGGATACTCAAAACAAAAACTAGAATATCAGGGATCATATGTGCAAGACATGTACTTTTTCGAATCAGAAATCAAAGTCTCTTTCCGAAGAACATGTATCACTTGTTTCAGCCTTTCAAAACGCACATTAAAGTAAAAATTAATGACCATAAAGGTTTCAAGGCACGTGATTGCATAGTTTCTAACGAACAAATTCAAAACATGCAAAAATTTCTTAGATTTAGAACACAAAAGATCAAGTTTAAACTGAAAATTACTTATCCAAGGCTCAGCATGTTTGTCAAAGAATGTATTGCAAACTAGAATAACACCAAATCTTAAAACAACACATTTCTCAAGCAATGATCTCAAAATATGCCAAAGTTTATTAGTTTCAAAACGCAAGATATCAAGCTTCAAAACAGAATCACAAATAAAATCGTTTTCAGCTCTATGTGATTTCTGTTCCAGCAACTTCCTAAGCATGAATTCGTCCAAGGCACATGTGGATGCAAACAAATCACAAGTGATCAGTGCATGTCTATAAGAACTCATATTAAAGCCATTTTCTTTGAAGACAAATGAATCAAACAATTTTCTAGCATAGAAAACAAGTTGTTGCAAACCAAGCTCTAATGACTATTCAAGATGATCAAAACCCTTGCTATGTTTGAAAAACTGATCAAAACTCAAAACAAGATTAGAATTGATGTCATTGCCAATTTGAAAACATTTTTGATCAGAATATTTATCAGGTTCAAACATTTGAAAAGAGTTAATCATGTTTTCAAAAACAGATTTTGAAACACAAAAATCTTTTACTTGTTCATGACCAAAACGTTTTATGAAGAAATGGAAGATGAGAAGATGGAATGATTCAGAAGATACCAGAAGAGTGGCTCTGATACCACTTGAAGGACCCTAGGAACGAAACACTCTACTAGTTCGGTTTGGATATGAACTCCGGATGGAGAACTTGATGGATTGAAGGGTGGCACAAAGGTTGCGGAAGGCCTCCGATATTCCTGACTCCAATGGTGTTTGATATGACTCACAAGACCACCAAATAAAGGTTCGCTCATCGTTGCTTGATATGACTTACAAGTCCAACGATTTGAGGAAGTGTTTACTTGGATATGACTCACCAAGAAACAAGACAAGTTCTTACAAAGAACAAAGAGTTTCAACTCAGAAAATTCAAGAAAAAATTGATTCCTTTATTTTGTGGCTCTTAGGCATTATTTATAGGATTTCAAGTTGTTTATAGGATTACAAGTTGTAGAGATCCAAAGAAAAATATGCTAAAAACAAGACATTGGAAATAGAAACAAAGACTTGACTAAATAAAGTCTTTGACTGAAACTTGGACTACCTCTTCATATAGCCACGACCAGGACTTTGAAAGGTGAAGAATATACTCCTGATATGGGCCAAGACATGTCCCTTTGAGGCCTGGTCGAAATCCATCTTTTCCCTTAGCCAATATTTTATCGGTGATCTCCATTTGGCCCAAACAAGTCTGTTTTTGAATCTTTTTGAAAACCATTAAGCCCAAGAATTTCTTGTACATTTAGAACATGAATATTCACCTTTGGCATGATTGAATTGATCTTCGGTTCATCAGAAAGAAGGTTAGCCATTTCCAGCTTCTCGGGTGGTCTGAATTCGCGAGAACTGAAGATCTCCTGATTTGTAAATGGCATAACTGTCACATATTAACTCCGTTTTATCTGATTCTTCTTCGAGGAGCTCCATAATTGAGTTGAGAACATTCTCCAAGTGATTTCATGCGTATAAGCCTCGTGCTTTGTAAGATATGAGTCAAACAATGAACATATATCTTTACTGCTTCCCATGATCAAACCATGCATGTCTGTTTTGCTCGGTGCGCTACCCAAAGGAACATCACTTACTATGCTGAAGTCATTCCTATCGGCTATCCCCATGATACGATGTCTTGCTTCCACATCCCTATTGGTCTATGTAATTGCATCCAATCGGCTCTAACGAGGTTTTGGTGGGATGCAAATGCTGTACACAGAAGATGTGTTGGATCTCATTAAATAATCTCACTAAGTCCAATAGGGATGGTGACCTTGGTTTACGGGATGTTAAGCTTTCAACGTCGCAATGCTCGGGAAACACGCTTGGCGACTGTAGGAACCGAAATTCACACTGTTAATTTCCGTAAATTAAGGAAAGACAAGAAACCCTAACGTTCCATGAGGTCTCGGATTCTCTGCGAGAGCCAACGACAAGTAACCAAATAAATGCGGAAAATGCGAAAAGATAACAAAAAGAATTGATAGAAAAATTTGATCTTATTTCGAATCTGCGTAAGAGCATTGTGATTATTACAAAATATTATAAAAGCTTCGGCCGCCATAGCTGTCAGCAAGTTACCTAGTTCTAGCAACCTAAAACCTTAAACCTAGTTGAGTCACAGCCCGATAACAACAAACGAAAAAGACATGAAAATTAGTTTTGATAAGATTTGGGATTGGACCTTATAAAAGCCTGCCTACGTACCCCTTTCGAGGATCAAGTCGAACGTAGTTCGATTAGAAAGATTTGAACAAGAGATCGAATGCCTGGGCGAGTTCGTCTTGTATGAGTGCAAGTCATAGAAACCAAACTTGTCGTAATAAAGCCTAAGGTTTCTAAGTGCAGAAAGTTCTAGGAGTAAAAAGAAATTCGTCTATGGGCTTCTTGCCTTGACTCCCCTTATATATGCCTCCAAGGTAGGCTGACCTTCCTTTTCTGCCTTTGATTTGAGTTTATCTCCTCGCAGAAATATTCCATTTTCCCGATCTTCATGATTATCCTTTGAAACTGGACATTTATCTTCAGACTTGACATTTATCTTCAGATTTGATATTTATCATTTCCCGCGAATATTCGATAACCCTTCATAGTCACTTTGGGCCGATTTTTCATTAAAAATCGCAAGTGGGCTTTGGCCGTGTTTTAGACCCTGTAGGTCGTTTTTCGACGAAAATGTTTTTATGATTTCTTTCGGAAGAATAGACTTTAGTACGACGCCGGTTTTACGAAATAATGGAGATCAATCGTATAGCTGAGATAACCTTGGTGTTTAAGTAAACCGTTATAGTTTTATACGATTGATCCGAACTTTATACGAGAAAGTAAGCCTTCGTCGTTTTTATCGTAAAGTTTCAACTGTAACTCCGATCGAGACGAAATAAGAGACAGTTTGACCGAGAACCGAAATGGGGATTTCCAGAGATGAGAATGCATGGCATTGGACTGATCCAACTCGCCTAGTGGCGAACTGGAAAAGACTGATCCAACTCGCCATTGGGCGAGTTGGAAATGGATCGTCCAATTCGCCCAACGACGAGTTGGATTTGGTCGGTCCAACTCGCTGTTGGGCGAGTTGGAAGTGGTTCATCCAACTCGCCCAACGGCGAGTTGGATGTGTCAGTCCAACTCGCCGTTGGGTGAATTTGTCTTGGTTTATCCAACTTCTGCGATGGCGGGTCGGACGATGCCGGTTCGGCTGTTCCGACGCTTGGGAATCGTCTGTTCGAGAGATTGAATGATCCTTTCGAGGAACTTGTCATGTAATACTCTTTAAAATACAAAGTTTTGGTTTTGAAAGGTTTTCTCGAGAACTTTCCAAGTTGGCGCCATATGGCGAGTTAGATAGACGGTATCCATCCAACTTGCCGTATCGAAAGTTGGGTAGCCGGATATCAGTCTAACTCGCCGTATGGCAAGTTGGGTAGCCGGATATCAGTCTAACTCGCCGTATGGCGAGTTGTGTAGCCGGATATCAGTCCAAGTCTCAGTATGGCGAGTTGTGTAGCCCGATATCAGTCTAAGTCGCTGTATGGCGAGTTGTGTAGTCGAATATCAGTCCAAGTCGCCGTATGGCGAGTTGTGTAGCCGTCTGTCAGTCCAAGTCGCTGTATGGCGAGTTTTGTAGCTGAATATCAGTCTAAGTCGCCGTATGGCGAGTTGTGTAGCCGGATTTCAGTCCAAGTCGTCGTACGGCGTGTTGTGTAGCCGGATTTCAGTCCAAGTCGTCGTACGGCGTGTTGTGTAGCCGGATTTCAGTCCAAGTCGTCGTACGGCGTGTTGTGTAGCCGGATTTCAGTCCAAGTCGTCGTACGGCGTGTTGTGTAGTCGGATATCAGTCCATGTCGTCGTATGGCGAGTTGTGCAGCCGGATATCGGTCCAACTCGCCATATGGCAAGTTGGCTAGCTGGCTAGCGGGCTAGATGGCTCTTTTCCACTGTTCTCATTCTCTCTATTGATTTCTTCGTAGACTTTCAGAACTCTTTTGTTTGTTTTACACCAGTTATTTCCGTAAGTATTTTCTGAAAGCTATTTTTCGGAAGTTTTTAGACGTTGATTTTGCCATGACCGATCTTGACCCCGACAGCGACTAAACAACAAACCCGACAGCCTCCTGTCTCATGTTTTACTTGGCAAATACTGCCATAATGCGAGCTTTTTATCGGTTGACTATCCTTCAGCCCCTTAACACGGCTGGCAAGGCATCCTTAGAGGGCCGGATCTTCTCTTACGACATCTTGGCAAGGTCATTGGAAATGGCAACTCGACCCGGTTATGGGAAGACTATTGGATTGCGCCGGCTGAGGGCACTCGTTTCTTTGGACCTCCTCAAGAACAAGATCGTAATCTTGTTTATAGTGGCTGACCTCATCTCAAGATGAACACATTCATGGAATCACGAGTCGCTGTTCCCAACGGTTGCACACCTAATATATAGAATCCAACTTAGTTCTTTAGATGTTGAAGATACTTACTGTTGGCCCCTCACGAAGTCAGGTGATTACAGCGTAAGGACTGGCTACTACACTCAAGTACAATACACCGCTCCAGCTAGGCCTCCATATTTACCTGCTAATTCTTTCAGTTGGAAGAAACACGTTTGGGATGTAAACACCTCTCCAAAGCTCAAGCTTATTTTGTGGAAGCTATGCTGTGGTGCTCTTCCTCTTGGCTACAACATACTGACCAGAGGTGTCACGAGTGCTCCGACCTGCCCCCACTGCACTCTTCCTGAAACTTCTTTGCATCTCTTCTTCATGTGCGCATATGCTCAGCAAGTCTGGTCACGATTACCATGCAAAGACTATACCGGACTTCACGCTATGTACTACGCCTCTTCAGGCCGTTGCTCTGGCCCCTACGTTTATTTGCTTACCACCAATAGGTATCACAAAAGACCTTTTATCTTGGGCATTTTGGAACATTTGGCTGGTCCGTAACCAATTACTGTTCGAGCATTTATCTTTGCCTGCTGATGGTTGTGTTATTAAAGAATGGCAGGATGCTGAAGCACCAGAAATTCTGCTCACTCCACGACAGGTTCCCACCTTACCCCCCCCCCCCATTGAACTGCCCTCGCGATACTGCCGTATGTAATACAGATGCAGCATGGTCCAAGGACTCTCTAGGCGCAGGTTTGGACTGTATTTTCACAACCTCCAAGGACTCCTGAACTACCGTGCCAGGCTCGAAATCCTGTCATTTTATCGCATCTCCTCTACTTGCCGAAGCTCTTGCTCTACGTGAAACTCTGTTCTCAGCTATGGATGATCGTCTCTCAGCGTCTGGATCCGCTCCGACTCTCTTCAGCTCATTAGGGCTATCCGCCCAAAGATCTATCCTATGGAAATTTTTGGAGTTCTCATGGATGTTGAGTGCTTATCTTTGTATTTTAACTTTGTCTCCTTTTGCTTCATCCATCGGGATCAAAACTTTTTTGCGGATTTCATTGCTAAATCCGCTCTCTATTCTGTAGTGAACTGATTTTTCTACTTAATGAATCTTTTGGTGTTAAAAAAAAAACAGAGTTCAAATACATATATGTCCAACTGAAACTAAAATCAATCTAATGCGCAAGTGACTGGATCAATCCAACTCAAAATCAAACCGTTCAAAATTGATCTAGTTGATTTTGCCTGAAATTGAAGGGACTTTTTTCAATTATTATTTTGACAGAATGTTGTCTGACAAAAATGCTTATAAATATTTTCCAGTTAAATAGAAGAATTTACATTTTTTTACTTTTTTTCTTTAAAAAGTCATGAGACTTAAATATATGTTTATGTATATATTTCACGTTCTCAAGTTTTTAAACATAAATAGATTTTGAACCCGCGCGTCCGCGCGGATATATGTCAAACTTAATAAATGTTAAACATTGACGTTACTATTTCATATTTTTTTGAGTTTTTAGATTGATGTAAACCCAAAAGAAAGTTCAGTTCATTTTATTACCAAGATTAAACCCAACATGAAAAAATAATTGTTTCTAAATTTGTTGTTGATTGTTTATATCATGATGGGATATTAGACAAATCAAAACGATTTATTATATAAGATATTTGTCAGTTAGTAATACTTAACTACATTATCCTATTTATAATGTAATTATATATTTATATAAATTTATAATTCAAAATTTTCAAAATAAAACATCTTATGTAAATTATAAATAGATGGGTTGATGTATAAACGATATGTATTATATTAACAACATGACAAATAAAAAATAACTATTTGGTAATTAATTTGTTAAAATGGGCCAAAACTTAATTACAATGTTAAAACTTTATTTTCATCACAATATATGTGGATTAGGCTTTAATTATATTTTAATTGACCAAGCCCATAAAATACTCAACATGTTAGTCCGGTTAAATGATATGATTTTAAACGTGATTTGCAAGATAAGAAACCTAAAAAATCTTGTGCTAGTTATGTGAATGATTTAATATCGTGATTGTTACAAAGATTTGCTAAAATATAGGAATAGATTTAGGAAGGTCATTCTTTTAGGAAATTAATAAATGATTAGTTTTAATTTTAAACAAAATAATTTCTACGGATATTATCTTATTGTTTTGATGTTGAATTTTTTTTTAATTTGTATAAGACATGATATATATTATGATCGAAAGAATACAATTTTCAAGCTTTCTTAATCAATTACATGGATTTGTTCTATCTAATATAAGTGTTTTGATTCTCCAGACTGAGAAAACAGGTGGTGTTATTAAGATGAAGATGCGATCTAATACATGAAGAAGGTACTATCACAATTTAATACAATGTTTTATCAATGGTTTTCTTAGCATATGTAGGAAACCAGCTCATCTAGTCTGATGATTTTTAATGGTTTGGTTTAGTATCGGTTTCTAATTGTATGGTTTAGTAATAATGCAAAACGCTGTGTTTTATTAATTGTATAGAACTATATGTGGGCAACGGAAGATGAATTGGTTTAGTAGTTTTCTAGTTTATTAATAAGAAAAATCATGTATTTAATTAAAAGTCAAAACTCTGTGTTTAATATCAGTAGCATAAGAAAGTAATTATTGAGCAAAACTAAGGGTTAAGTACAAGATGTACTTCTCTTTTAATAGATTAGACTAGATCAGGACTCAGCTGATTTTTGTATCGATTAATAATTTAATGTAGTGTTATATATTTTATGTTCTATAATACATATTTTATACTGTATGCTTGACATTATTATAATTATCGTGCAAGTCATCTGTACTAACCAAAATTTATAAATACATTGTATACTATTTAGTGTTATATATTTTTGTGTTTCATACTTGTGTTTATTTGTCTTCGTTTACGTAATTTTATCGTGTTGTGCGTAGTTTTTTTTTTAACGATGATTTATTATGACATTACATTTATGAGAAATATTAAATAGACGATTCAACAACCGACAATACTATCTGTCTCATGATGATCTACGTCTGACTGCATCATTTGAGCCGTCCTATGAAGATCTATTCCTGACTAGATTTACACCATGTTGAAAATCTCTTGGAAACTTTTCGTCTGTGGTCTTCATTAATAAATCGCTCTCCGGAACTTGAAAGCTGGATTTCCTGTAATCTGCAAGAAATTGCATAGTCTAGGATTCGAACCCCAGACCTGGGTGTGGAAGCCTTTAAACCTTAACCAGTAGGCTACGGTGCTTCAACTGTTGTGTGTAATTTTTTTTTTTTGACATCAAAAGACCATTCTATTAATCAAACTAGAGGTGGTCCGGGAATCCAGAAACCGGAATATAACAACCAATGCGTTTTTTTGGCAAAAAAAAAAAAAAAAAAAAAAAAAAGAAAAAAAAAAAACCAATACGTATTGTAAATATTATAAATATAAATTTAATACAAATTAAGGTAGTTGACTATCCAATACGTAGCAACATGATTAAACAAATAGTTTTATTTTACATAGCTTAATTTATTGATAGCTTGTAGCAATGGTTGGTTGGTTGGTATTGTTCTGTAGCTGAGAAGAGGTTAAAGTTGTCAATGTAACGCCATTCTCCAATAGGTAGATGGAGCTTCACACGAACCATCCAAATCTTCTTGCAAGATCTATGGATTTTGAACCGCTGTATGTTTTAATAAGACAGATTTTACCGAATCAAACCATTCAAATAAGCATATATGAGAAAACATAAAAAACCAATAAGTGATTTCCAAATTCATCTGGCAAGTTTTAATTTTGTAGATAGGTTATTAAATATTTTATTAATCTCTTTTTTTATATATATATACTTCTTGTACAAATACCATTTTAGTTTATTCAGTTTACTAATTTTATCGTTCCAGTGATTTTACTATCTATGGTTCGTATATTACTTATGTTATTCCTATAACTTTTTATTTGATTATGATATATAGTGAAATTAAAAACTTCTTAGTGTATTTTGTTGAAAATGAAGTTGTGTTTTTATTTTTCTTATGTTTGATGGAAAGGAAAACATAAACTTTCTTAAGTTTATAAACACTACCTTGTAAAAACAATTGTGATGTAAAATTAAGGGAATTTGACCTCTCCAAGAAACATGGTGGAACAAAGAAACAATGCAAGGGGGGACTGTTTGCTTAGTCAATAGATGGTTGATGCAATTAAACTAACTGGCCAAGAGTTTTTTTTTCGCAAGATCAGAGGATAGTTTGATCGAGTTATACAAAACAACTTGATGGTTTGAGTTGTAATAAGTTTAGAAATCAATAGACAAGGAGAAACCACATTGAATTTGAAATTCTTCTTCAAAAGAAAAAAATCATTTTATTTATACCAAAAGCAAAAGTACTGGAAATATGATGTATCATATGGAGTTTTATGAATTACTCGAAGATTTACTTTTAGGGTTTCAAAAAAACAGAAGAAAAAATACACATAAATAAATGCAAAATTAAAAAAAAAAGTTACTCAAAAATTTGTTAGGTGAAGATTATTTTCCCTCGAAATTATCATATAGCATTAGTTTTACACATTAGAGATTCATTCAAAATCTCTCTAAATTAAAAGTTTCAAATTATAATACAAACTGATAGATCCAAAGAAAGTACGAATGAAAATTCATGTCTAAACATTTTTTTAGATATTAGTGTTTGTTAAGTAATAACTGCAAAAATGGTTAATTAAAAGAATCATTTCCGAATACTTTTCAAACATTAATAGTTTACCATCCAACAATTAAAGAAATCAATGTTTATTTTTTAGAACAACTATAAAAGGATACTAATTGAAAGGGAAAAATCGGTGTGGTTTTGGAAACAGCTTAAGACTTTATTAATGTATCAAACCTCAACTTAAAAAAGCACTTGGTAAAATGATTCCAATATCAGTCACTCTGAATGTTAATTTGTGCACACTTCTGAAAAGACATATTATGAAAACATTAAACATTGATGTATTCTCTATAGTAATATATAAACAACGGCATTGAAAATTGAAATGAATAATAATCAAGCAAAGATTTTTTATCCCAAAAAAAAAAAAAAATCAAGCAAGGACCTTGCATGATCTTGAGAATCTTGGGGACCATGGATCACACAATAGAGAGGCTTTTGGACAGAGCTTCTTCTTCAGATTTTTTTTTGATGATTCTCTTTCCAATTCTTTGCTGCTTTCAACTTCTCTAAATGCTTCCTTGGCTAATTTTAAATCTATATATATTTGAAAATAAATAAATTTAGAATTTATTAATTAAACAAGTTAATATATATATATATATATATTATTGGCCTGCTTAAATAATTTATTTGTCGACAGAATGTATTAATCTATGGAAATCTCTTGATCATTGCCATAGAAATATAAATTACATTATTTATTAAAAAGGAAAGAAAAAAAAATAAGAAGACGAAAAACTTGCCTTGAAACGGCCCCGATGAAGTTGGCTTTAACACGTTGCTCGTCTTGAATTCATGTAGCTGCAAAATTTAATTGACCGGTTCAGACTTAACCAACATCGATTAAAGTTGTAAACATAAATTTCAATGGTTGCAAGAAAATAAAATTGTCTTACCCAACTGGGTGCACTACTCGGTGAACTGTCCCAACCGATATGCGACACATGTCGAACATCTGTAGGATATCCTATTTCCATCTCATCCTCCTCCTCATCTAAATTGATCCATTTCGTAAGCGCCAAACAATAATCATGTATGAACATTTAGTTTAGCTAAACAAGATAGTTTCAATCTACTTGCCGAAATCGTCGGAGAAACACTTGAAGCTCTTCTGATAAAGCCCTTTGAATCTTGTAGACATGCTCAACTCAGAGAAACTTCGGTGATGGTGTTAAAAAGAACAAAGAACATTTGGTTTACGAAAGGAATGTATTAAACAGAAATGATTGAAGAGGAGGATGGAAGATAAGGAAAAAAAAAATAGCAGGTATTAAAAAAAAAGATAAAGAAGAAAAGAGACGAAATGCTCATTTGTTGGAGAATGGAATGATATTCAAGAAAAAATATAAAACAACGGGAAAAGACATGAAAGAGTAGGGGTGGTGGTATAAGTATTAAATAAATAGCAAGTATTAAATTCTTGGTCAATTATTGGAGAGTATAAATTTTGTATAATAACAGAAAACTGAAAATGTTACGTAATATTGACAAGACGAATTATGTCCTTATTCATGATGTTCTGTAATAGTAAGATCGGTCCGCCCTGAAGACGGGTTAGTATATGAAAGAATTGCATAAATTTATCATGAGTTCTAGTAAATATTTCAAATTATTTAGCTTATTTTAATTTAAATTCATCTTAAATTTCGCAACGTATATTTTGTTATTTTTATTATAGTATATTTATCTTAATACTAAAAGGAATGAATTACAATTTCATTCATATATAAATAGAAATTTCAATTATTTTAATAGTTAGTTTTATTTATTATATTTTATAATATTTTGTTCTAAATTACTTTTTAAAATTATTTTAAAATTAAGTTATTCTTCTGTTTTATAATATTTTGTTAGTTTATAATAATTTTTGTAGTTTGCACCGAATATTTGTTTTGTACAATACATTGTTATTTTAAAATTATTTTTTATATTATTGAAAATTATTTTATAAGGTTTTTACAATTTTTTTTGTATTGTTTACAATTAGGTTATTCATTATTTTACAATCGTATTTTTGTTAGAAATATGTCGTTAATTTTTAATTTTAAGAGTAGTTAACCAATATGGTGTTCTGGTATGTTTTAAATTTGATGTATATTTTAATTGAATTTGTTTTCTGGTAGCTTATTCTTCTTCTTTTTTGAATAAATCTTATTCTTTTATTGTGCAGAATTATTTTTTTTTTGTCTTAAAACAAAAATGCATTGGTCGTAAAATATTTTTTATTTTAGTATATATTTCATTATTACATTTTCACTATTTTGTGTATAAAAGCATAATGAAAACATTTGTAATTTGATATATTAAAATTAAGTGTTATATATAATTATATAATGGTTTGAAGATACATTATGTGTTATACTATTAATTCATTATAAAAGATGTTAGTAACCATTTCTGAGACTGGAAAATATGTATCACAGATCTGCAATATACAAATCGTTAATGTTTTATTCAATATATTTAACTATTTTTTTGTTTTTCCTTTGTGCAACAGGAAATATATTTAACTTTGTTTGATAATATTTTGACTGCAAATTTTTATTATTTTATATACAGTGTAATTCTAACTTAAATGATTTAATATATATATATATATATATATATATATATATTTGTCATTTGGGCATCATGTGTGTTGTTCCGTTGTGTGTCAATTACCACTTGATGAGTCTTTCTCTGCAAATTTTTAGATTCGTTGTATTCAATATACGCAATGCGTTTCTAAAGTCAAAACAATCCAGTTTTTTTTGGATCATGCATGGTTGAAGTTTACAATCTTCGTTGAAGTTAAATACCGATTAGTATTTTTCTTGTTGCAATAAAAAATAACTCTGTTTTGTATTGAAATACTGGAAAATGTTGAGTCACTACTGGGTCAATGTTTTGGTAAAGTTACTGCAGAAAGTGTTGCTATGCTGGTTAGTTTCGGCAAGGTTAGTTCTAATAGAAAGAGATCACCAGAGATTTTTTTTTTTGTTGAGTGAGAGGGTCAACCTGACCAAATTTTTTTTATCTCTCAGAATGTTTGTTCTGTTAGACATTAACGTGTGACATCCAGATGTATCATATTCAAAGACTAACAATAACATTAACTGAAAATATAAATTGAATCTCAGTGAAAATTTACCATAGCAAATCATCCCAAATCCTCATTACTCATAACTCATAAGCACATGATACATATGGATATGGTTTTCATCTATTAGTGACATTCCTATTGTGTTGACTTTAGTGTCCGAACCTAAATGCCATTTTTTGAAAAAAAATCTCCTTCAAATTTAGCCCTGGCTTCTTCTCCTCTTTCCTCACATTCTTCAGAATATTTGATTTGGATTTGTTGTTAATGGCGTCGACTGATCCACCACCGTTGATTAAAAAAACAGAGCCATGTGCCTTTCGATGTACTCCAGCTTCCCCTTCTGTCTCATGCCATCGAATTTGAGCAACTGCCTCATGAGAAGCTTATCAGTCACGTCAGACTCCACCACAACTTTCATCCCGACATTCACAGAAACTTTGAACCAACAACTTATTTCTTGCAAAACAAAATCCAGTAAAAAAATGATTGTATCTCTTGTAAAGTCACCATGTCAAAGAGACTGTCGACCTCTGATGTGACAGTTTTAACTGCAGAAATAGTTTTTCCCATCTCTCTCGCACTCTCCAACGCAAAACATGTTCCAGTGATACTGTTACTTTAACAGTTTCTCATCTGAGTGCACCTCGACAATGGACACTACAAGAAAACATCAAAGATTCTGAGGGAAAAAATCGTCGGAATTTCGTCGGAATACCGTTATTCCGACGACATACCGACGAAACAAGTCGTCGGAAATAATTCCTCGGAATTTCTTATTTCGTCGGAAATCCATCGGAATTTTCCGACGGAATTCCGAGGAAACAAATTTCCGAGGATATTCCGAGGACCATTATTTTGTCGGAAATGTCCTCGGAATATACCGAGGGAGAACTTCGTCGGGATATTTCCTCGGACGTTCATCGATCGATGCGTTTTAGACATATATACATCGATCGATAGGAATATACCGACGGAACTGTTCCCTCGGTATATTTCGAACTTTTTTTTGTAAACAGATCGATCGATGGATTTATGTCCAAAAACGCATCGATCGATCGCGTGAAAAATATAATTAATTTCCTCGGAATGTAAAAAATATTAATTTTTTTAAAAAAATAAAATTTCTGAAATTTAAATTCGAAAATATGAAATTAAAATTAAAATTAAAATCATATTAATTAATATTCAAAGTTTCACAAATAAAAATAAAACATTCCGAGTTTTTGGGAAAAAAAAAATAATCTACGGGTCTGGCACGTCTGGGAACACCTCGTTCGGGTACATCCTCTGCATCATCTCCATCATTTGCTGGTTCAGCCTCCTCTGTGCCTCATAGCCCGCCTGTTGAGCCGCCATCTGGGTCTCCAACAAAGATATACGATCATCTTTGTCCTTCAACTGAGCCGTAAGTACTTCTGGATCAACAAAGGGCGGTGGTGCAGAAGAAGGAGGAACCGACCGGGTGCGACGACCCAAACCGAACAAACGTCCCTTCTTCTTTGGAACCGACTGAATAGAAAATAGCCAAATTTACAAATTTAAACCAAGAAATAAATGAATTGAACTTTTAAAAACAAAGAACTTACGGATTCAACGATTTCGTTGATTCGAAACCGGGACAAGTTGGTCGAAGCCGTCGAAGCGTCATCCTCGGTTTGAAGCTGAGACACTTCGTCTACCACCTGAGTTTGGACCAGGTCGACCACGTCCCTCACAAGACCGTCATCAATCTGGCCGGTCTTCTTGTTGGTATACGCCATCCTCATTAGGGCGAGATCATCAACCGGCTCGCCATCATTTTCTTCCGCCTTGAAAAAAAACATAAAATTAAAGAAACATTAGAAATTAGAAGAAATGCACAATAAATTTAAATTCTGAAACTCAAATAATTGAAAAAAAAACATTTGAACTTACCATGCGATCTCCCAGAGTGGCAATAGATTGAGCACCCAAGTTATGCTTGTAGATGCCCTTCCCTTTACGGTCGCTCCTGCGGTTGGTGGAGTTGGTGGAAGAAGTTTCTTTCGTCTCCTCCTTATCCCAATGCGCACACAACTCCTTCCAGACCGTGTCGTTCATCGACTTTGGTACCTTTTAATATAAAAAAAAAATAGTTTATTAAATTTAAAAATAGTTTAATAAATTAAAAAATTGTTTAATAAATTAAATCGAACCTTATTGATTTCCCACTTCTTCTTCCACTCGTGGATCTACTTCCCATAGTTGTCCATAACTTTATGGACGAAATGGTGATAGATAAAGAGCGTCTCATCGGAATTACAGTTGAACTCTTGCTGAAAAAAAACACAATTAGTAAAAAATTAATATTAAAGATTAAAAATATAAGTAAAAAATTAGAATACTTACCGCAAACTGACGAAACCACAGAACCTGCTTGTCGGTTGGGAAGTGAGTGAAAGTCGGATGTCCACTGTCGAGGGCCGAGTACATCATACGGTTGATCCATGCACTGATCCCGTTCCCGGATCGGTTGAACCTAATAAAAAGAACAAACGGTTAATAATGAATCAAAATTTAAAGAAAAAAAAATGTTTAATTACCATGTTTGACCATGTCCATGTGGATACGGAGTGAGATACGGAAGATAGTCACGACCAGGCTGTTGAACCAACTCTGCAACACGCATCACTCCCGGAGGACCCGGAGGAACAGGAGCGGATGCAGCAGCGGGAGCGAGAGGAGCAGGAGCGGGTGCAGCAGAGGGAGATGTATGGTTGGAGCTGTGGGGCGAAGGAGAATCCTGAAAATGGCTGGAAAGAACTCTCATCCCCTCTGATTTCCCCTATAATTCGCCCCCCCTCTTTCTCTCTCTATAATCATCCGATTTGAACAATTTTGGGCTCCATTCCACTTGATTTTTTGAGCTCTACCTGATTCCTACACTCGTTTTCACCCTAAGACAGGTATACTCCGCGAATCTCCACATTCTGAAATCGTGTTCTTGAGCAATTTTTTGGGTTTTGTGAATTTCTTATTTCCGTGTTGATTCCTTGATCAAATATGCATGAAACAGATGTTTAAACATGGAATAGAACACAATTGTCTGTGATTAACGAGTTTGGAACAGGATTTGAGATTATTTAGGGATTGAGAATTTTTTTCAATTTGTTTTTTTTTTTATCACAACTCGATTTCGCTTTTCATTTTCATGTTGCTTTGAGTTCTTAATTGATTATAACCATGTTGAGAGCAATGATTCTATTTTGTAGAGAATGAAGCGCACGAAAACATCAGCAAAGAAAAACACACAAGAAGCGGGTTCGTCACAGCTGGAGAAGCAAAGGCCAAAGAAGTGGGATAAGTCTGATACCACCCACTACAACAACATGAAGAAGGTAGCCGTTCCGGCTACACAACTAGCATGTCCTGAGACGATGACAATATTGGGAATCCAAGCAGACATTGAAGGACTGTTCCAGAACATGGGTCTAGGCCAACTATGCAACCTCAAGGAACCCACTTATCCGGAGTTGGTACGCCAGTTCATAGCATCCGCATACGTCACCCGTCCCGATGATAGGCATGAGGAAGGTTTTCTGGCATTCGTAGTGCAGAAAGTATACTATGAGGTATCTTTCACAGACCTCTGCGGACTATTTGGATTGAGTGCGGGGGAGAGGACATATGGTCTTTATTGGACTTCAGAGCTGTTGAACTTCTGGGAAACGATTGGCACATGGGTTTATAGATCTTCTCAGGCAAAGGAGTCACTTATCCGGAGCCCAGTACTGAGATATGCGACACGCCTCATTGGCTCATTGCTATACGGGACAACCACAGCCGCATCAGTCACGCAATGGGAGTTGTGCCTCCTGTACCAAGGTGTGAGGCATTTGCTACCGGCATTTGGAAACTCTACATTCCCACCTGCTACTGCCTTCAACATGGGAGCGGTGCTGGCCGCAAACTTAGCAGGATACAAGGGGAAAGTAACCAAATCCAAGAGCAATGCATGTGGATTTGGTGCAGTGATTACTCGGATCCTTAGACATGTGGGTGTAGACTGCAAGAACCAGGAGGTAGCACTGGACAGATCGAACAACATTGCTTGGAACTACCTGGATGTCATTTCTCTAGTAAGTAAGGAGTTCATAGCTGGTCCCCACTCGAGGATCGATCGGGATGGTCCTTACGTCTACGTATTCCAGGACCGAGCGAAGAAAACACTCTACTGCCACCTACCTCAGATCGGTCTCACTTCTCTACTTTCAGAGGCTGCAGTTGAGTTCCTACCCCCTGCTACCGCACTAGTAGACAAGCCATCCTTCTTCACGCCAAAATATCAGACCAAAGGCAAGGGCGTGGTTGATGAAGAAGGAGAAGATGAGGCTGCACAAGCCATTCCAGATGATTCACAACCCCATCAGCTACTCCCATCAGACTCCAGCCAGTACAAGCTGCAAGAGCTTCCACCGAACGCCACTTCGCGCCAGCAACAACATTGGAGAGATCAGAGCATAAAGACAAACAACGACATGCTACACAAGATCTGGGCTGCCATTTCACGTATCAGGCCGTGTCGTTGCCAAAAGGATGATGTAGTTCATCGGGACAACTCTCCATCCAGCTCTGGTTCGGGTTCGAGTGGTACACACAGGGTAAGAAAGAGGTCCAAGAGACCCAATGATGCGGAACATCTGGAGCAGGAGACGAGGAGTAGGAGCTATCACCGGCTATTTTATTTTCTTTTCTATTCTAACGTTTTATGGTCTTATTTTCTGTTAATTTTGAACTGAGTTTTTTTTTGGGTTTCTTAATTATGAGTTTGTATTTCTTTTACATGGTTTCTTCGTTTTATTTGGTTGTGTTCTGAGTAGTTTTTAATTCGTATTCAGCTTTGCCTTGCTAGATAAACCAAATAACTATTATTCGAGGAAAGAGGTTATATCAAGTGTTCCTCGGAATTTCCTCGGTATTTCTTTAAAAAAAATAAAAAAAATCAATGATATTCTGTTTCCGAGTCATCATCACTAGATGAATCTGAATCTGGATCTTGGTGAAACTCTCCAATTACTGGTTCATCCTCTACGTGAACGACGGCTTCCTCTCCAAAGTCGGTTAAATCGACTACAAGGCCAACTCCAGCTAAATTTTCTGCTGCACTACAGTTGCCGGATGTGCTTGGTTGTAGTGGGTCTTCCAGCTCAGAACTTCCCTGAACTCGGCCTCTCGGGTTGAGTCTTGTAACAGTAACCCATGGATCATCTCTGTTCCTTACCCGGGGGTACTTGATATAACAAACCTGTAACATTTAGAAAAATTATAAATTAATACACATGATGATGAATCATTCTGAATAATTAACATTTAATTACCTGATCGGCCTGGGAAGCAAGAATGAAAGGATCATAATATTGCAGCTTTCGCCTCGAATTTACTGATGTAACACCAAATGCATCTGTTCTCACACCTCGATCTGGGGTGTTGTCGTGCCAATCACAATAGAAAACAGTACAGCGCAATCCAACCATGCCCAAATACTTGATTTCCAAAATCTCATGTATGTGTCCGTAGTATACATCATCTCCTGATGCAGAACAAACGCCATCATCATAAGTCGTACTCGAACGTCTCCTCTTCTGAGTTGTGAATGCATATCCTCGAGTACAAAATCTCGGATATGACTTCACAACAAAGTTTGGTCCAACGACCATCTCACGTATCCAATCGTCAAATGTTTCACCTCTGGCCAAACCAGCAGACACCTATTAATAGCACATATATATATATGTTATATCAATAAATGTGAATTAGTATAAATATGTGATAAAATATATTTTAATTTGTTTAAAGCACTCACATAAGTAAACATCCATCCAGTAAATTCTCTCTGCTTCATTTCTTCTAGTTCGTCCTCTGTGGCGTATCTATACTCGAACCGCTTTTCTGCCATGAAAATCCTGTATATGATGACAATAATGTAATTAATTAAGATTTAAATTTCAACTTGTTAAAATAAAAATTTGTAAGCTCATTTATTTACCTCTCATATTGAAGAACGTCTTCGCAGTTGGTGAGCAAATATGTTTGCAAATTACTGCGCTCCTGCTCAGTAAGTCGACGGTCCTTTGGTTTTCCGCTAAGTCGTCCAACGTCTGTGAAAATGTCTGGAACCGTAACATGATATGTTGCCCGTTCGCCTCTATCATCATGCCGAGCAGGTCTTCTGTTTTTGGTCTGAACTTCTGCTGGAAAGTAGTACTCGGCAAAGTTTGAAGTTTCTTCATTGATCATCTGTGCGACTATAGAACCTTCCACCCTACTTAAATTTTTCACCATCTTCTTCAAATGGAACATATACCGCTCATACAGATACATCCATCTATACTGCACAGGACCACCAAGTTCCAATTCTCTTGCCAGGTGAATAACAAGATGCTCCATAACATCAAAAAATGAGGGAGGAAATATCTTCTCAAGGTTGCACTGAATCACGGCTATGTTAGTCTTCAAATTTTCAATACCTTCAAGAGTCACTGATCTCGTGCATAAATCGCGGAAGAAACCACTTATCCCTGCAATTGCTTCATGAACATTTTGTGGTAATAGTTCCTTGAAGGCGAACGGAAGGAGGCGCTGCATCATTACATGGCAATCGTGGTTTTTCAAGCCAGTAAACTTTCCTTCCTTTCTGTCGATACAGTTACGCAAATTTGATGCGTAACCGTCTGGAAATTCCACATCGTTTGAAATCCAATCAAAGAACGCATCTTTTCCCTCTGCATCAAGTCGGTATATGGGAAAAGGAGCCCTACCATTTTCATCAACATGAAGTTCTGAACGAGCACATATATCGACTAAATCCAGTCTTGACTTCAAATTATCCTTTGTTTTACCTTGAACATTAAGGATCGTGTTCATGAGATTGTCAAAAAAGTTCTTCTCAATATGCATGACATCTAAATTATGCCTTAGCAGATGATCCTCCCAGTATGGCAGATCCCAGAAAATACTTTTTTTGTGCCAGTTATGTAGTTCTCCAACAGCATCTACCGGAAAACGCTCATGTCCACCGACTTCTGGCGTCCTTTCTGCACCAAAATCTCTTAGTTGTATCTTCAAATCTTTCCCACAAATTTCCGGAGGTGGACTGTCAAACACCCTCTTGTTCTTCGTAAACAAATTCCTACTCCTACGATATGGATGATCAGGTGGTAGGAATCTCCTGTGACAGTCAAACCAACACGTTTTCCTTCCGTGTTTTAGTTGGAAAGCATCAGTGTTATCTTGACAATATGGACATGATATCCTTCCATGCGTTGTCCATCCAGACAACATATCATATGCTGGAAAATCACTTATTGTCCACATTAGTACTGTCCGCATTTGAAAGTTTTCTTTACACGAAACATCGTATGTTTCAGCACCTTGAGCCCATAGTTGTTGCAACTCATATATTAGTGGCTGAAGAAACACATCAAGTGATCTCTTAGGATGCTCTGGTCCGGGAACGAGAATCGAGAGAAACAAAAACTCTCGTCGCAAGCACAAGTTTGGGGGGAGGTTGTATGGTGTAAGAATGACGGGCCATAGAGAATATTGTCTTCCACTCTTGCCAAACGGACTGAAACCATCAGTACATAATCCAAGGTAGACATTTCTTCTTTCATACGCAAAGTCGGGATACTTTGATTGGAAATGCTTCCACGCTTTTGCATCTGAAGGATGTCTGATCTCACCATCTGTTGAGTGCTCCGCATGCCATCTCATTGGTTGCGCTGTGCGTTCAGACAGATACAACCTCTGCAACCTTTCCGTCAAAGGTAAATACCACATCCTTTTATATGGCACTGGAACTCTTCCACTCGTATCTTTATAATGAGGCTTTCCACAAAATTTGCATGTAACCCGCTGTTCATCCGCCCTCCAATAAATCATGCAGTTGTCGCTGCATACATCTATTACCTGATATGATAAACCAAGACCAGCTACGAGTTTCTGAACCTCGTAGTATGAACCAGGAGCTACATTATCCTCGGGTAGAATACTTTTTACAAAATCAGCAATCGCATCCACACAGTCTTCAGCCAAATTATAATCTGTTTTAATGCCCATCAATCTTGTAGCAGATGATAAAGCTGAATGAACATCTCTGCAACCTTCGTATAATGGTTGCTTTCCAGCATCCAACATATCATAAAATCTCCTAGCTTGTGCATTGGGTAAATCTTCCCCTCTAAAATGATCATTTACCATCTGCTCAGTACCTACACCATAATCTACATCCGTTCTAATTGGTTCTTCTAATCTAACCGCTGGCTGAGGTTCGCTAGTACTACCATGTTCATAATCAGTTTCCCCATGATGATACCAAATTTTGTAACTTCGTGTAAACCCACTCAAATATAGATGAGTCCAAACATCCGACTCTTTAATAACCTTTCTATTTTTACAATTAGAGCAAGGACATCTTAACTTACCTGTTTTTGCTTCCGGTTGTCGGTGAACTAACCCCATGAATTCGGTTATACCTCGTTGGTATTCTTCCGTAAGCAATCTCGTGTTCGGATCCAAATGAGGTCGATCGATCCAAGAACGAAAATAATTTGAAGAAGACATATTTTTTATGAATCAAATTCGTGTGTAAATAGAGTAAGAGGGAGGATGAAGATATGGAGTGAAAGAAGAGGAAGAGGAGTGCTTGTATTTATAGTTTAAATCCTGCCGACATACCGAGGAAATTCCGACGGAATTCCGACGGAAAAGGCTAGTTCGTCGGAATTTCCTCGGAATTTTGTAAAATCCCCCAACGGCTCTCCAACGGCTATAATATTTCCTCGGAATTCATCGGTTTTTTCCGAGGAACACATTGTTCCTCGGAATTTCCTCGGAATATTCCGACGGACTGAGGTTTCCTCGGAATTCCGTCAGTATATTTCGAGGAAATTCCGAGGAACCCCAATTTTTTGTTTCCTCGGAATTTCCTCGGAAATTCCTCGGTATATTCCGAGGATTTCATTTTCCGTCGGAATGTCCGTCAGAATACCGCTGTTTTCTTGTAGTGGGAAGAGCACTGTCAAACCGCAATTTCTTAACACACACAAACGAATAATAGTTCCTAAGATAAGAGATTTAACTATTTTCAAATAAGTCAGTCACTCGCTTCATTAGTTTAAATTCAAAGCTATCTTCTTTTTCTTGTTCTTCTTGCTCTTTGTTCAACATCACAGATAGCCAATCCGAACCTCTTCCTCTTCCCATTGACCCTCTTCTCCTTTTCCTTCCCTTCACCATTTCTTTCTTTCACATTAGTCTTTCAAAGAATCTGGCCCAAGGACACTCTTCCGTTTATCATCATCGCTGATTCATTCGCAAGAAGTAGCTTCCTGCTCAGTATCTGCCCAATAGACATCGCTGGTTTCAAGACAGCAACTGAAGAAGCTGTCCCGTCTCCATTCATCATCATATCCAGACCGCTTACATCCATCAGAACCGTCTCTCTCCTGCTCGTGTAGTTGCCCTTGTAAGATGATGATGATCTCCTCCTACGTTCTGACCACTGCCATTGTGTCTCTTCTTCTTCTTCTGCTTCCATTTTTGCGGAGTTCACTCTCTCCAGACCTTCCTCAATAGTCCTCCTGCTACTTCTAATCTCTTGAGCCGTTTCTTCTATCTTCTCAAGAATCTCCTCCTGCAACGTCTCTCTTGTTCTTCTTCTCCTAGTCACATCTTGGATTTCAGTTATTGCAACTGTTTCAGCCGCTCTAGCAGCTTCCTTCATCTTCCTAGCAGCGACCAAACACATCTCAGCAGCTTTGATCTTGCTCCCCGTCCGTTCGATCTCACACACAGCTTTATCAACCGTAAAACGCGCTTCCTCCCCTGTTTTACTAAACTCCAACGCATCATCACTTAGTCTCTGAATCTCCTTTGAGATCTCTGCCGCGTTTTCAGAGTTTAACCTCTCTCGTTTCTTCTCGAGCGCGGCTCGCTCCACTTCAATTCTCTTGTTTAGTAACTCGACGGACTCGCGTATAGCAGCGAGATCTTCGGTCGTCTTACAAAGATTCGTTCTCTCACTGACTCGAATGGAGCCGAAGGGTCGATTTCACCAACGAAGGAGAAGCCTACAACAATATGCATAATTATATTAATAAAAATGTTCCAACGTGGACTGAAAGAGTCCAAGAATTCATCTGAACATATACAAATTGTGGTTCACATATCACTTGCATCAATCAATGGGACTTATTGCTTAAAGGGACTTACCAAATAACGCAGGTGATCTTTTACTAAGTCACTGGTTGTGAGGTTCCTAGCAAAGAGAAGTAGAGAAAAGCCTCAGCTGTTTAAATCACCTGACACATGTTTGCACTCAGCTTCCGGTTAAAAAGCCTCAGCTGTTTCAGTCTTGTGAAAAAAAACCCCCCAAATAATATCATACCAACTCTGTGAGACTGTGGAGCTTCTGCAATTAGAATCGCTCTATTTAGAAAAATAAAAAAAAAATAACGAATTGCAGAATTAAAAGAAAAGATTGTTACTTGTGACTACCATGAAACCTTCAAAAACGCTGGTATATGGAATTAAGAATGCGATAATGACGTTGGATCTGTAACTCCGACGGCTTCGGTTAAGTAGATTAGAAGACTAAAGGACGCGAGTGGAGATAAACAAAGAGATTCTTCATCTCGATTTCGTCATCCAAATCCCTCGAAACACTATTGAAGGTGTGGGAGAACGCTGAAGAAATTTTTTTTTAGGTTATCGAAGAAAAAACGGCATGAAGGAGATGAAAACTAAAAGGCCGCTCAGTTTTTGGCTCTGATTTTGAAGATTAACACAAAGCCCAAATTTTTTCAGTCTATTTTTAAATGAAACGGTGCGTTTCGAAAACAGCGACAGGTGTCGCCCTGAGGATGAGCGACTTTCTGACCTGGCGCTGATATGGCGCAACAGGAGGGAGGCAAACAGTTTTTTATATATATTAGATAGATTTAAAGGTTCAGAAAGTCCATTCAACGAGTTATAATTCATCTACTAATTCAACCCAATAACTAACTTTTCATCAACTTTGATTCAATTTTCTAGATATGAGATCTACGATTACATTCAAATTTAATGATTATTTATATTTTTGGTAAACTTTTTAGAATATGGTAGTAAATTATACATCATTATTAAAGTAAATATACTCAAATATGACATTAAATTCCATAGACACTATTTGCAGAATAATTTTGACACATGTACAATCACTTTCATTAAACAAATGTGACATGGCATGATAGATATGATGACATGGTTTATGGCTAAATATAATATGAACAATTACATTTAATGTTTATTTATTTATATTTTTAGTAAGCTTTTTAGAATATTGTAGTAAATTATACATCATCATTAAAATAAATATATTCAAATATGAAATTAAATAATATAATAATAGAAATATAATAATATTTTACAAATTTCGAAATGATATTTATTTTTATAATTATACTATTTTAATACTAAAAATATTTTCAATTTTTTTATAATTTATTTTAAAAAATTAATCGTAATACTATTAGCATCTTTTATATATCTAGAAATTTTAGAAATATTGTTTAGTTATACTTTTTGACAGTTATACAACTTTATATCAATTTTTTATTAATTTTAGAAGGGTTGATTTAATATATTTTATCCAAAAATAGATAAAAATCTATCTAAGATTATAATTTTAAACATACACATATATATTTTTAAATATAATTTAAAATAAACAAAATTATTTATTTTATCTTAATTTTATGTGCAATTAAATCAAATTTATATTAAAATACTGGTAAGAAAATAATTAAATCTAAAATAATAAAACTTATTTCTAATTATGGATTAAATTTTAAAATTTTATTACTGAACATTATGTAGGAAAACATCTAGTTTAAGTTTTGAAACATATAGTTTGGTTGTATATTATGCCTTAGAGCATTAATTTTGCTAAAGCAACCTATTTCAAATATTTTAGAGTTGATTAATAGAGAACGATTATCATGTTTCTGTGTTTTATGGTTTCATCTGGGATCAGAATTAGAAAATTGTCAAAAATACCACATTCATAATACCACTTTTCATGTTTACTTTAACAATTTCTATTTTCAATTTTAAAGAAAGAAAAAGATATTTATAATCATAGGGTTACTAATCTAGACCTAGAGTTTACAGTTGATGAGTGGGGTAGGGTAGGGTTTTTAGAACGTGGAGTTTATGGTTCTAATAAATATACAAATAAGTACTTAAAAAATTAAAAAAATAGTTTCGAAAAGAATTTTCGAAATTCAAAAATAAGAGTTTTTAAAAAAATTGAAAAATAAAATTTATAAAAATATGAATTTAAAAAAGTATAATTCGAAAATATAAAATAAAATATATTTTTTAATTTTTTAAAATTTTTATTTAAATAATTACTTATTATATATATAGAGAGTAAAAGTATAAGAGTCTTTTGCCTCTTAATGAAAAATGTATTTTGGAAAATGTCTCTTTAGTGATGGTAAACATGAATAATTGTACCAACAAAGTAGTAAACATAAAAATTCTCCATCAGAATTAAGAAGATGGTTCATAACTAAATATAATCCCATCTTAGCCAAAAAAATAATTAAATATCAATACTATTAAAAACAGAAGCACAAAGTTGGACCCAACTTGGTTCTAGGTGAATTATTTTTAAAAATAGACTATATAATTAATATGTCAATTAAATTATTTTTTAGTCCAACACATTAATATCTATAACAAAATCATCCTACAATCCCGCCTTATTATTTATGGTAACTGATTAAATGAGTTTATACTATAATTTTTAAATAATAACAATGTCTTCATATGTTAATAAAACATTTATAGGTTATTTAAAGATTCCATATTGGTCGACGGTGATATATGTTTCACTGGACAACATTAATTTTAATAATATTGATGTTTTTTCTTCACACATGTTAATAAAACTTTGTATGTTACTTTATATATTTTATATTTATCAGACATTTTATGGGTTTTAATTGCCCAACCAGTGTCTGGTTACGAATTAATTGAGATTTTTAGATTTTTATCGGGATTTATCGGAGTTTATCAAGTTTTTAGTTATGAATTTTTATTAAATTTAAACCGGATAATATACGCTTCACTATGTTACTTGTTCAAACATGGATCCATGTCATATATGAAAACAATGAATTAAACTAAAGACACATATATAATTATTTTATTAAAATAAATATGTTGATTAAAATTCAAAAATATTTAATACCAACTAATATTTTTATTTAAAAATAAATTTTGTACTTTAAAATCGCGAATCAAAGTCTAATAATCTCATTAAAATTAGGAACGAAATCTTAGCCGTTCGAAGAAACCAGCATTAGTGGCTAACAACTAGTGTTGGTCTTTGGTTTTAAAATGTTTGGTACGACGATACATCATTTGCTGGGTAGAAAACCTCTATTTTCATTCATCAACTAAACCAGTATGTACCCAATGCAATCAAATATTTGGTCTAACAACTTTTTTTTGTCGAAGTATTTGGTCTAACAACTTACAAACTGTTATAAACCAAATGAAGATCGACCATGGACCAGCCCGTACTGCAGGCCCAATCCGGGACATGATAAACGCAACCATAGACTATGTGTTTATCTAGTATATATTCTATGTATATCTGTAACATAGTGTTTATCCTTATCCTTATCTTGTTAGGATAAACATGACTTATGACGGTCTAATACCTTGTATATATATGGACCTTCTGGTCGACAGTAATGAGAACAGAAGTATTTCTCCAACACTTCATTTACAACACGTTATCAGCACAATAGACTCCAAAACTCTGAGACAAAACCTAACCTAAAATCCGTCACACATAAACCCTAAACTAGGTGTAACTTAAAATCGATCTATCTCTCAAACCCTGAGGAACCAGACGACGAGCCACATATCAAATTGAAGATCTTGACGGGATGAATCCATCAGCGCAAACCGTTCGTCGATCCGATCTCAGACGCGCCCACACTCGCAGAAACAATACTTGGCACCGTCTTGGTCTTTTGGAACCCTAATCCCGAAGAACCCTAAATTGTTCTTGCTTACATTCCGGCTTGCAAACTCCGATCAAGCTCAACTCCGATCAAGCTCA
>NC_027751.1:22088070-22088333 GCF_000695525.1 Brassica oleracea var. oleracea | reverse complement strand
CTAAAGATAAAGAGTGTTAACACCAAAGATGTATTTACATACATAAGAGCTCATAAAAGATTGTAGTACTTGGGATTTGAAGGATATAACCTGAGGATCATGAACCAACGTAGAGTACTCATAAAACCTACATAGGGACGTGGGGTGTTCAAATAATTCAAAGTAATTATAAGACAGATGGGCGTAGTAACCATGTACATACAGAAAAGCCATCTAAGAAAGAAACCAGTGAATGGATCTTGTGAGATAAGAAATTCCGTGAG
>NC_027751.1:22074816-22087431 GCF_000695525.1 Brassica oleracea var. oleracea | reverse complement strand
GGGAGTTCATGTGTTGTACTCTTTTTCCTGTCCTTGGTTTCCCATTTTGCCACATTGGTTTTGGGGTTTTCCAGGAGATGTTTTAATGAGGCAACATTAAGCATGCAACGAACATGTACCGGATGTGTCGATCAAGGGGGAGTGTTATAAACCAAATGATGATCGACCATGGACCAGCCCGTACTGCAGGCCCAATCCGGGACATGATAAACACAACCAGAGACTATGTGTTTATCTAGTATATATTCCATGTATATCTGTAACATAGTGTTTATCCTTATCCTTATCTTGTTAGGATAAACATGAACTTATGATAGTCTAATACCTTGTATATATATGGACCTTCTGGTCGACAGTAATGAGAACAGAAGTATTTCCCCAACACTTCATTTGCAACACAAACAATATTAAAGATATCGTTCATTATTATATAATTGTATAAAATATAACATTGGAAATCTCTCAACTACAGTTTTCTATCAAATAAAATTGTTTGATATGAATTTTTCAAAAAATTTAAAGACGTCATAATTAGATATTAATAAAGTAAAAACTCTATAAATTAATAATGTAGAAACTATGATATTAAAAAAAATTATAGAGTTATTAATTTCAAAAATTGCTGGAATTTTTATTTTAAAATATTTTTAACAAAATAAAGAATAATTGATTTTACCGTATATATACTAATTAAATTTTTGAAATTAGATTTTTAAGTTATTTATATTGTTTTAGTTGGTGTATATAAAATATTATAAAGTTTAAATGTGGTTTAGATATACTTTTACTAAATATTAAAAAGAATATTAAAGTGTTAATAAAATATAGAAAGAATACAATTATTTGTTTGTACTTATAATATATGTATATATATGTATTTATAATGTATATATATACAAAAATTATCAATTTATGATTTTAAGAAAATCATATATGTACACAGGATTTTCTAAAATATTATTATATTATTATTTTATCGATTATGTCATATTTTGAGTCGATCTAATTCGGAACCAAAATCTTTTATTAATAAATAGCATTCATTAATTTATTGAATATTAATTCGTAGAATTTCTAATGAGGTGATAAATTCCGAAACTTTTAATGTGCGTGACCTCAGTAACTTGATTTAAAGATTTTGAAATCTACACATTTTGCGATATTCGAGTTGTTGCCTTCACGGATTTTTGTCTCTCTAAATGCATAACACAGACGAAATATCTGTTGAACTGAAGAGAAGATAGAAGGTGTTGGAAGAGTTTGGGAGAAGGTGGCCGATGGTACAAAGATAGGGCAAGACCTTCAGGAGTGTCCCTTGGTATCCAGAAGTGATCTGATGGTTGTGCAAAGATAGGGCCAAGTCTAGGAGGGACTTAGAAGCATATAGTTGAGGAGAATGGTCGAGTGTGCAAACTTAGGGCGAGGCCGTACGGAACGTACGGACCTGACCGATCCGGAAGTTCAAGACTCGACCATCTGAGCCTATTTGGAGTTGGTGCAAAAATAGGGCAAAGGATAGCTCTTAAGAGAAGAAGACAAAAGAGGCTCTTAAGAGAAGAAGACAAAAGAAGAAGCTGGCGCCAAGACAGGCTGTCTATGAGCTGTGTGAGCTGTAATTTGTCCCAATGGGTTTTCCTTGTAAGGTTTTTAATGAGGGAGACTCTTCAGAGTTCCAAGCTTGGCTTAGGATCTCCTAAAGTCAAGCTTGAGGGGGAGTGTTGAACTGAAGAGAAGATAGAAGGTGTTGGAAGAGTTTGGGAGAAGGTGGCCGATGGTACAAAGATAGGGCAAGACCTTCAGGAGTGTCCCTTGGTATCCAGAAGTGATCTGATGGTTGTGCAAAGATAGGGCCAAGTCTAGGAGGGACTTAGAAGCATATAGTTGAGGAGAATGGTCAAGTGTGCAAACTTAGGGCGAAGCCGTACGGAACGTACGGACCTGACCGATCCGGAAGTTCAAGACTCGACCATCTGAGCCTATTTGGAGTTGGTGCAAAAATAGGGCAAAGGATAGCTCTTAAGAGAAGAAGACAAAAGAAGAAGCTGGCGCCAAGACAGGCTGTCTATGAGCTGTGTGAGCTGTAAAGAAGAAGCTATAGTGACCTTGTATCTGAACAGATACAAGGGCAGGTTCATGGGAGCCTTTAGCCAGCCAATAAGGAGCCAGCCTTCCCTTTGACCAGATTTGAATTAACCAACCAGGCACCAAAGAGAGTTTAACCAATCAGATGAGGCTATAATGACCAGATCAACTCTCCATCTCGTCCCTCCATCCTTCTAGTCTTTTATGAGCCATTAGATGTAGGTTTTAAGTTTATGGAATGTAAAGAGCATATATAAGCCTCTTATGATCATTTTGTAATCTTTAAGTGAGTAAGGGGGTTTCCCCTCTCCTTCTCTAATCTGAAACACTAATCTTCAGTCTCTTATTCTCTCAGTCTCTCTAGTCTCTTAAGTCTCTTAATATTTGTTCTTAAGTCTCTCATACACTCATAAACACTCTCACCAATCTCTCTCTCTATATCACCTAGAACAAGCTCTAATCATTCTTCATTGAAGCTTATACACACACATATACTACCAGAGTAGAGATCTCTTTAAAAATCATACCTTTAAAGGTGAGAGCTGCTGAGAAAGATCAGACAGCAAGGTTGGAGGAGATTCAAGTAAAGGTGGAACCTTTAAAGGAGGTAGCTGCTGAAGAAGGTCAGACAGCAAGGTTGGAGGTTCATGAAGCCAAGGGCGTGATCTATAGTCTAAGAAAAGGGAAGAACGAGTTGTATCAGCTTGTGGAGAGGCTGAGAGAAGTAGAATCAGAGTTGAGTATGGTGAAAACTCATACAGCAAGTCCGAGTTGGTATCAAGGAAGGAGGAAGCAAGATGTGATCTTTGGCTTTCTTATGGGAGAGATTTGTGAGCTAGTTGAACACATGTGTGATGTGTGGGAGATAAACAAGAAGCCAGATAGATGGAAGAGAGGTACAAGCTGCAAGAAGGGAAAGTTGAGAAAACTTTCTAAGATGTGGGTCATGATGAGCAGATTATGGAGAAAGGATATCAAGGAGAGTATGCAAGTAGGAGAATGCTTGTACTCAGCTTACATTGGAGAATCAGTAGAGAGCAGTGGGGTTATGAGGAAGCTAGAGACCAAAGGAGCGGATGAGCCTGTCACAAAGGAGGAATGGGATGAGTTTGTCAAGTATGTGTATGCTTTGGCTACGACCCGGAGACAAGGTGCTCCTGCCAAAGCATCCACATCCAACAAACCCATCATTGTTGATTCTGGAGCAAGTCATCACATGATTAGTGACAGAAGCTTAATGAGTGATGTAAAGAAAGCTACTGGGGGTGTGATGATAGCTAATGGTGATAGGATTCCAATAGAAGGAGTTGGAAAGCTCAAGCTATTTGATAAAGACTCAGATGCCTTCTACATGCCACAGTTTGCTTCAAATCTACTATCTGTGAGGAAAGCCACAATTGATCTTGGCTGTCAAGTAGTATTCAGGCCAGATGATGTTGAGTTCCAAGATTTGAAGACTGGAAAGGTCATTGGGAGAGGAGACAGCAAGAATAATCTATACCAGCTCCAATTGGCTAAGATCTCTAAACCCTTCGATTCTATGTGTTTGAGTAGTACTTATGAGAAGATTGATAGTATTACTTGGCATGCTAGATTGGGACATCCTCATGCTCGTGCTATTGAATTGATAATTCCTAATATGTCATTTAATCACTTGGAGTGTGAAGCATGCATATTAGGAAAGCATTGTAGGACTGTTTTTCCAACATCAGAAACTACTTATGAGCATTGCTTTGATCTAGTTCATTCAGATGTGTGGACTGCTCCTTGTTTGTCTAGAGATAGCCAGAAGTACTTTGTGACATTCATTGATGAGAAGTCTAAGTATACTTGGCTTACATTGCTTCCATCTAAAGATAGGGTGCTAGAAGCATTTATGAACTTCCAAGCATATGTATCTAATCAATACAATGCTACTGTGAAGGTACTGAGATCAGATAATGGAGGTGAATACATCAGCAATGCCTTCAAGAACCATCTAGCCAAGCATGGGATTGTGCATCAGACTAGCTGCCCTTATACACCACAGCAGAATGGTGTAGCTGAGAGGAAGAACAGGCACTTGATGGAGGTGGCTAGATCAATGATGTTTCATGCAAATGTCCCAAAACGTTTTTGGAGTGATGCGGTTCAGACTGCTTGCTATCTCATCAACCGGGTTCCAACCAAGATATTGAAGAATCTGTCTCCATTTGAAGTGTTGAACAAGAGCAAACCTGTCATTGATCACCTACGTGTCTTTGGGTGTGTGTGCTATGTCATGGTTCCAGGACAGCAGAGAAACAAGCTGGAGGCAAAGAGTACTAAGGCTATGTTCATTGGTTACTCTATCACTCAGAAGGGGTACAAGTGCTATGATCCTGAAGCAAGGAGAGTGATGGTATCTAGAGAAGTGAAGTTTGTTGAAACAAAAGGTTATTATGAAGAAAAGGAGTGGGAAAATCTGAAGGATTTGTCTCAAGCTCCATCTGATAAGGCAACAATACTGAGAGTGTTGTTAGAGAAGCTTGGGATAGGATTATCCCAGGATCAGGAAACCGGAAGGAGAGAGTCTTCCAATCAGAGTGGTGGAGCTGGAAGAACAACTCCTCTTGATCATGAGAGGGGGAATGGAACTGAATCTGGTGAGCAAGAGCAAAACCAAGAGGATTCAGGTCTTCATGATCAAGATACATCACAAGAAGTTGAGAACAATGAGGTTCAGTCTAGTGGAGAAGTGGATGAGGTTCAGTCTAGTGGAGAAGAACAAGCTGGACCGGCCAGTTCAGAAGAAGAGCAAGTGGAGCCGGCTAGTGTGCAAACTGAAGATCAGGTTCAAGCTTTGAGGAGGAGCACAAGGATAAAGAGGGATCCTTCCAACTGGGTAAACACGAGAGTGTACTACAATGCCCAGGCTGTGGAGCATCCTTCTCAAGCCGTGTGTTCCTTTGCTGAGTTTCCAGAGGAGCATTATGCCTTTATGATTAGTCTGGATGAGAGTTATGTACCAAGGACTTATGAAGAAGCTATGTTAGACAAGGAATGGAAAGAATCAGTGGGAGCTGAAGCAGGTGCTATGATCAAAAATGATACATGGTATGAGAGTGAGCTGCCTAAGGGAAAGAAAGCTGTATCTAGTAGATGGATCTTCACAATCAAGTATCTAGCAAATGGACAGATTGATAGGAAGAAGACCAGATTGGTTGCAAGAGGATTTACACAGACCTATGGAGAGGATTACATTGATACCTTTGCACCAGTAGCTAAGCTACATACAGTTCGGATTGTGTTGTCCATTGCAACAAACTTGGAGTGGGATTTGTGGCAGATGGATGTGAAGAATGCTTTCTTACAAGGTGAGCTAGAAGATGAGGTATACATGCTTCCTCCTCCTGGTCTTGAGCATCTAGGAAAACCAGGAAATGTTTTGAGATTGAAGAAGGCAATATATGGGCTGAAACAATCACCTAGAGCTTGGTACAGGAAGCTGAGTACAACACTCAATGGGAGAGGCTTTAGGAAGTCTGAATTAGATCACACTCTCTTCACCTTGACAGGACCTTCAGGGATCATTGTGATTCTAGTGTATGTGGATGATTTGATTATCACAGGAGTGATAAGGCTGGGATTAAAGCCACTAAAGAGTTCCTCAAGTCTGTGTTTGACATCAAAGACTTGGGAGAGATGAAGTATTGCTTGGGGATTGAGATATGCAGATCCAAGGAGGGTTTGTTTATGTCTCAAAGGAAGTATACACTCTTAAGTGAGTAAGGGGGTTTCCCCTCTCCTTCTCTAATCTGAAACACTAATCTTCAGTCTCTTATTCTCTCAGTCTCTCTAGTCTCTTAAGTCTCTTAATCTTTGTTCTTAAGTCTCTCATACACTCATAAACACTCTCACCAATCTCTCTCTCTATATCACCTAGAACAAGCTCTAATCATTCTTCATTGAAGCTTATACACACACATATACTACCAGAGTAGAGATCTCTTTAAAAATCATAATATCTATATATGTGTAAATTTATATGTATACGCAATCATCATCAATTTATGATTACGCAAATGCAAACAATCGGAGCGTACTAATAACTTCTATCTTAGAGTGATCCCAAGACTCGATATTTCTCTTATTCTGACAATTTGACAATATGCAGATTGACTGCCCACAAGTATCTGAATTGATGAATACGTTTCCTCCCTATGTAACAGTGAGCAATGTTGTTATTGCCTAGAGAAGAGATTTATATGTTTCTCAATCAGATGAACTAGTAAAGCAGTAATGAGTTTAAACTATCTGAAATTGTACTACACTGATTCAAAGTACTCATCAAAACGCAAAATGTCCAACATATCATTACTCCGTTCCAGAAATGTCTTGAAAATTAAACTCATCACCTCGAAAGAGGTTGAAATCAACGCCAACTCGATGGCCAATACGGATGAATCCCATATCCAGTCTTCCAATTATCCAAGTAAACCACTTTCTTCACAGCCCAGAAGGATACAAACAGGGCCACAAGCATCACCAATCTCTGAACATTAAGGTTCCTAACTCGAACAAGGACATTAGTGACAAACGCCAAGAGCAATCCAACCACAGTGTACAAGAACCCCACAGCGAATCCCTCAGCTCCAAGCTGCATCCCAGATCCTTGGTAGAAGAAAACGAGCTTGTTCGGGTCGTTACGATCCTGAAGAAACATAGGCATCTTCCTGATGATGTTGTGCATTGTTCCTGCAACGCTGAAGAAGTAGATGAAGATAGCACCTGATAACCAAAGCCTACGATCATGAAGAAGAGTCTCTCCTTTCAGAATACGTTTGATGACAAACGGAGTCGCGATCACGATCATGGCTACGATGACGCTGATCTGCGCCTTGGAGAGAAACGGCGGCCGTTGGATCGGGCCAACAGTTAGTTTGGTTCTTTGCTCGACGAACTCAGCCATGGATTCAGCTAACCTAGCGAAATCAGACTGGTCCATTTGACCAGATTCATCGCTTAGTTTTGATGTTGAACCGCTTACAAGACGGATGTGAGGGAGAGCGTTAACGCCGAACCGCTGGAAGGAAGATTGGGATCGCGAGAACTCGATCTCGCAGAAGAAAAGTTTGTTTAGATCGGATCCGTTGTTGTTAGCGAGGAAGTTAGCGGAGACGAGGCCGAACTCGCGGCGGAGCTCTTGGAGACGGAGCTCGGTTTTGCTGTGGAGCTGAGTGGCGTCGAAGAAGACGAGGATCGAGTAAGGTCGTGGTGTGGGAGAGGAGATGAGGAATTTGGAGATTCCATGGTCGTCGAGATGGATCACGCCTGATTCGGAGTTTGATCTGAGGGAAACGAGTTCGTTGGTGAGATCTGAATCGGAGTCGGAGTCGGAGTCGGAGAAAGATGCTGATGCGAATGATGATACGGCTGCTAAGAGGAAGAGAAGAGATACGAGTTTTTTATTGATCGCCATTGTTGATCGACCTCACTTGAAGGTTTGTCTCTCTCCAGGAAAAAAAGAGAAAGCCTCTGTTCTGGCAGGAGAAGAAGGTCTACGAACTCTTGATTTTTCCGTCTCGCTGGTTCTCCACGGTGGACGTTTTTCATTGGCTAGCATATCCACTTGGCCAATTTTGATTCGTCGTACAATTCTGCAGCTTAAGATTTTCAATTTATCCACGTGGATAAATTTTGATTAACTAGATTGTACCCATTCGGGTTCGGTTCGAATCTAATCGGTTTTCGGGTTTAAAGATTTCAGCTCCATTCGGGTATTTATAAATTTCGGTTCGGATTCGGTTCAGATCTTTGCGGGTTCAGTTCGGATTCGGATAACCGATTTAAATTATTTTTAAAATTTTATTATTCATTATATGCTTAAATTTTTTTAAAATCTATAATTCAAAATAAATATATTACATATAAATTTGTATAATATATGTCAAAATACCTAAAATTAACATATAAATTGGCTTGATTTAAATATTTGGATAGAAAATCAATAGATATTTCAAGCATTTTGGTGTTTTGAATATATTTTAGCCATTTTAGACATTTACTTTTGACTATTTATGTATATTTTCAAGTATGTTAGACAACTTTAAAGTATCTTATATATTTTGGATGATTTTAATATATATTAAATCTAAAAATAAGTAATATATTTAGGTATATAAATCTATTTCGGTTACATTCGGGTACCCGAGATACTTCGGTTTCGGTTATTTAGATACCAAAATTTTGAATCCGTACGGATATTTAATCAATTTCGGTTCGGGTTTGTTACTACTTTTTCGGATCGGGTTCAGTTCGGTTCTTCGGATCCGGGTTTTTTGCCCAACCCTAGTTTAGGAGGTTATTGGTTAGTGAATTCTCATGAATTTTGAAAATTTTGAGATTCTATTGTTATTAATTCTTGGATTTCAAAAGTCTTAATAGAATCCATTATTATTGGTTAAAATTTTTCAAATTCCTTGTTATTCAAAATGTTTACTTAAGTTATTATTGATTCTCTAATTCTAATTAAATCTAGTGTTATTGGGAGATGGATTTTATTCATTTTTACTCATAAAATTCAACTTTCAAAATATCATATGTATCCATGTGACTTTCAAAATCCATGTGATACAAATATAGAGAATAACAAATATAGAGAACAAAATATTTATTCTTACCAAATATATTTTGCACTTTAAATCCAAATTATATGTCCAAAACTATAATTCATTACAATTTTATATACTTTTACATTTTAATATATAATTATATTATGTTGTTTTATCATTTTTGAATATATAATTATATTTGTAAATATTAAAGTTTTAAAAATAAAATTTTTGAAGTAGTTGCAAAAAGCATTTTTGAATTTCAAAAATATATATTTTTTTTAAATCTATTTTTTTTAAAGTACAAATTTGAAAAACATATAATTCTAAACTAACAAAAAATTAAAAAAAATAGAAAATTACTAAAACAATTATAAAAAGTTCTAATTTATAAACATATAATTTGAAATATTTTTTTATTATTTATATATCTATAAAGCAATGAGTAAAATAGTCTTTTTCCTTTTTAATGAAACTTCTTTTAATCATTTTCCTCTTTGAGTGCTTTTTGGTGACAAAAAGAAATTATTTAAGGGAATTTCCCAATTTTTTATGTGTCACTATTATTATTATTTTTTAATTTGAAAAAAAAAGAATCTGTATAATTTAGAGAAATAAATAAATTATATATTTAGTTGACAAAAAGAATGATTAAAAAAAGTAATACAAATTCATGAAAATCTATACCAATCTAAAAAAGTTATGATCAAATTTCATAAGTCAATCTATATAAATTTTCACAATCCACGTAACTTTTTTAAATCAATCAATTTTTAAAATTCACAAACTCTATATAAATTCATCTCCCAGTAAATTTTATAGACTTTTAACCCTTTTTACACACAACTATAGATTCTTGGTTCGCGCTACGCGCAGATTAATTGATTTAAATTTGTTAAATTTATCACTTTTTATTTGTATATAATATTTTGTATCTTACACTTTTCTGCTTATTTTAATTTAACCTACATTTTCATGATTCAAAGTTTTTTTTTACCTTTTTATTAAAAGATTTTATATATATGAACAATTCACCAATATTTGCGTGGCAATGTATTTGTTTGTTTTATATCTTTCGAACATATTTTTGAAGTAAAATGATTTTTGTGAGTAATTTAATAATGTTTTTTTGTCATCAACAATTTAATAATGTTTATATGGAAAAATATAATCATTTATCAATTTTCCAGTTGCATCTTTTCATTTTCAGTCTTCATGATGTTAGTATAGTCTAATCACTCTCATAAACATTTACCATATATGTAGCTAACCAATAGTGGTTGTTTAGGTATACTTTACTTTTATGTAAATTTCTTAAATTTAATATAAAATTAAAATCATATACTCCGTCCTTTCCAAGAAAATCTATGTTTTAGAAAAAATTGTTTCAACTTACATTTTTATTGTATTAATTAAAGATAAATTGTTAACTTCAAAAATATTTTTTTTGTTATTGAAATTCTATTGGTTAAAGGTTATGAAGAATAGTTAGTAACAAAATATAATGTACTGTTTATCAAAATTTCATATGTTTTCTTAATATGTATAATTTTTTTTTAAACATACATCTTTTTGTAACAAAATGAGTATATTCGTTATTATAAAGAATACTTTTTATTTGACTCATTTAAAATTGAATAGTATATTGTTGTATGGTTTATAATTTTTATAAGTAGTTATGCATTCTTCATTTATGCTAACCGGAATTTTACGATTTCTCATTTTCAATACTTGAAAGTCAATTATAAAAATATACAAAATAGTTTGAGACATCCTCGAATAATTTGGATTTTTCTTTGATTGAAAATAAAGTTATACTGTATATCTACACTAAACATATCATTTTCAATGCAATTTAAATATTTTAATCAATTTAGGAAGGCTCTTTATTTTTTTTAACCAAAAAACCATAACAATTACTAAAAGTTAAGTACTTCTCTTTTCCATTTCATATCAAATATTCCCTCTTTTATTTAAAGATTGATGTTTAAGGTATTTTTCGCCCATAATAAAAATAACTAATATACTATTTTAGTTATTACTTTTTGGTTTTATCAATAAAGTTTAACCACTTAAAATTTAACATTTAATTTGTGTTTTAATTTTAATAAAAATGCATTAATTATATCCTAAAACATCAATCTTTTGTATACAAAATAGAAAGCCAAAAAATCAATCATTTGTATACGGAGGGAGTACAGTTTTAACATTTAAATTTTATTTAATTATCAGTGTCATTTTAAATTTAAAATGCATATATTAAACAAATATTTTATTTTTTCCTTATTTTTAATTCATTAATTAATAAAACCAAACAAAATTCTACAAAAGATGTTTTATGGTTATACACATAAATTAATTTTTTTTGTCAACAACTTTACATACTCATATTGACTCTGTGAACCACACCGGGAGATCTTGATCCATGTAAACTACAAAAGACGTTTCCTTCCTAGCGCTTCGTGCTAAGCTATCCGCCTTTTTGTTCTGCGTTCTTGGTACATAGATAATCTCTGCACGGAGAAAACTCTCTTTCAGGCTCTTTATATCTTCCAAATAACTTTCAAACGCTGGTCATTCTTCTGGTTCTGAAACAATTTTCACCAATTGAGAACAATCTGTTGCAAACGTAACCTGAAATTGTCGTAAGTTTCTCATACATTCCATTGCCCATAGTAGCGTTTCCTCTCTGCATGAAGTGGAGAGAGGGTAGCCCATACATTCCTTGCCCCCATCAAGCCCTCAAATCCTTCTAAAGTATTGTACCGTCCTTGACCTGAAAAAATATCGTACTCTTTCCAGGAACCATCCGTGAAACACCATCTTCCGGGAATTGACGGAAGAGTCGTAGCCTCTACCTGTGGAATCTTCTTTTGTTCGTTCAAAATCGGTGCCTCAACCTAGAGTGTAGATTTCGTTTCTACCAATTTAAGGGTATCCCTAGGATCCATATACAGGTTACTAAAGACTTTATTATTTCTTCTTTTCCAAATGTATCATAGTATCCATGCAAACTGATGGTCCTCCATCTGTAGAACAACTCTCCAGATGAGATGATCCATGTTCACGATGAGAGAGATTGTTGGGAAAATAGCTGGATTTGTTGGAATCTTTGAAAGAGCCCACACCTGAAGTGCAGGAGGACATTCAAAAAACACATGGTTGATCAATTCCTCATCAACTCTACATCTTGCACAACAAGTATCTCCTTGTATCCCTCGCGCTTGCAAATTCTTCTTAACTGCTATACACCCTGTCACCAATTGCCATAGAAAATGTTTAATTTTCTGTGGACACCGTATTTTCCAACAAAATGCCTTCAAAACATCAACTGTGGGCCTAAACAATAATGGTGGTTTTTCCTTATCTGGGTATATCCTTTCAACCTGATATCCAGATTTAACCATATATTTTCCATTGTTTGTGAAATGCCATCCTTCCTTATCTGCCATCCGAGTTCTACTAAGTAGTATACTTTCTATCATTTTCACATCCTATGGGTCCACCAAAGCCCGAAGCGCCTGCGAATTCCATCTTCGCAAATGAAGATCAATAAGAGAATCCACTGTCAGGTCTGGGTAAAGATTATGCAGCAACGTAGCATTCCAGAAAACATTCCAAATGTTCCAGACGAATATCCAAGGGCCAACACAACAGAAATTGGTTCACACCAATCGTGAAGACCAGTTGGCCACGCATCGATCGACAAGGTTGCTTCTACATCGTTCGACAGGGTAACACCAACGTCGCTCGACAATGCACCTTCACCATCGATCGATAGACATTACGAATGTGGACATCGCGCTTATGACATCTATGGAGCCAGAGAGTTCAGATGGGAACAGAAGGACGAATTTGGGGTCTACAAAGATGAGTCTGGATATGCAAGGAGCGTAGCTAGTGAGATGATCCCTGTCACCAAGGACAACATCAGAAAAATTCTGGAGAGAGCATCCCTATT
>NC_027751.1:22062074-22074416 GCF_000695525.1 Brassica oleracea var. oleracea | reverse complement strand
ATTTTCAGGAAGAATGTTCAACATCGATCGATAGGTTCCGCAGGGCATCGCTCGACGGTAAGAAACCTACATAACATCTTCCCTACACAGCAGCAGAACTTGTTCAGATCACGTCAAAGCTTTACACAGCTATAGACATCATGGAGGACCGGTTTGAGAAGCGGTGTGATGACATCTACTTTCCATTCGACGTCAGACTCAGTGGACTGGATAGCCATGCAGAGTGGTTACAGAAGGAATTCAAAGCCATTCTCAGACTCAGTGGACTGGATAGCCATGCAGAGTGGTTACAGAAGGAATTCAAAGCCATTCAGAGGAAACTCGCATCTCAACACCAGATATCAACATCGATCAACAGAGAACGCTCCAAATCGATCGATAGTAAGGCACCAGAATCGACCGATAAACACTTTGTCGTATCGATCGATACCACGTCTACACCAGACGACGAGCAGCTGATACAAAACAAAATGGAGTCAATGCATGATGAAATGAACGAGCTATCAGCATACGCATACGAAAAGATAGGATGGCATCAGATCAGCATTGAAAACATCCTACTCGACCGTGGACGACATGTCGACATCGATCGACCTTAAATCACATACGACGATCGATGCATACCGATGCACATCGATCGATTCCCACTCCAGTCAGGTTTATCTTCCTAACTTGTTACATTGAGTACTTATGATTTATTTCCACCATAACTCCGAGTGTGTTACACTGGGACAGTGTAATTTAAGTCTGGGGGTAGGTTTACTGATATAATTTATTCTGATTTTTATAAAAAGATTTTAATAAATTATGCTTAGCTATGTAAAAGGGACTATGATCTTATTACATGAATGTCTAACCACTCTTTAGCATCATTCTAGATTTACTGACTGCGGCTAGTACTAAAGATGCTAAAGTGGATCAACCTGTCAACTATATACACATTCCTTGATTGTTTGAAGGAACCAAAGCTGACCTCCAACACTAAACCTGACATAATCGCTTGTCTTGGGACTTGGTATACATGGGATCGGATTCTTCAGACAAGTCTGGGAGGTAACGCCTTGTGTAGATTCATTTATCACATTTTCTCTCTCTATTTCAACCCTAGAGTAGTTAGTTATTAGTTTTTATCTAAAAAAAAAAAAATCCAAAATTTACTACTTAATTAGGACTTAGGATTTAGTTAGGTGAAATCCGAACAGGACTTAGTGGCTACAACCATTAAGGCTTGCTTCATAAGGATTCCAACAAAAAGAATACGAACGGGACTTGGTGGCGGCAATCTTCAAGGCTCGATTCATATGAATTCTTGGATATAGGTCAAAAAAAAGTGAACAGAGCTTGGTGGCAACCACCATTAAGACTTGATTCATGGAAGCCTGTCCAATCTTGGTCAATGATCTTTCAATATAAGCAGACTTTGACTCAAGAGAGAAATTAGAGAGAGAAAAATTAGGAACTAACTTTTCCAATCTTGGTCACTGATCTTGCAATATAAGCAGACTTTGACTCAAGAGAGAAATTAGAGAGAGAGAATTTATGAACTAACTTTTACCTGCAGTTCTAGATACTTATCTGAAAATCCTTGCATCCTGTGGTCGATACTCCCAAGGTAAAGCATGCACTTTTATATTTAAGCTAAGAAATGAGGTTAGTAGAAGGGAAAGTCAGACAGGATTGTTGAGTTGTAGACTAGTTGAATTTGGTTGCTAAGCTAGGATAATGCATAATGTGCTTTTGTGATTTGGACTTTTTAGATGTGGTTTGCGAAATTGTAGAGGTGATGATTTCTATGTTTTAAATCTATAAGTCTCTGCTGTTTTCAAACCTCTTTCAGAGAGACTGCTTATTTGTTTTGCTTGAGGACAAACAAAAGGGTAAGTCTGGGGAGTTGATATACCATGGATTTGACTCATTTTCATCCATGGTATATAAGTGTTTTACTATCTATATATTATATATTCTATCCTATTAGGTATGTTTTCAGGTTCAGGAGTATCTTGGAGTAAAGTGATGATTATGGAGCATTTAGGAGCTTAAAAGAGATTTCATCCGAGCTGACCATTAGAGGTCGATACGAAGAAGAAGCAATCGTTCGATGCACATCCAGTGCCGTCGATCGATACAGAAGAGAAGCCTCGACGATTGAAAATTATGATTGATCGATGTACATCCTGTACCATCGATAGATGTCGAGACGCGAGACGCACGACTTGGTTCCAGCCGACTTTAAACCCAAGGCTTCACCAAATTACAAGATTACCCCTGATGAGTTTTTAACCTAATAGTTATATACTTGCCTAAGTGTTAGGAGGCAAGAGAGCTTTGAGCCACCATTGTATTCTTATTTTCAGCAGAGAGTTTTAGGAGAGAAAATCATAGAGAGATTTGTGATTGGAACTCCATTGATTCATCTATTCTATTCTATGCAGTTTTTATCTACATTTTGTGTCATGAATTGCTTAGCTATGTCTGAGTAGTTCACTTGTTAGATTCAGAGTTCAAATAGGTTAGAGGGATTAGCCCCAACTATAGATTTGATAAGTTGTGATATTCATTGATTAATTGTTCTTAATGCTTGTTTTATCCTTGCTAACTAGAACATGAACATAGGAATTTGCATGTGTCAAGCATCCTTCATCATCCAGTCCTGAATCTAATCTGTTATGCGAGGACTGCTAGAGAGATGCTAACCACTGATCTAGGAGACTAGTGAGCATTATCAACCTGCGCCTAGGGTTTAACTAGTAGCATCGATCGATATTGTCTTCTGACAATCGATCGATATTTGCGAAAGGTGTATCGATCGATATCCCTATAGGACCATCGATCGACACTTTCTTGTGATCAAAAGACGACAGTTGAGATCCAAGATCTAGTTAGTTAACCAGTGAAACATTGCCATCGCTGATCACTGTGATTAAGGAGTTGAGCTCTAATATATCATGCATGCAACTGTTAGGCATCTATAGGATTATAATCTCCAACACCTGAATAGAAACCCTGCATCTAATATCTTCCAAATAAGTTACACCCCCAATCATCTTGTTAGTCGAGCAATAGACTTGCTCAATTAGGATTGCTATTTACATTTAAACCATAAAACAACAAACACTTAGAATTAAAAACTTGACTAGATTTAATAGGTTCCCTAGCTCCTTGTGGATTCGATCCCTAAGTACTGCAACTGAACCTCTTATTTGAGAGAGTAATTCACTCTTTAAGGTAATTTGAGTGGTATCAAACGTAACCACGTTCAACATAGCAATGGGATGCAAACATTTTACCGACGAATAGAAAGACCCCGGATATTGTCAGCTGTTCGTGGAAAGACTCAACAGACCTGCACTAACCTTGTTCTCCAGACTGACCGAAGATTCCATCGACAGTTTATGTGATTATTCCACCAGATTCTTAAAACATTACATAATGTTTACTCGGAAAGGAGCGTCAGCGTCCGATCTATGGAAGATGTCTCAAGGTCCTAGAAAGATAATCATTGAATTCATGGAAAATCCAAAGGATGGTCTCCAGAGTGTACGTTCCAGATGAGATAGATGTGGAAGCTCTGCGCAATGCACTCTGGATAAATTCTAAGTTCTGAGACGACCTGTACGTGAAGACCCTAACCCTACAAGATACCTTCCATCGTGATAACAGCTTCATCATGATGGAAGAGGATATGCAAGCCTACCTTCTCAAACACAACCGTGATGAAACAGCTATCAACGAAATCGGCGGAAACCTATCAAGAACCAAGACAACATTCTTACAATAAGCAAGATGAGAACAAAAAAACTGTCTACTCCGTCACAGAAAATGGGCAAATTGATTCACCGCTAAAGTGTCAGATAGACCATGGATTGTTTGGAAGAATGAGATAGACTAATCAGTCCCTCAAGCATTCAACATTCCTCATAGAGCAATTCCCCAAGGATCAGATCCTCAAACTTTTAATGGCACCAAGTTTTGTTCCTATCACAAGGCGAAGGGACACAATACCAAGGAATGAAAACAGCTTCAAGAAGCACTGATGGCAGCATTCGCCAATGGACAAGTAAATCATGAACCTCCAAAACCGAAATCTGCCAAGAATAACAAAAGCTTGAGCAAGAGCAAGGATAAAAAGCGTCGGAAGCTTCAATAACAAGAGGAATTCCCTGTAGAAGGCGAACAAGTCGAACCTCGGCATTGTGATGGTCCACACTTCTCTCGAGAAGAAATGCCACACATTAACTGACATATCAATGCAATCAGAGCAGGACCGTCTTTGTCATATGTATAGGGATATTCAACTCGAGATGTGTTACAATCTCAAGCAAAATTCAAATCAGATCGACAACAGCTAAGAAACATTCACCGATCAAAGAACTGAGAACGCTAAATTCAGACGATCAGATGATGCCAATGTTCTCTGAAAACTCGGCACAAACAATCAAAATACAGTGATTGCTCAACCTGGTACCTTTGATCTTCGCCATAAGATTGGCACGAAGAGTCAAGGTGATGATCTCTCTCACCTTAACGCGACTGATCTTCGCCGAAAAATTGGCACCAATAATCAATGTGCACCTGAGGAGACATATTTAAGGGAAGGATTAATCAGTCAAAATCAAGGGATTTGAGAGAACGACTCGATCAACGATTAACGGTTCCCCGGCTCCGGATAAATGTTATTATGGGAGGATCATCACCGTGCAGGGAACCCGTCTGATCAGTTAAAAAGTTCCAAAGAAAAGCGACAACGACAAAGCAGTAGCCCACTAAACCGGAGAATTACGTGCAGGTCACTTTCTCTGAGGAAGACGCCGCCAATGTTGATGCACCTCACAACGATCCTTCGTTAGTGAAACTCACTATTGGCATCTGCAAAGTCACCAGAGTTCTCATCGACACAAGCTGTTAGGTCGACTTTATTTTCATAGAAACTTTGGAAAAATGAGAATCAATCTCGGTGAGATAAAAACCTCAACTAAGTCCTCCGCCGGCTTTAATGGATCCTCAGAAAAAATGATAGACGCAATCCGATTGAATATTTTTGTCAAAAAAGTTACCAAGATCATCAAATTCTCTGTCTTCAGCACACTAGCTCCTTACAATGCGATCCTCGTCCACTCGGTGCAGCTTCATACTAATCATCATGTTGTTAATCTGTGATCTTGGACACACTAAGACACTTCATAGTTATCATCTATCGTGTTACAATCTAATTTTCAGTATCAAGTATAGTTTTAAACATAGCACTTAGAAAACTTGATTAAACAAAGTTGAGAGTCAAAAGTAGACCATGCTCATTCTCAGACATGATGCAACTTGTATAATGCTAAATTGAGATTTGGTTCCTTATACCATACAATTATACTCTCTTCGTGTAACTGGTTGGTTTGTTCAGATATCTTAGTAACATTAAAAGTAATAATGGTAACAAAAGTGTTTGGTAAGTGACAAGTGGACCTATCTTCTCCGCTTCGATTCTTTACGCATTTCTGCATAGTAGTTCTCAAGATTCTGCTTCTCCCATAGCCTTCTCTGCAACAGATCTTCCTTCTTATATTCATCTGATAAATCAACACATTATAGAGTCAATCTTTTATTCATATGTTGGTTAGTTGTAGACAAAGGTATAAAAGGATACCGAGATTGGTCCATGTGTCGAGAGGCACCCCAAGTGATCTTCGGGTTAGGTAAGATGCGTCTTCCAATGAATAAGGAGCTTTCTTAACCTTATATCTCCATACCCAACTGCTGTACCATACTAGAAGCTGCAAGGAGACAAAAAGTTGAATCGGTGAGCTTGAGAAATTAAGGCTGCTGGAAATTGTTCAAAACATGGAACCTTGATGATGGTGTAAGGTAGGAGAACGAATCGAACACCGAGAAGATCCCAGATCGACGGGTTTTCAGCTCCTTTAATTTGTAGGTCGAGTTCATTGCTTAGCTCTTCCTGTAGTTTCCTGCCAAAAGAAGAAATGGATATGATAACAGTCCCCAAAGATACTTACTGTCAGCGAACAAAAGGGCAATAGAATAAACTGAACAGCATACTGGTCGATCTGCTTTGGACCCTTCTTCTTGCTAGACACTCCACCAGTGCGTTCGAGTTCTAGGGCCTTGAGCCTGTTTTTGTAAGCAGGAGTTCGCTTAACTGTTGCCAAAGCCTGAATCAAACAAAAGGCGCAGGTCCTATTAATAAAATGTGCTCAAAGTTCGTATACAGATTTGATTTTTCTTATGTTTGCAAGCACAAAAGTATATGAATAACATTAAGATAGGTCACATGTCCTACGTTTAGTGACATGTTATGATACATGCAATCGCCCATAATACTTGATTTTTTTTTTGGACAGGGATATGTTATAACACAGATCTTTAGGAAGCCCTTTCTCAGATACGTACCTCATTATACCTTGCTACGTTGTTAAGATATTGAAACGCAGACAGAACCACCAGTAGACCCACAAGAACAGCACGAGGATCCTAAAAAACACAGTACGCAGTTGTGTAAGTTCAAAATGCCACTACTTCTGCAAGAGAAGTAATCAAAAACATTAAATAATGAGAAAAAGACAAAAATAGCACTAAATCAAGTTTATGTTCCCAAACTAGCAGTCAAGGTCAAAAGTCACAAAAATAGCACTTAATGTTTTATCAAAAGTCACAAACTTAGGGTTTAGAGTTAAAGGGTAGGGTTTAGGATTTAGGGTTTAGGGTTTAGATTTTAGGGTTTAGATTTTAGAGTTTAGGGTTTAGGGTTTAAGGTTTAGGGTTTAGAGTTTAGGGTTTAGAGTTGAGAAATGAGGTTTTGGGGATAAAATTTAAAATTTTGAAAAATAAAAAAATTAAAATTTTCAAAAGATAAACTTAGAAAGGTGTTATTTTGGTCATTTTAGTTTTTGAATCCTATTTTTATATGATATAAACTTAGAAATGTGCTATTTTGGAGATTTGCCCTTAAATAATATCTTACCGACTTATGTCCATATTTGGCTCGGTAGTATTGAGCAGTGTTGTAAAATACCTAACATACAAGAAACTGGTTTTGAAAGATGTAGAAAACAAGAATGACATTTCAAAGAACATGGTCTACTGACCTCACTGGGATGCTCAATTGCATAATCATATTGTGCCCGAGTCTCGTTATCTTTAAAATCTGCAACAAGAAGATTACAAACTACCCTTTTGTGAACTTTCAAAAATGTATAACGATCATGAATCCATAGATGTGTAATTGGATTGAATAGATGCAGATTCTATTCAGAGGATAGATAAGGACCTCGTAAGCAGTGGCGATTTTGACAAAGAGCTTCTTGGATTCAGGATCGGGATTCTTATCTGGATGACTAATCTCACCAAAACAATTAGCGTAAGAAAACAAAAGACAATCGAAGATCAAATCCAAATCAATCCTTACTGTTCGAGAGAAAGCTTATAGTAAGATCTCTTAATATCCGATGCGTTCGCATCTTGAGCGACTCTGAAAGGGTCGAAAATGTACACAGATTAAGATTAAGAGAGAGAGAGAGATAGATTAGAATCAAAATCTGAAGAATTTGAATATATAAAAAAAAAAACAAAAAGAAGGCGAACCCGAGGAGAGCATAGCAATCTTCTTCGCCGCAATAAATGGCCGTCGAGGATTGGACGAACAGAGAAAGCAACACAATAATCAATGCCCAGCACCACCGCACCGTAGCCGGCGGCGCCATCTCTCTCTCTCTCTCGCTGCGAATAGGGAGGAAAGTACCCTTTAGACCTTTTGTATTGTTTGTCACAGAGAAACTGAAATGGAGAGCGATTTACTTTGTTAATATATATATATACCACAATTAATGATTATAAATAATATATATTTTATAACAATTTTTTTGTATCCTCTCACTTTTTGATTAATTTTATATTATTAAAAAAAATTATACAATCATATTAAATATATAATAAAAAAATTAGACAATCACATTAAACAATCACAGTAAATTTTTTTTTTATATGTTATATTATGAATTTTTAAAAACAGACTATAAATTACAAAAAATGGTAGAAGTTTCACATTGAAAATTTTGTTAAGGTTTAACCTTTTTTTGTTTAATCAAGATATAAATGATCATATATCGTAGGGGTGAGCGTTCAGATACACGTTCGGGTTCGTATCGGGTATTTAGGATTTTTGGGTATTTCAGTATAAAGGTATAGAACCTGTTCGGGTATTTCTACACTTCGGATACGGTTCGGGTATTTTATGTTTGGGTTCAGATATTTTGGGTCAGGTTCAAATATCTAAATTTTGAAGAAAAATTAAATAAATTATTCATTGTTTAAATTTTTTTTGTATTTAAAATATATTTTTAACTTAACTGAGTTTCTAATTTTCAAAAGATTAAACTTTTAATAGGCTTGGAGATAAAACTTTTAAAATAGAAAACCACTAATTTAGTTGTTGTTTTGTTATTTTAGATGCAACTTTTGTTAATTCAAAAAACAAGAGCTTGATATGTATTTTAAGTGAGTAGCAAATGATTTTGTCCATAATTATATGTATATTATCTAATTTTGAGCAATGTGCATCATTAATATAAATATTTTGAATAAAATGAGATAAGTAAACTAGAAATATAGGGTTAAGAATACTTATGTTTGGTTATCTTTGGATATCATTCTGGTTTAAATATTACATGTTCGGATTCAGATATTACCCGTTTGGGTTTGGATATCCAATCTCTCCAAATTCAATAACCATTCGGTATTTTGCTACTTCTGTTCAGATTTTCGGATCAGATTCAGATACGGATTCGAGTATTGGATAAAATGCTCAACCCTAATAAATCGTATGAATATGAAGTTCATTAATAGGTATTCATATTATATATACATATATATATATTAATATCATTTGAAATAAATTATGTACTATATACAAATATATAAATATGTTAATTTTAAAATTTCCTGTGAAAAATTATTGAGAATTTAATATTTTAATTTTGAAATTTGTATTGAAAAATCTCACATTAAAAATTTTGTGACTAATGGTTTAAATTTTTGTTACAGCAAATATACAAATATTTAAAAATAATATGAGTAGAAAGTGTCAATAATAAATATTTATACTAAATTATACTATATATCTATGTCAATATCAATAAATATTAATTTATATCATATAAAGTAAATAAAATGATTGTTTTGATTTATTTACCAAAAATGTGATGGTAAATTAACAAAAGGTATTGGTTTTAAGTTATGTGATTACTCTAATGTATATACTTTTATTTATACAAATTTATTTTTAAAATATGTGGTTTTTGATATCTTATTTCATCATGAGAATTTCAGAAACACACTTTTTCAAATTGAAGTGATTTTTAATATTGGAAGCACTATATATATATTACTAGTGGTATGTCCGTCCTACGGGCAGGTTGTTTACCATTTTTTCTATTGATATATGAATTAGTTTAAGCCTGCTTGGTCTATTTGGAACGTTTACGATGTATTTGTTTTCGTTGCCTTAGTGCATGCATTGTAATAATGGGGTACATTTGTTTTTTTTTTGTAGTTGCAGTTTATTTCCTAACTTAAGCAGTAGTGATTTGTTTTTCTAAAAATAGTTAATGAACCGAAACGTTAGAATTGAATTTGGTAGCGTTAAAACTAAAAAAAAAAAATAGTAGGTATGCATTACGTATTTAGCAGTTTTTGTGTGTTTAAAATTTTCTTAGGAGATGTTAAAAAAAAACAGTTTTTATCTATGAATATATTGGCCGAGTAAAGATCATATAATTATATACGTAAGGGTACACTGGTTCTATCTTTGTGTAATCTTTTTGTCAAACTTAAATAGATTTTTAGCTAAAGAGAATAATATATACCTGAGAAAATATACACCTTAGTAGTATAATATGACTCTCTGTATAAAGTGCCGGAATATTTATACATAAACATTATTGGATTTTCGATTTCAGATTCTAGTAATGCTTAAGGGAAAGTTTTGTTGGCCTGAGATTATTTTAATGTAATTCAAAATACATGTTTTGTGTACTATTATATTCACACTCACAGGAAACCAAACTCAACTCATGGGTCCTGATCCACGTGAGGTCATTAGATAGAAGACAAAAACCTAACACCATAGTCTGTTTTGACACATTTTTAGCACTAGTTTGATCAGTAACCAAGTTGAAAGATCTATCTCCAAGTATTTCTTCATATTCAAGGAAGTAATCCTAGAAACTATATATTTCATTCTTAACATTAAAAAGAGGGGCAGTACACAAAGATTACAACAAAACATATAACAAAACATGTTGTCCAAAAACAAACATGTCTCACCCAAATGCATTCAGATTAAAACGTGATCAAACTTGAGGAAGTATGAAGCCTCACTAACACAATTTGTTGCAAACCAATGACGACATAGCCCACGCTTCATAAAAAATCATTGTAGACCATGAACCTTGTCACTAACATATATTGAGAAAGGAGGAAGTGAGTGAGGAAAGGCAATGTCCCTGAAGCTCCAAGCTCAGTGTTTCCTCTTGTTGGTAATGTTACGTATATGTAGAGGCTCACCCTCATTATAAGAAGATTTACTGTACTGTACACCAGCGTATTTTGTTTCATGTAAACAAATTAATCAGGTAAAAATGATCTTATGTGAAGTTTCAGCTCTCAATGTTGAGTCAGCCAAATGATCTTATGATCTGCACAATGAACCTACACAATTTTTAAAAACCTGACGTGGGTGTCTCATCATTCAAGGAATCAAAAGCAGTTCCATCATATCAAGTCAATAAATCAATGGCAACAGAATCAGAACACATGCTATGAGTTTAGCTTCGGTTTCATACCTTCTTTAAGCCTTTACCTCGTGAGCCTTTCTTCGGCTGCTGCTTTTTTTCTGGAAGTTACACTACAAGAAAACATGAATTTTCCGACTACAATAGCAGTAGGAAAACAGTCGCTAAACCAGAAATAGCGACTATTTAACGACCGATTACAGTGGTCATAATAGTGCTCGTCGCTAAATAAAACAATTGTTAATCGGTCGCTAATTTGCGACTAACAACACCAGTCACTAATCAGTCGTTATATTTTGCTACTGAATTGTTACTAGTTAGTGACCGGTTTTGCGACTATTTTTACGACTACGAGTAAAATAAAAATAAAATAAAAACTAAATTATATCAAATTTTAAATTATAAATTAAATCAAAATTTGTAATAAAATAATATTAAAACAAAATATTAAACCGATAATTGATTTTAAATTAAAATTAATTTATATACTAGAATCGGTTTACAACCAAAATAAAAACACTAAAACGAAACAAAAGAAAATTAAATCTAAATCCAAACGACATTGTCTTCTTGCTCCTATCATCCGTCTTCACCACACCAACTCTGCAACCTCCTCTGTCAGGTTGCTCCAGCATGACGGCGGTGGTGGTGACGAGCGTGACGGCGGCAGTGGTGATACTGGCTTTCTCGACGGCTCCATCTCTGTCAGTCTTACATCTTCACTTCTTTCCTGCTCTTTCCCATTTTTCAGATCTGAAAAAACAACCCATTAGAACACTAAAAGAAGAGAGAGAGAGATAGAGAGAGAGTGAACAAATCTAGGAGGCATTAACAAATCTGGCAGTGGCAAAGTAAGATCTTGATTCGCATAGAGGAGAGAACCGTTCATGCATCGTGGAGAGGAAGAGAAGACCGTCGATGCGTCGAGGAGAGGAGGAGCCGGGGAGAAAGACAGTTGGAGAGGAGGAGAGACGCAGAGATATAGATCGGAGATGAAGAGATTCCTTTTTTAAGTAAAGAAACATAGGAGAAGAAAGAGAAACATTTTTCTGTTTGCAGAAGAATGTGAAAGAAAGAAAGAAAAGAAACAATGACGGGGAAGAAGAATAAAGTATGAAGACGTTTTCACCGTTTGATTGAACTAAATCAACGGTGAACCATGCTTCAGAACCTCCTGTCTGACCTTCGTGTTGTTGCACTGATGTACTACTTTTGGCTTGTTACTCACAGCTGCGCGCTGTAGAACTTCCTGCCTTACTCCATGTCGTACGTCCCGACGTACTTCCTGACAAGCTCTTTTGGCTCCACTTTTTGATGTGCTCCCATGCACGAAATGTGATAGCCCCTTCTATTTTACTTTCTTAGTACTCTCAGCTCCTCGATATCCTAGTCCCCAATTCGCCTTGGCTGGTTGACCCATCGAGAGTATCTTATCTAACTCTTTGGATCCACTGTTGAGCATCCTGATCTGTTTGCGATTCTCAGCCAAATCACGTTCCAGCATCCTTGCTCTCTCTTGTTCACCAATAGCAACCAACTTTCCTCAGCT
>NC_027751.1:22061660-22062008 GCF_000695525.1 Brassica oleracea var. oleracea | reverse complement strand
TTCTGCTTCTGAGCCATATCCTCCAATCTCAGATTCTGATCCTTGACCCTCAACCACTTGTTAAGCAGCACATGATACTCCTCATCATCTATGCTGAGATCTGAATCAGAGGACTTAATAGATCCCTCCTTGCGTGTACCAAATGCAACAAGGTTCTTTATCACCTTTCCATCTTCTTCAGACTCTGGATCATCAGACGACTGCAATGGAACTCCTTTCTCCTTCTTTGAGTTCGGACATTCACGCCATGTGTGTCCAACACCTCTGCACTCAGAACACTTAAGTTCTCTCTGTTGTGCTACAGGACAGTCAGCCCTTATATGACCAACGCCTCCACACTCATAGCAC
>NC_027751.1:22059960-22060405 GCF_000695525.1 Brassica oleracea var. oleracea | reverse complement strand
CTTCTTTCCTGCTCTTTCCCATTTTTCAGATCTGAAAAAACAACCCATTAGAACACTAAAAGAAGAGAGAGAGAGATAAAGAGAGAGTGAAAAAATCTAGGAGGCGTTAACAAATCTGGCAGTGGCAAAGTAAGATCTTGATTCGCATAGAGGAGAGAACCGTTCATGCATCGTGGAGAGGAAGAGAAGACCGTCGATGCGTCGAGGAGAGGAGGAGCCGGGGAGAAAGACAGTTGGAGAGGAGGAGAGACGCAGAGATATAGATCGGAGATGAAGAGATTCCTTTTTTAAGTAAAGAAACATAGGAGAAGAAAGAGAAACATTTTTCTGTTTGCAGAAGAATGTGAAAGAAAGAAAGAAAAGAAACAATGACGGGGAAGAAGAATAAAGTATGAAGACGTTTTCACCGTTTGATTGAACTAAATCAACGGTGTGGGTAGTGATC
>NC_027751.1:22036819-22059904 GCF_000695525.1 Brassica oleracea var. oleracea | reverse complement strand
GTGAACTCTTTCTAACTTCTTTGTTAAAGTATTTGTAACGTCTCTTGTATTTTGTTGTCGTATGTGTGAAAATTTAATATAAACTTATGTGTAGTTTAAATTTGTGTAGTTTTAAGATTACTTATGTGTTTGATATAAAATTTTAATTTAGAACTTGTAGCTAATATAAAGTTTAAAATTTAGATTACTAATGAGTTAGATACAAAGTTTAAAATTTAGAACTTGAGGTTAGGATAAGGATTGGGAAAATTTGTGTATAATTTATGGTTAAGTTCCAAATTTGAAGTTATGATATGAATTTTTAAACATGTAACTTTCAATAGAGTCTCTAACTATATTATAGTAACATAAACTTTATATATGGTGTTTTGGGTTTAAGAATCATGTTTAGTGTTTAGGGATTTAACTAGTCGTGAAACAAATGTGACAAAATCATGGCTATTTGGATAAGTAGGCAAATTAGTTTAACATTTTTATTTAACTTTTGCAAGAAGGAATGTAAGGAGAATGATTTGGTGTATGGGGTTTAGAAACTTACAGGGAATATAATTTATTATAGTTTAAATTTTAGGATTAATATTTATTGTGTGAAAAATTTAGAGTTTCAAGGTTTATATTTAAAGTTTAGAGTTTAAAAATGTTCAGGGTTTTGGGTATCAGATTTAGGTTTACGATAATATTTACCGACTGTTTTCCTTCTGATTTGCGACTGATATATTCAGTCGGTAATCAGTCGCTAAAATAACGACTGATTAAAGACTGTTGTTTACCGACTACATATTAGTCACACTTTAGTCGCTAATTTACGACTAAAAGGTGACTGTTTTCTTTAGTCGTTATTTAGCGACTGTTTCGCCTGAAATTTATGGGTCGTAAATCAGTCGCTAATCAGTCGTTAAACAGTCCGTAAATTTAGTGACTGCAGCTTCAGTCAGGAAAATCAGTAGCAAAATCCGTGTTTTCTTGTAGTGTTACAAAGAAAACAAAATTGATTATTGTTGCTAGACAGATCAAAGATACCAACGTATACAAAATATTAAATGGACAATAAAAAATTTCACATCGTTAGACGATAATATGTTAATCCAGGTGCATGGAGAAAAAAACAAAAACGCATTTCCGCCATTTCCTTTCTGTAGGAATCTACCGTATCTAAAAACATATATTCTCGCACAGAGCGTTGAAACTATAATGAAACAAACTGAAGTTGTTTTTGACTAATTAGTGTGCATCCATATGTATCTAACATCACCTCTATAATTTCTCTCTTTGTATATAAGCACATCTTGATACATATGTGCTTTGGAAAGTAACAAAATTAATATATGACTACAGGTTCGATTCCTGATCGAATCCCAAAAAATTGTTGGGAAAATAATAAAATTACCAAAAAAGCTGATTAAAACCGTACTTTCCCATAAGTTATGACTACAGGTTCGACCATCATCACATACTATACGTTTAAACTCATGGAAGCTATGAAAACTTACTGTACGGAATCAAATTTGCGACCACCGTTCATAAGGAAATCTCACAGCTGCAGATACATCATTGCATATGTTAAGAAATTATGACTTCAAAATCATTAGTGGAGAGAAATCAAACTGAAATTATGTTACCTTGGAGTGAAGAACCTTGCAGAGAGAACAACAATTAAAAATTGGGAGGATGAGAAGGATTAGGCTAGTGATCGCAGACCATGTATATATACTGAATCAAGTAAGATGCATTGAAGGCGACATAGCGGAATTAGTGGGATAAGTTGATTGAATATCATTACTCTAAGCTCGTGACGTCGTCGGCGAGAAGGAATGGGAAGTGGAAGCAGAAGCGAGACTGTTTAACAGCCCTGACATAGACTCAGCTAGGTATCCGATAAAGTTTGTGTCATAAGTTATTATTTATCAGGCCTCTTTTGGTCATACTTCTTAAGTTAAAATACATAAATTGCATTCTATATCCAATTCGTTTTAGCAGATTTTTACTCATAAATTAACTCATCATTATGAATTTTTTCTATATAGATGCTTATCTCATTGAGTGTGACATAAACTGTCATTCTTTTCATTAACCTCAAATACACACCAATATAATAATATACGAATCTAATTGACGTGAGGTGTGTGCATGTATGTTTTTTTTGTTGTTACACGTTGAGTTTTGAAATTTATGTTTGAAACCATTCCAAATGATTTCACGACAAAACTACATAAATGGTTATCCTAAAATTTTAAGGTAACAAAACTGGGATTGAAAAAAGCAGAGTAGTTGCAGCAGCAGCAGCAGCAGCTAAAAAGGTCAAAGCATATGCAAACCAGCCGAACCGGTCACCGGTGAATTAAATCCAGCTTTTACAGTTGCAGCAAATCTCCCTGTTCCATGGCAAGTAAAAGGTGAGCCTCCTCCTCCCCCTCGCTAAGTCCTTTTGCAATAACCCATCGTAACTGAACGAAGCCAGTTGTGACAAATTCTGCAAAATAATATTAACAATGTCATAATATCACAATAATTTCCAAGAAAATAAATCTTTCCTTTCCTAACTACCCAACAACTTCAACTAATGTAAATAGAGATTCATACTTGCTTTCAGCTGCATTAGTGTGGAAGGAGAGATTTAACCTTAAAAGAAAAGTTAAAGATCAAGAGATAGTAAGGTGGAGAATCAAAGTTGGTCAGATTGGTGCATTCATCCAACTAAAAGACAGACGAAACAAAGATATGCTTTAGATTTGATGATTGCAAGTGAAAGTACTCTAGATGCTTACCTTCGGTATAGATAGTTTCTCATTTAACTTCTTTTAAACCAGACCAAGATGTGTTATCATCCGCTGATTACAAATTCTACGATGACTCTTGCTATCTTCTCCACAAAACACTCTTTCATGATCTGGTATCTGCTGTATAGAGAAGTGTATTGTTATTTCATGAACCTAACTACCCAAAAAAATAACAACAATGACATGAACTTATAGGTAACGTACTGACTCTGCGATTGGTTAGTGACGTCTCTTCCTCGAGTTCTTACTGTTTTCTTTATTACCTTGGCGAGCCTTTTCTTTTCAATACTACCATCCTTTTGAAGTTCAAGACAAGTAGCTTTTATGTCAAAGAAAAACATACATTTTAACTAATGATCAGTCATGGATGAGTCTTTGGATACAGGAAGTCAAAATACTTTTGAAAATAAAAAGGATCGAATATTTTGGGTGTCGATAAAACTTTACCGGCTTGGATAATCATATGAGCATCGCCCATCTCATCCTCAAGGGGTCCTTGTTGAAAAAAATAACATAAACCGTGAGGAGATAAATGGCTCCGACCAAACTCATCGATCCATTATTAATCTCATATGAATCACCTTAATTACACTATCAGCAACAATAACATCAACCGAACCAATTCGGATTAAAGTATCCATTCCACATGACTAAGGGCTTGTTCGCACCAATTAGGTTGTGATAGAAGTAGATTGTCTGTGTTTATACAGATTACCCTAGCAAGTGAAGAGTCAATAGTATGCTCAGCACGTACAAACATACATGTTCCTGTACGCAAAGATACATTTTTTTAGAAAAGTCAGACCTTTTGAATCCAATATTGTTCAGTAAAAAACACAGTCATAGAATTAAAGAAATATACAATAACCCCTTGTTTATATGCTTTAGCCCGTGTTGTTTTCTTCAAGACCCTATTTCTCCACACCACGTCTCTATTAATAAGAAAAACAATCAGAGGCACCCAAATCTGAGACCAGTAATATCTCAACATTAACAAAGGACACATTTTGTTTCTTTTGAAAAAGTAGTATAATAAAAGATATCTACCCTGGGAAGGCCACCAACTACTATTGTTACATCGAAGCAAAAGATCCGGTAAAGTATAACGTGACGTATCTAGGAGAAACCTGGAGCTAAAAGGAATGAATCAATCTCTTAGGCTCTTCCTTGCCAAATCACCTGAGACAAAGTGAACAACGGGAAATTTTATTTTTGTCCAAAACCTGGTCTAGATCATTAAGCAAAGACCTCGATATATTGGTCAAAAGGAAACTGATGTTGGTAAGGCTATTAGTCTAGGGAAAGAAGTAATTTCGATAAAAGCAAACATGATGGCAACCATGGTAGAAGGTAAGAGATCGGGTCACCTAAAGATTGTTTCTTGTAGTAAATCAAACTGATTCTTCAATGGTTGAATCTGATGGTCGTTGCACAATTAGATGTTGGACTTCATGTTTGCGGTGTTTTTTTTTTTTTTAAGATGAAGAGTTTCAGTGAGGTCCAAATTTGCAATTGTTCTAGTGAGGAAGCTATTAGCGACAATCTATCGAACAACTTAAATATACATAATTTCTAATGTCAAACAACAAAATCAGATCATGAGAAAATGGTGAGAATATAATGAACTGATAGATAGAGATCTTACGCAACAGGGAGGCTGCGAGGGATCTAATGATCGTCGGCGAGAATATCATGGAGGCTCTATTGACGGAGACTCTTTTCAAGGGAGATGTCTGTCGGGAATAAATCTTCCCATGGAGTATGAGTGCCCAAAAGTTAAACTTGTAGGTCTATATACACTGCATTTGTTTATCAGTCAAAAAAATTTGACTTTTCTGAGCTGAGAAATATACACAAAGAGAGTTCAAAATGACAGATTATTTTCTATACCCGTAAGGTATAATTCTAAAATTTCTTTCTTTCATCATTCATTTAAACCAAATGATCCAGATGAGAAAATTTACCAGTAAATCTCAAGCGAAGATTAAAGGAAAAAATCCACAAAGCGTACAGACTTGACATCTCCCAGAGGAGACCGGACGGCAGAAAGAGAGAGAGTCTAAAAAGATTATATCGATGAATTGAAGAGGATTGAAGCTCGAGAAGTGGTCGTAGTTGATTGAATGTCATAATTGCAGACATTTCTCAGAATCATCAATGAAAAGGAGAAGTTGGACCGTGAGCGTCCGCGGCCGCAACAAAAGAGAAAAGCTATTATCTGGGCCTGTAGGAAAAGCAGTATCAGAGCCCAATTAATTTTTTAGGTACAATACCTATACCTGGCCCATTCAACATAACCTACCGAAACATAAACACGAAATGATTAAAAACTGAGATGATAGGTGGTGTAAAATGCCCCCTTCTACCAGATGACGTGGACGCAGGAGAAAAGAGCATTGTCAACTTTATTTAAGATTTGATTCAGGTTAAATAATTTAGTCTTGATTTTTATTCCTAAAAAGTTTTTAATGAAATATCATGACAAGATTGCAATCACCTTCTTTTGAGTTTATTCGAAGAATGAGAGATTTGATCATTCGTCTAATATTGTTTCTCCCTAATATCCTATCTAACTATTATAATTGTAAGAATGAGAGATTTGAACTATTTATTATAAGTTTTGTGGTTTATCATTTAATAAATCAAATAGTTCTTAGTTTATACATAATTTACATATACTAGAATGGTAAAGTATAATATATATTTTTATTTGTATACTCTTAAGTAATTAAACCTCAAAAGTCTAGGCTAATAAAATAATTAATTTGTTTTGTTGGTCTAGAATTAGATGATTTTTAGACCAAACTGGTGAATATATACTAGACAAACATTTATATTTCGCGTCTGCACTTATATTCTATATAGCTTGATATATTAGATATGAACACTAACCTGTTAATATAGTTTGCCGGTGATTTTTTTCAAAATTTTGATTCTTAGATATGTATCTGGAATGTAACTAATTTTTACAAGTGTTCATATTTTTAAATTAACACTTATGTAATTCACCGAATTCTTAGAATAAGTTAAAAAAGAAACAAAACTCATATCAATGATACAAAGACGAGAACGAAAGCACAATTTTATAGGGTAGAAAATGAAATTACTTATTGAAAGTCAATAGTAAACAAATCGAGAGCAGAAAACCTAATCCCCTTTCGTCATTATTCAATCGATGTTGGCTATTTGGTTTTGGTGATTTGTATCACCCACAATAATTAATTTCTTTTTGTGCATATGAAGTCTTAAAAATAATTAAAATAATATGTAATAAATTAACTCTTCAACAACGATGATACATTTAAGAGACCAACATTTGTATTTGTCATTTTATAATCGATAAAGATTGTAGTGTTGCAAAATATTAATACCATTTAATAAATAATCATTATTATAAAAACTCACTCCACGCATTTGCGCAAATTATCATCTAGTTTAATAAATAATTGAAGAGTATCGTGCTAACTAATAGGATTATTTTAATAATAAACTAGGGCCTAAATAATTTTTAATTATATGGTTCGTTCAATTAATACTATAAAACATTTGATTCGATTTTATTGTTAATGTGTTATATATTTTTAATTCTGAAACATGTAATTGCAGTTTCTTTTAATTTAATTACTTTGTAAATTATTGTAGTTTGAGGTATTTAGTTAAATAAGCTCTTTGATTAATATTTTGTGGTTATTTTTGAATGTGTTAATAATTGGAAGAAATTATATTAGTTAATTTATTTTTTTGCAAGTTTTTTTTGTCCTTTTCTGATAATTCTTTATTATATTTGTTGATATATTATTTATAAATAACTAATTAGAATATGCAATAAATATTGAAGGGTAAAAGGCCATAAATTTAATACATGAGTAAAGAGATATTTTAAGATCAATATATATTTTCTTGATTATCAGGATGTAATCCTGATTCATTGTTAGCTGTTTGAGGGAATTTTAATGTATTATGAGAACTATAACTCACTGTTAGCACTATGTTGATGTTTGTATAGTTGACAAAGAGTGTAATGAAGCTTAAATATATTTTGCACATAGTTTGGGTCTATGCGTATTAAGAAGAGACCATAAATTTATAGGTAGTTACGGTAATGGTAACGTTAATTACTAAAGTCATAAACATGAAGTTTGAATTTTTTTTTTTTTATGAAATGTTAAATTTATTGATCATCATGGAAAAGAATAGTTATGTACAAAATGAATTTAGAAATCCAAAATCTTTGCTCTTTCCTTCTATCCTTACCCAATATAGGCCTCAAACCACCGCTGCATCAGTCGTTAGTCCTCTCTTCTCATAGTATCGAGTTGACATAATCTTCTGTTTTATAGTCTTTTCTATCACCTTTGCAAGCTAGTTTGCTGGTCGACTCCGCTGTGTGTGTCGTCTCTCGTTACGTTCACGCCAAATATAATAGATAGTGATTTGTAATGCTAGCCTCAGGAGAATAGAGACAAGCCTATCATGTGCTGAGTGGAGAATGCGAGCCAGAATCTCATTCCAGTCAGGTGATGGCGCCGTTCGGAGTAAGGAACCAACAATCTGCAACCATAAGCCATATGTGTATGGCAAGCAAAAAACACATGGTCTCTTGATTCTTCTGGTTCTCCACAGAAAGTGAAACCCTGTATTACCCCCCAAGTTCGCATTCTGGATCCAGTAGAGAGCCTATCTTTAACAGCTAGCCAAGTTACAAAAGCATATCCTGGCACACCTTGTTTAAACCAAATCAGCTTTGCCCAAGGAACCTTAGTATTTTGGCCCCGCACCATGTTCCAAGTGCTATAAGCTGAGAATTCTGATCCATACTCTACATCTCCTCGCTTCCATTTCAACCCATCATCCACATTTGGCGCCAGTACCAGCGGCTTTGCCTTTACCTGCGCAAGCACTTGCTCTATACTGCTATCTCTTGAGTTCCGAAATCTCCACTGATCATTAACTAAGACATCATCAATCTTTGCATTGCAGACTATGCCAAGCTTCTGAGTTCCCCGCTCACCAATTACTTCAATCAAGCGCCCTATAGGAAGCCATATATCAGTCCAGAATCCAACAGTTTTGCCATTTCGAACTTCCATACACAGAAACTGCTTGGCCAATGGTCTCAGCTGGAGGAGCTTCTTCCAAACCCATGAGCCCACTGCCCCTACCCGAGCATCCCAAAAGGACTCCCCACGTAGTATAATCTGCTTCACCCATTGAACCCAGAGGGAGGTTGAGTTGTTGAAAAGACGCAATATCAGTTTCAGATCAAACACCGCAGAGACATCCTTTATTCTACGAATCCCGAGACCTCCTTCATTCTTTGGTTTACAAACCTCCTCCCATGCGACCTTTGACTTTGATGAGATATTGGGTGAGCCGCTCCACAGAAATGCCGAACACATACTCTCAATCTCATCAATGCATCCCTGAGGAAGACTAAACGTAGAACACCAAAAATTGGTGATGCTTGCAATAACCGAATTTATTAACTGCAACCTCCCGGCAAAAGCTAGAGCTTTGTTTGTCCAGCTGAGGAATCTAGCTCTAATTTTTGCTATCAGTGGCTCATAATCACTTCTAGACATTGTTTTAGTAGTAAGCGGCAGCCCAAGATATTTGATGGGAAGAGCTGAGACCGTGAGTCCACAGGCTGCAGCTGCAGTTTCTAGAGCCTGGTTTCCCCTGCCTGCTGCGAAGACTGTTGACTTTGCGACATTTATACATAGTCCCGACATGCTAGCGAAATCTCCAAACGCATAAAGCGTTCCTGTGAGGGATGTAGGAGAACCATCAGTGAAGACCACAATGTCGTCGGCAAAACTGAGATGCGAGAGATTAACCACTCTACACATGGGGTGGTAAACTATATTTCCTCCCATGATAGCTTTGTTGAGAATCTTTGAGAGAACATTACTGACGATGACGTACAGATACGGTGATAAAGAACATCCTTGACGAATTCCTCTAGAGTTCGGAAAGAAACCTTCCAACTCACCATTGATAGAGACAGAGAACATCACAGTACTGATACACTTTATGATCCAGGTTACGAACATATCTGGCAAGCGCATCGCTCGGAGCACTGCTTCAATGAATGTCCACTTGACAGTGTCAAAAGCTTTTGAAATATCCAACTTGATTGCTGAGCGAGAGGATACTTGAGGCTTGTGATAATCTTTCACCAATTCTGTGGCCAAGAGAACGTTTTCTAGCAGAATCCTGCCTTGAACAAACGCACATTGATTCAGCTCAATAGCTGCTGGGAGAATACCTTTGAGCCGGTGAGCCATGATTTTGGAGATGAGCTTATAAATCACATTACAGCACGCTATCGGTCTGAAATCACTCATCTTCTCTGCACTTGTTATTTTCGGTACAAGGGACAGGAGAGTAGCATTTGTGCTCCGAGGCATGAAGCCATACAAAAAGAAAGACTGGACAGCAATCACTAAATCTTTACCCACAACTGACCACGCTGCTTTGTAGAACTCCATAGGGTAACCATCAGGCCCCGGTGCCTTGTTTGCTGGCATCGAAAACAAAGCTTCTTTGACTTCCTCAGCTTGAACAGGACCAACTAGGGAAGCTGCTTCTGTGTCGCTGCAACGATAATCTAGCAGATAACTTAACCTATCCTCAGTAATATCCTCCAAACTCAAGTGCCCTGGTTCCTGAAGAAAACCCTCATAGTAATCAACCGCCTCTTTTTTAATATCAGCCAGCTCAGTTAGGACCCTTCCATCTGAAGTGATCAATCTACGAATAGTGTTACGAGAGGTACGGGTTTGGCGCGTCTTGTGGTAGAAATTTGTATTTCTGTCGCCAAGATCCAGCCATTTGACACGGGATTTTTGATAGAAAAATTGCTCTTCAATTCCAGATAGGTGATCCAGTGCTCCCATGCATCAGAAGCTTCCTCAAACGTAGTGGTACAAGGGTTCCGCATTGCATTATTCTGCTTATCAGAGAGAACCTCCAAAGCCACTTTTACCCTCGCTGGCAAATCTCCAAAAGACTCTCTATTCAGTCGCCGGAGCTCTGATTTCAACATCTCTAATTTGTCCTGCAGTTTCTTCAAAGCTGTCCGAGAATGAAACAGGGGAGCAGTAGAGTTCCAGACTTGATCTACCACTTCCAGAAACTGAGGGTGGCTGACCACATGCGTGAAAAACTTGAAAGGTTTTCGATTTCCCACCGGGTTGTCATGTACAATAGTCACCATTCTAGAGTGGTCAGAAACACCTCCTGCTTCAAACAGAGTATGTGATTGCTCAACCCTTGAGATCCAACTGCTGTTACCCATAGCTCTATCCAACTTCTTGCTGATAGGTTTTCCATCTTGACTATTTATCCATGTGAACTCCGGGCCAGTGTGAGGGATGTCAACAAGATCGCAGCTTCTGATGATATCCTGGAACTCTCTAATAGCCAAATTCTCTCATGCGGTATCTAGAAACCTAGAGTGCTCCATAGCAGACTTTGTGACATTGAAGTCGCCTTGCAATATCCATGGATTTGTCCCCGCTGCCACTAACCGAGCTACTGTATCCATCTCTCTCCATAAATCTCTTCTCTCCATCATACAATTCGAGCCATAGATAGACGATGCAAGAAAAATATCACCCGTGTCTTTAAACTTCACCCAACACGTTATCATTTGTGCACTAACCAACACAGGCACCACTTCCACATCCCCCGACCAACAAACCCAGATTCTTCCCAATCTGTGGTGGCTGTAGTTGTGCAAATGCTGCCATCCCTGAAAAGTAGCTGAAAAAATCTGCAGAAAATTCTCCTCTGAACTCTCGTTTCCACCAAACATCCTAACCGTAGCTTTGCCTCCTTAATCCAATATTTTACAGCGTTGTGTTTACGCGGTTGATTGAAACCGCGCATGTTCCATGCGAAGATTGACGTCATTTGTTCCTACGAGAGGAAGCTTTCTTGCTTTGGCCACTCACCACTGCATTAACCAGTCCTCTCGTATTCGCAATCAATGCTTTCCCTCTTCCTTTACCTCTTTGTCCTGTGCTTTGACCTGCCTTCTTTCCCTCCCCTTTACCTTCTCCTTCAGTACCCTTCTCATATCTTTTATTTTGGGTTTTGAGATTTAACTCGTCTTCTATGCCATCATCCTCATCAATTTCTCCCTCCTCCCTTATTCCTTGTAGAGCCTGAAAACTGTTTGGAGACGCAACTTTATCCAACAGAACCTGCTCCCATGGAGGGGAAGATCTATTGCTACCCTGCTCCCCCAAAGTGACCCATTTCTCTGATTCCACACCCGAGCTGAGATTATTTAGAAACAGACTCAACTCTCTTCCATTTTTGCCTGCATTCTCTGCCAGCAATGCATTAACCGGTAACTGTTCCAACTCATTTAGCAACTCTGAGACCGCTTCCCTTCTTATTCCCACATCACTATCCTTTGTCTTTCCAGCTTCAGCACCCAGCTGCTTCTCCATCTCTGGCCTTTTTAGAATCACCACCTCTTGTTTCTCATGATAGTCCTTCTCATTGTGCCCCCACTTAGAGCATACACTACAACAAGGAGGAAGCCATGGGATATTAACACCAACATTTACTTCATGACCATCCTTTCCCTTGAAGCAAATCTTCCGTGGCAGTGGTTTCGCAAGATCTACCTCAATTAATACTCTCGCTACATCTAACCGAACACAACGCTCAGTAGTAGGGTGCAGCTTGACAAATTTGCCTGCAGTGCGAGATAGAAATGAGAGGCCTTTTTTTTGAATATAAATACCCTGGAACATTCTCCAAATCCACCCATAATGGCATGGCTGAGAGGTCCGGTGGAGCTTTTGTTGATTCTGGAGTCCTATCATTTAGAACCAGAGGGACCTCTGATATATGCCAGAACTTCCTCCTGATGATTAGACTGCGAACTTGAGCGTCATCCACCCTAAACAAAACTGTCCTCTTTCCAATAAATTGAACATCAATCTTCAACACTTTCCATGGAGACGACCAAACTCTGTTCACCGTTGAATGAATAGAGCCAATGTGAGGCGCATCATTCATAAAATAACCCACTACGAAACACCTCCACAAAGGCTCAACATCTTCCATTAGTTCCTCTGGTATTGAGACCTCCGCAACCCCATCTGTTACCACAAACTCAGGGTTAATCGATTCAGCCAAGACCTCCCTCACAGCTTCAGAATACGAAGTCTTCTTTGATGTACCCCCCTTTTCCAAAATCCCTTCCACCTCGTTCCCCTTCCCTTCTGCCTCTATCGGAGCCAGATTGCCTCCCACCGCTACGCCCTCAGGGCCCACTTATGGGGAGAGCGAAATAGCCCTTCCCCCAGAGATCTGCAAATCAACAATCGCACTTGTCTCCAGACCCAAAGATGATTCTCCAGATTTGCTTATCGCGCTTGCCCCATCACCTCCAATCGAAGACCCATTCCCAACCGAAACCCTCTTCACATCCTCTTCCACACCTGCCTCTGTCATTCCCTTACCCTCCTTTTCCACCGCCTTCGGAGACGGCGGATCCATCGATGGATCAATCTTCTGAAACCCTAATCGCCTTTGTCGCCTAATCGCACTTGTCTCCGTTTAAATATTTTGTTTCAACAATTAAAATATGACCGACCCGACTATAATTTAACTAAAATTAGATTTTGACCCACATTTTAAAAGCGTAAGAATATTTTTAACAAAATCTAATTTACAAAATCAATATTTTAAATATTGTTTGATAAGTAGTGTTTTAATATTTTTATTTTAGTGTATTTTAAAATTATATAATTGTATTATTTTTATTTATATTAATCTGTTTCGTTATGAACTTTTAATAAGTAGTGTTTTAACATTTTTCATTTTAGTGTTTTAAGATTTTTATTTTAGTGTATTTTAAAACTATATAATTGTATTATTTTTATATTTATTAATATGTTTTGTTTTTTTTTTAATTTTTTTTTTTTGTTATGAACTTTTAATAAAATTTTGTAGCTCGATTGATTAATTGTATGATATACACTTCTTTGATAAATTTTTAATTATAAAAATTATTTACTGTCAATTTATTAAGTCTAACATTTTATTTGCTTAAGACTTATGTGATGTCAACTTAAACCAAACATAATCTTGTCTTTTAAAAATAAAAATAATCAAAGAATAAGAATCTAATGTGAAAGTTTTACTAAGTTAAAATGAATGGAATTTAAAATATATAAAATAATTCATTACCTTAATAATTTCATATTAAAAAAATAAAATATTAGAGTCAATAAATTGAAATCAAAGAAGTTTTATAATAATTTTTTTATCAAATAAGTATATATGACACAGTTAATCAAACGAATTACAATTTTTTTTTTAATTAAAAGTTCATACCAAAACAGATTAAAAGAACTAAAAACTAAATTAAATAATATCATATATAATTTTTATATTTAATATAAATAAAAATAATATAATTATATTTTTTTCAAATACACTAAAATAAAAATGTTAAAACACTACTTATCAAAATTTATAGAACATACTGATTTTGTAAATTAGATTTTGTTAAAAAATATTCTTACGCTTTTAAAAAAGGGGTCAAAATCTAATTTAAGGAAATTACTGTTAGGTACGTCACATTTAATTGATGAAACGAGAGATTTAAATGGTCTCTGACATACACATCATTTTTTGGATGAATGAAATTAAACTCATGATGTTAACTACATAACATCATAAAGTTGATGGATGTTGTCATGCATAATATATATTTCGTGTAGCTAACTATACATTTGTTTTGTTTGCATGGTTAGCCATGTGGTGGCCACTACTTCATGTAGTCAGCAATCCCTACTTCATGTAGTCAGCAATCATTTTTCCTATTTGATATCATCTCATTCCCATAGTTAAAGAACGTTGGCAAGGACATTAAATAATGGAAAGGACTATAGAACAGGATTCTTTTTGATTTCGATTCAGTGTCAAAGTCACAAATCAATCCACTTTAAGAGTAATAGCTTTCTCAGAATTGTTGATAACTTGCAACTCAGATCCCACGTTATCAAGCGTAACCTAAACAACCCAAAAATGACTCTCAACACTCATATGCAAAAACATCAAATCAAATTATCCAAATTGAAGAAGAGAATATACAGTACAAAGCTTCTTAGTGCTCTTCACATCAATTTTCAGATCATCAGCGTCACCCATGGAGAAATCGAATCGTGCCACTTTTTAGAGTAATGTAAGTAAGTATCAGTGACGAAAACACGAATCACGTTAGCAAAGTAAGTCTCTAGTGTACTTGAGATACCCAATTTGAGACAACCGAAGAGAGTTTTGATGGATTGGGATTTAGGATCGAGTCCCGACGATCCTAGTCTACGCAGAGAAGACACTCTGGGAAAATACATCAAAAGAGATTAGAGATTCATAGCAAAAAAAAATTGATCGATGGAATAGAGCAGTGATGAGAAGAAGGGAAACTAAACCATCGGGAGAGAGAAATTGATTAAAATGATTAAGGAAGAGGAGCTGATGAATTTCATATCAAGAATCTCACATATTTATAAATTGTAGATTCATACCATTTAAGAAAGAAGGAAGGTATTGAATGAGACATCGTGTAAGGAATGGGAAGGTGGCGTTAATTATGATCTTTGAATGAAGACATCTCGTAACTTTTCGGAGGATAAGAACCAAAGAAGAAACGATGCAATCAAACCCTCTGGTTTCACTACTTATTGATGTGGCCTTCTTAGATAGTAGAAAACATTTTTTTTATAATAATAGATTTTTTAATATTGTTAGCTACCTTACATGTTTTCCTTTTCTATTTCGGTGAAAAGGACAACAAGTTTTCATATTTAGTTTATTTTTTATTTTTCTTAATGTATTTTTATTATAAATTAACAAATAATCTATTTAGGATTGCATTTATACGTATTCCATATCAGACATATACGGGAGTTTGAAATTAATCAAATATCAATTAATAATTTACTCTGCTTTAAAACAAAAAATTAGTAAAAACACTAATATTAAAAACTATTATTTTTTAAAAGTATCAATAGGTGTTTATATTTATATGGATTCCATATCAGCCATGTGCGGACATAAATATGATCTTTAGATTTAATGTTTATATTTACCTATGATTCCTGATTAACAGATGTATTCTCTTATGTTAACTTATCATATATGTATGTGAAATATATCAATTGATATTATTATGTTAACATATCATATATGTATATGTAATATATCATTTTGCATGTTTTTTTTTACAAAGGATGGCTATTCTATTACTCAAACTTGAAGTGGTCTGGGTAACCAGACCAATAAAACAAAATTCTCTATGGAAAAACCTCGCAGTCCTAGCTAAAGAGTCATAAATCTGAATCTGCGCTCGTGGAATATGAGTGATCTTGAAGTCCAGGAAGCATATCTGCAGAGTCTCTATCCTCTCCAGTTCTGTTGCAAAGCTTGGCCAAACATGAGGCTTCTTAATCATGGCGATCAGTTCCTTACAATCTGTTCCAAAGCTCTGGCATGTCGAATATTAAATCATATTCTCCATTGCCCATCGCAGTGCTTCTACTTCTGAGGGCAAGGCAGACTCGTGTCGAATGCAATTTCGCAACCCATAAGTTGAACATTCCCAAACCTGTCTATCCAAACCGGCTGAACTGTGCTGTGGATGTCCATGACCCATCTCACATGCATATGTTACCCAAGCTTAAGACTTGGGGTTCCTCAATACTGTGATCTTGTAGAATTGGAGGCACCATCTCATTTGCATTAAACCAGGCTTGATATTCACTCTCTCCATAGCGAACTAACTCCAATGGATTCATGTCTATCCCTCTAAAGAGTTTGTCATTTCGAGCCTTCCAAATATACCAGATTATCCAGTGATAAAGATCCCTGTCTAATTCGAGCTCAAGAATATTGTTCTTTCTCCAGAAGAGATAATCCATATTAGCGTAAATACTCGGTACCAGAAAGATATCTGGACTTGTTGGAGCCGCTGATAGGGACCAAGCTTGTAAAGCTACAGGCATTCGAATATGGCATGAGTGACATATTCTTTTGGTTCTCCACATCGTGGGCAATAGTTATTGCACCTCATATTACGCTGCATTAAATTCCTATTTATTGCCACATGACTTGTGATCAATTGCCGTATAAGATGACATATCTTTTGAGGCGCTTTTATCGTCCAAGCAAAGGCATGCAGCTTAGTGGTACTTGTCTCCAGCACCTCCTTTTCTTCTTCAGTCTTTAATAAGTTCCGAGCTACCCAATATCCAAATTTAATAGTGTACTGGCCATTCCTAGTGTAGTTCCACAGAATGTATCACGGCGATGAGTTGAGCTTATGGCCAAACTCTTTATGAAAGGTATATCAGCAGGGTTAACATAATCATCCGGTAATCCAACATTCCATTCCTTCGATTCTTGATTAATAAGGTCATTGACTCTCATGTTCGGGTGCAAAACTGGGGCTAAAAGACGAGCCGGCCTAGCTGGTGTTGTAGGAATCCAAGGATCTTCCCACACCTTAACCTCATATCCAGAATGTATCTTCTGTCTGATTCCTAATAGCAGTAGCTTTCGTGCCTCTGAAATACTAGTCCACACATAAGATGGGCTGCTTACAGAACTTACTCGTAAAGGCGAACTCATTCTGTAGTATCTTCCCCTCAAAACTCGGGCCACTAAGGAATCAAGGTATTGAACTAGCCTCCACAGTTGTTTTGCTAATAAAGCCAGGTTGAACTCATGGATCATTCGGAATCCAATCCCGCCCTCCTCTCTTGGTAGACAGAGCTTCTCCCATTTTGCCCAGTGAATTCCTCTCTTTGGGGGATTTGAGCTCCACCAAATTTGTGCAATGGCACTTGCGAGGTTCTCACATATCTCCAGTGGGAGAAGGAAGCTAGAGATAACATATGTCGGAAGAGCTAGCAAGGTAGATTTAATCAAAACTTCCTTTCCTCCTTTTGAAAGCCATCTACCCGTCCATCCATTCACTCTATGCATTAGTTTGTCCTTGAGAAATGCAAAGAGTTTGCATTTGGATCCACTAATTGTGGGAACCAAAATTCGCACTGTCGATTTACGTTTAAATTAGGAAAGTTAGGAAACTATAAATTTCCCAGAGGTCCCGGATATCTGCTACACCACACGCCAAGCAATCAGAACACGAGAGTATGAGCGGAAAGTAAGTATATGAATCAAAAAGAGAGCAAGAAGCTTATTATTTTGAATCTGAGTTTGAGCGTTACAACAAGGTAAGAGCCTTCGGCCACAAGAGCTGTCGGCGAGATCCCTAGTTCTAGCAACCTAAGACTTGAAAACCTAGTTGAATCACAGCTATAACAAAAACGGAAAGTATGCCTAAATTTCTCTAAGTGCTAAGTATTGCTTTGAGTAAAAAATTCGCGTCCTCCTGCCCCTTCAACTTCGATCCTCTTATATACTCCTTCTAAGGCGGTCTGTCGTTTACCTTTCTGCCCTCGGTTCGAGGTTATCGCTTCGTGGAAATATACCATTTTTCTTCGATCTCTATGTTTATCTTCGGAAACTCGACATTTATCCTTCGAACTTGACATTTATCTTCTTCTAGGTAACGAATGATAAACCGTCGTAGCGGTCTGGGCTTGATTTCATAAAATCGTAAGTGGGCTCTTTGCCGCGCTCTGGGCCCTTCCAGGCCGTTTTTCTGACTTAAGCATTTTTAAGATTTTAGAAAAAGAGCGCTTTCGAAACGACGTCGATTCCGAAGAACATTCAAATTTCTCGTATAGCGTAGACAACCCTAGGTGTTCCGCTAACCGTTTCTGTTTTATGCGATCAATCCAAATGTTATTCGAGAAAACGAGTTCTTGCGGTTTTTAAATAGTAAAGTTCCAACGATACCTCGGATCGAGACAAAACAAGAGCGAGTTTGATACAATCTCAAGAGAAGAGTTACAAGGACGAGTTGAAGATGGATTCTGGTCAATTCAGCTCAGCCGTTTGCCGAACTGGACTTCTCCAGCTCGGCGAATGGCCGAGCTGAATTCATGGTTGATCCAACTTGGCCGTTCGCCGAACTGGATTGGTCCAGCTCGGCGAACGGCCGAGCTGAATCCGTGGTTGATCCAGCTCGGCCGTTCGCCGAACTGGATCGGTTCAGCTCGGTGAACGGTCAAGCTGAATCCATGGTTGATCCAGCTCGGCGAACGGCCGAGCTGAATCCGTGGTTGATCCAGCTCGGTGAACGGCCGAGCTGAATCCCGCGGTCGATCCAGTTCGTCCGTTTCGACGAGCTGACCATTAGACCTTTGGTAGTTTTTTTCGTTTTTCGACTTCTTTCTATTTTTATGGAAGAGAAGATTTGCTCAGGAAGTTTTCTGACGTTGATTTCGTCGTAACCGATTTTGACCCCAACAGTTTGCCCCCCAGCTCGTTAGTATCGTGAGGTTCTTGTGAGTGGTTTAGACATGTCGAGTAAGTTAGACGGAATCCGGTGTCTGAAAATCCAAAGTTGATTAGTGAATCCATTTTCCTATAAGTATGTGGAGTAAGTTTTAAGATTCTTTACTTGGTTATTTCCACAAATTTTCTTTCAAAGAAAATCCTTTGCTCTCTTCTCTCCCTTTGGTAAAGAATTTTTTTCTATCTTCTTCTCTTTTCTTTTTGGGAAAGAAAGATCATGTCTTCAAAGAGAAAATCCTCCAACAAGTCTCATCACGACCATTCCGTTCCCGATGGTTCTAGCTCGCAGCACGTCGATGTCGTGCCCAAGGTGGAGTTCTCGGCGGACTCGATCGATCTTGAGGAGATCGATGCGTACTCGGCGGCTAGGGGTGAAGTGAAACCTCCCATTCCTGGGCTGTGGGTTCCTTCTCGTTTTAAGACCAACCATGTGGCCGGCTGTCCGAGCAAGAGTTGTCCGAATTGGCTCGCGGCCATTAGACGTTTCTGCAGAGTTTCCGAGTCAGTCGAGTTTCGCCTCCCAGAAGCTGGGGAAGTTGCACGTGATCCGCCCGAAGGCTTTTTTACGTGCTAAAGGCATACTTTATGTAGTGTCATCTATGGTTTCCTATCCCGGAGCTCAACGTACATCTTCTCAACCCTTTTAACTTGTCGATCAGCCAAGTTAATCCATGCGGTTTGCAGCACCTTGTTGGAATCTTGGTGCTGAGTTATGAACTGGGAATCACCCTCGATTCTGATCATCTCGAAGCTTGGGTTGATCCTTGATGGTCTTCTTCGCTCATTGTCCAAGTGAGGTCACGTCCAAGCATGGCGATCATCTCGGGGTTCGCATCAAAATACCATTATTGGAAGGAGAAGTTCTTCTTTGTTTGTGTTAGTGATTCCTCCGTCGAAGCGAGCGTCATCCCCGTCTTTAGGACTTGATGGGGGCAAAGAGGTATTCTTGATTCCGAACGTTCGCTATCTTTGGTTTTGAAGACGTTTGATCTTTACTCATTAGGTTTTTTTTTTAACAGTGTCCATCACTCTGTATCGGGTTCCCGAAGGTTTGCTCACCGTCCGAGAGTTATTACGCGGACTTCCATGCTTTTTGGCAAACTTCACCCCAAGGCGGGTTCACCGTGCTGTTGTGCTCCATCGTTTCCGGTTTCAGCCGGACCTGCCGACTGAAGAAGGGTCGGAGTCAAACACGGATGGGTTTATTCCGTACGTGCCTCCGACGAAGAAAGCTAGTTCGAAACCTTGCAATGATATACAACCTATGGTGGACGAAGACGTGGTAGACGTGCAGTTTTCTCCTGACAACATTCTCGAAGACTATCTCGACAATCAGGCCGGTGGAAGCAGTAGCGAGCTGTTTAAACTCGAAGGTTTGTTCGAATTCGACTTTCCTCCGACCGAAGGTGGACCCAGCGAAGTGCTAGAGTTTGCCAAGGCGGCGAGAATGGTCAACGGGGTAGGTTCTCATCTTTGAACATTCTCGGATTTTTGTTTTGGCCGAAGCTTCCTTGACTTTGAGAATTTTCGCAGGGCCTACTTATGATAAACCGAGCCCTCGACACGAGCAACCCAGAGGCTGATATAGCTCGATTCAAGGCCGAGGTGGCAGATAAAGAGTTTGCCCGTCTGAAAGATGAGTTGGAAAGTTCTCGTCGTCGTGAGGGGGAGTCATTTGAGAAGGAGGTCAACCATGCCTATAGGCGAGGGAAGAGAGAGGTGGTCGAGGTTATGCAGAAACGTCGTGATAAGTTCTCGCAAAATTTTGGGGAGCTCAAGGAGCGTTACAAGGCACTCAGGATTATCGTGAGTGTCGTGGAACCGTGGGTGGTTTGTATCTTACGCAGCTTCTTAACTACTCGTATGCTGGCGAGTATGCGAGGCAGACAGTGCGTTTGGCCGAGAAAGATAAAAACTTTGCAATATCTGAGGCAGAGGAAAAGATTTGGGAGCAATTGGATCCGTTTCCCGTTTCTCCCGATACAGTGGAGGCCGAGACGGGAGGCCTTGGTGAGACGGGTGAGGCAAACCACCCGGTGGCTCTGCTCGTCGGAAGGTCGATGAGTGGGAACTTCGACCTTGGCGATTGATTGTTAGGTTTGCTGTGAGCCATTCGGGAGAGTATTCCCTTGACTTTGTAATTTGTTTCTGTTATTTGTTTACTTGCTGGCCCAGTATGGCCGTGTTGTTTTTTTTTTATGTAATGGGACTGGCCGTGTGTGGCTTCGAATCCCTGGCTTTCGTGTTTGGACCATTCTTTTATAAAAAAGGAGGTTTTTAAGAATGTTTAGCGATCCGAGTTGTCATCTCGTCCTTCGCCTCTTTTTGCGGATCATCAAACTCGTTGCTCATTGAAGGTTTGAGAGCGTTTTTGGTATAGACGAAGAGACATGCTTTCAGGATCTCGTATCTTTTCGATATCATGCTTTGAGACGTTAGAGACCAGTGTTATGGGTTTAGGGTAATACCTAGGTTTACTTTCGGTTAAAGGCTTTTGCGATGAATAATCGGCTTTCGTTTTGTCTGTTGCGATTTTAACCTGAATCCATTCCGCTTTAAAGTATGTGATATGTTCTCGGCTTATTTGACTTGTATGGTAGGAATCGAGCATCTCTTCGAGGACAATTGTTAAGTCTCCCGAAAGTGCTGAACAAAATTTCAGATTTCTTTTAAGCGCTATTTTATCCTGGTCGGATGTAAGAGGACCTATCCTTAGGATAAGTCTAAATGCGTTGGTTTAGGATGGCTAAAGTGCTTGGCGGGGCCAATCGACAAGCGTTTGCAATTTTCAGTTTTGGGCGGACGGGGAGCATGTTCTCGAAGATATAGGCGACGTCTCGCTTATAGTGTTTTTGAAAACACACTTTAGGCTAGTAACGCATCTGAGATCGGGGTCTCGCGTTCTGGTCGAGAGTCTGAATTGACGGTACGACCGAGATATGGTCTCGAAGGAGTTTTTTGTGGTCGGTGGAATCTGTTTATTCAGGCGATTCTTTTGGTCGTTGTGACAATTTTGTTCTTTGTTGGGTAAGTTAGTGTGGAGTCGATCTGTTTTGAGGTATGATGATATTTCGCGAGTTTGTGTTTTTTGGTTTCGTTCAATAATCGTTTTGCTCGTATATGGATGTTTTCCGAAAGTATAACAAGATGTTCTTCCGAAATAAGAGAGATGTTAACGAAGTTTTTTATTGCCGAAAGAGTTTCAAAAAATTTGAGTACAAGGCAAGTATCTTTAGAATGCGGGAATATATGAGTATTCGTATATGCACCCAATCCCCCTCCCCTTTTTTGGATAGGGGGATAGGTGAACCCATCCTTGGACGAGCTGCCTACGTACCCCTTTCGGGGACCAAGCCATCTAGTAGTTATGTTTATTGTGCGAGTGTGTTTACTCGACTACTGCGTCGGTCGCGTTAGTCGCAGGACCGACGTCTTTTACCGGGTTTGTTTCCTCCGGCTGGGTAGAAGCGTTTGGCTTTGAAACTGGTTGCTCCTTGTCCGTTACTTGAGTTGACGATTCCAGATCATCTTTTTCCGAAGCGTTTTCAGTTGATGTCTGGGCTAGCTTTGCCCGTTTGGGCTTTACAATCGTGATGGTATTGATTTGCCGTAGCTTGTGTTCGGCCAGGAAGCAGCGTCTCGACTGTGTGTGGGATCCCAAGATTGCGGCGATTCCGTTATGAGTTGGGAATTTGATGCCTAGGCGATAAGTCGACGAGACTGCTTTCATTGCTTTAGCCAAGGCGTGCCCATGATGACGTTGTAGATGGCCGGGTGGTCGACGACTGCGAAATCGACAATCTTTGTCACTTCTTTGGCCGTGACAGGCAGTTTGATCGATCCGAGAGTCATAGATGTTGTGCCCTCGAAACTGGTTAGCGGCTTGGGGGACGGTACGACTTCTCCTAGCTCGATGTTCATCCTTTTAAGGGTATCACGGAAGATGACATTGACTGTGCTACCCGTGTCGATGGGAACTCTCGCGACCTCGAGATCCCTTATCACGAGGTCGGTCACGAGCGGATCACAGTGGGGCTGATCGATCCCGCCTGTAACACCCTCGAACCGTCCTAGACAAATGGTCGATCAACCAGCCAACAATTAAACAAGAACATGACCGATCGATCGTCGAACACCCAGGGTTAGAGATGAATGAGCCAACCATCCAGCCAACAATCAAACAAGAACATGACTGACCGTCCAACCCAACATCATGGTCCGGAAGCGCTACTTGACGGGCTATGGATGATCAGGTAAGAGTAACAAAATTTACTCTATGACCTAGACCAGTTCATCCACTAACTTGCCCCGCTTAGTCAAGGCTCAAGGCTTTGCAACCCGTGCCTAGAGTTAGCGTTTTCCGTTAGATCGAGGCCTAAGGCTTTTCAACCTGTACCACAACCAAACGTTGTGTTAGACCGGACTAGTCAAATATCAGAGTACTCATGACACGCATATAAAGACAAATTATTTATTGATTCAAGAAATGTCTACACATTGATATAATTCCAGACTGGTCCCGAGCTAATGCCAAATCGAGTAAACTAAACACAAATCCACAATACCGTTAACAAAAGGCATGAAAATCTACACCGGCGATCCTAACATCCAGCACCAAGCTATCCGATCATCCTTACTAAAGCTACCTGCAAAAAGGACAACGGAGTTGGGTGAGTAACCTAATGTTATTCAGTGAATTATGATCCCCAACTAACAAATACAACCCCTCGCTATCCCACCCCAAACAATCTAAAGCGAGAGGTTCACCTAATAATAAATCAATCCAATTCAATAACATAAGCGATATCGGAAATACGCAGCAGATAATAATAGCTAGATAATTAACGATATA
>NC_027751.1:22032790-22036702 GCF_000695525.1 Brassica oleracea var. oleracea | reverse complement strand
ACCACAAAGGCCAGAAGAAGGAACTTTCAACCGAACGCGGCCCACAATACGTTCGGGTCACCGTGCGACAGCCCCAGTACGTTCGGGCCACTGCCGGTTGTCACACGACGATTGCGGCCCACACTACGTTCGGGTCACCGCAAGACAGCCCACAGTACGTTCGGGTCACTGCCGGTCACTACCTCGTAGTGCAACCACTCAGCCATAGGCGATAAAGCCGTCTCTCTGAGTATTATCGATCAAGCGAATAAGGGGTTTCCCTAACCCCGCTGGGTACGAGGTCGAGGAAACACTAATCCACCTCAAACATGCCTAGCATTGTGGGTTACACAAATGCTATATGGCCAATACATAACTAATACTAAACCCGGTAAAATAACACAAGGTTTTTAGTACTAATCGCAAACTAACACAATCAATCATATTCCAGAACCAAGCCTAAGGATATAAATTCCAGGTACCTAACTATCCACATTCGTTAACTTAACCAATCAACCTAACCATTAGCATGCTACTACGATTCTCAAGCAATAACTAAGAATGCTATCAACTCAATCAACCAAACCTCAACTATTAACTAATCAAGCCGTTACTCAGTTAGACTCAGCCTCCTGCCATGATCCAACTTCCAAGTAACGGGAACCTGCATGAAAACAACTCAGCAATCAATTGATCATAACTCACTGTTCTTTGGCTGAACATGGCCTTGACCCCAAATCCGTCTTCTGCGATCCAAACTCTTTTCCCGACCTTCTCAAGTAGACCCACATCTGGACTGGTCTTGAACTGATCCGATATTCACTTGACTAATCTCCACTCGAACAGAACCTCCCCTAGGCGCTGTCTCAAAACTGGCAGAGAAACTGTTCTCTTGAAAACTGCCCAAAACTCCCGAAAAATCTCGGAAACTCTTGCTTTCTTTTCAGGTTCTCTCTCACGTTTTAAACTGGCCTTGGTGTGGTCTGGTTGGGGTGAAATGAGAGGGAGGTCGTAGATGTTTATAGAAGACAGCAGCCAATCAGATTCAGGTTGGTGGCCGCCCGTGTGTCGCTCTGCATGGCTCCGGACGCATGCACGGCGGCACCTCGTGTTCCACATGTCTTTCAGCATGGCCAGGACACATGCAGGGAACTACCACTCCTCCCAGATGTCAGGCTGCATGACTGGAACTCATGCAAGGCGCCACAACAGCTCACACATGGCTGGCCACATGCTTCAGTTGCATGCACGGCGACACCTCGTGCTTCTACATGTCAGGCTGCATGTACTACTTCCATGCAAAACCTTAAGCTTCTATAGACACTCAGATTTCTGGACAGTTGACACCGCGTTCTGAACACTCAACCCAAGCAACATCGTGCTTCTCGGTCCATTCGTCTGATTTCGACCATTCCGGTGAATTTTCGTCTCGCGATCAATCCCAAATATTTTTTCTACGCCCTTTCTGATGCTCTGAACATTTTTAATGAACTCCACTTGATCTCTAAACTTGAGAGAAAATATTTCCCGAGCTTCCGGCTTTCTCGAAATATTCCATAATACCGAAATTAGAGTTTTTGCCCAACTTTGGGTCTTCATGTCGTGCTTCCAACAATGTCATGCTTCAGACGTCCTTTGGATCAATCTACCACATTGTCTAACCATGTTCTAGTGGCATAATTGACCCATGGTTCACACAAGAACAATCTGATAGCCCACGACTCGACCACCCAAAGATACTCGACCATTCTTTTGTTTTTTTTTTTACATTACAGGTTTCTACATCGCCGGCCTCTTCTTCATCGAAAGTGATTGCTTCTTTCGGGAAGTCGCCAGGCACGGACCAGGTTAGCGAATTTGCGCTCGTCTCAGCCTTGCGCTCATAAGCTTTGATGGCGGAGATGGTATCGCTGCAGTACTGCAATCCTCTGATGATCATGTTGACCCTGCGGCGACTATTGTCGTTGCCCTTCTCGTCCTGTCTTATCCCGCTCTTTTCTCCCGATTGGTTCCCTTGGAGAGAGTTCTCCGTTTGAGGGGCCTTATCGTTTCTCGGAGGGCGGTCTGAATCGCGACCGAGGTATTTTACGCTAGATACTTCGGCGAGTTCTCCCGCGAGCAGCTTTGTGGCCAACCTGGCACCGAGAACCTTGCAGTTTACGTTTGAGTGGCCATGGGCATGGTGAAAGTCGCAGAAGGCATTTTCGTCGTAATTTAGATTTCGGGTCCATGTATTACCCGTCGTCCGGCCTTGCTCCGGTCCGGAGCTGATGGCGTAGTTATGCGCTCCCTGGGTCTCCTCCTCGTCCCCATGATAGACGTTTTTGTTGTTACGAGGGTTTCTCCATTTTGGTTTCTGATCCGACCCGGGATCCTCCGACGATGTTTTCGTCAGCCTCTGTTTTTGCGACAAGACTTTCATCTCTTCTTCGATGATTATGTAGTCTGTGCCCTTATGGAGTGCGTCCTGAATCGTACGCGGCTTATCCAACGTTATCCACTTCCTGAATTTTGACTTGTACTAGAGCGTCTTACGGAGTGTGTCTACCGCTACTTTGTCGCTTATTCCGCTGACTCTAGCCATGACAATCTTAAACTGTTTTATGAAGTCGTGGAGAGGTTCGTCCTCTCCCTAGGACATGCTTTAGAGATCGACATCGGAGGTTTCTCGGTCTTTTAACATAGAGTACTGCTTGAGTAACTCCGAGGCGATTTGGCGAAAGGTTCCGATGGAATTTCGCTTCAGGCGAGAGAACCATTCGAGTGCTGCTCCTTCAAGGTTTTCGATGAAGAGGCGGCATTCGTCGGAAGCACTTTCGCTTTCTCTTAATTTGGCTCTCCCCATTGCGATCTGGAAAACCTGTAGGTGTGCCCTTGGATCGGTCGTGCCGTCGTAAGGCGTTACCTTGATCTTTTCAGGATCCGAAACCCTAGTTCCGGTGATGCGGGTAGTAAAGGGCGTTTTTTCGAGATTCCTCGAGAAACAGATCAATCTCGGGCGCGATGGTAGTAGCGTGGTGAATCTGTGATTTCACCGCTCTCACTTCTGCCGCTATTTTCATGAGGTGTTCGCGAAGATCGCAGATCTGGGATTTCTCGCTAGCAGGTTTCCGACTTTAACGGTGTTTGCCGCGAGTGTTCCGAGTCTGTTCTTCGGCCAGTTCTTCGGCCAGTTCTTCCTGTTCGTCCCAGAAGATGGCTTCTTCTTCTTCGGTCATAGGATTATCAAATTGGGAATCATTGTTGGGGTCAAAATCGGTCACGATGGAATCGATGTCCAAAAGTCCTTAGAAAAACTGAATCTCGGTCAAAACTTCAAAAGCCGAAAAAACTGACAGCCGAAACGGATCGCTTGGGAGCTCGGCCGCGACACGGGGCAGCTCGCCCGGCGAGCACGGCCGTGTTGTCGGTCGACTCGCCGGCGAGCTCGGCCGCGACACGGGCTAGCTCACCCGGCGAGCACGGCCGTGTTGCCGGTCGAACAATTTCCTATTCTTCGTTGTAGAGCTGGTTACGGTTAACTTAACACCAACTGCCTCGGCTATGCGAAGAAACAGGGTTCCGTTGGAAGAACCATGCCTATACCAACGGCTACTTCGCGAGTAAAATCGTAAAAACGCTTAAGTTTCGATACGGCCCAAAGAGGGTCCGAATTGCGGACAACGTCCCATCTTTGGTCCCAAAAGACTTGAACCCAAAAACTGGTATGACGGTTTATCGCATCCGCGGGAAGAGATAAATGTCAAATTTCCGAAGATAATCACAAAGAAGAAGGAATATGGAAAAGCCCGCTTCGCGACAAATCCGGCCCGAGAAGAGGTAAACCGACCTAAGGAGGAGTATATAAGGACGACCTAGGACGAAGAGAAGAAGAGAGCATTCTAAGAGCAAACTTAATACTTAGAGCAATTTAGGCATTTTTTCGTTTTTACT
>NC_027751.1:22030679-22031609 GCF_000695525.1 Brassica oleracea var. oleracea | reverse complement strand
AGACGTCCAGGGCGAGCACAACTACACTATCAATTCCGAACAAGGGAAGACCTCCGGAAGCACCTGGTCTAGGAACCAGTATAAGGATAACTCCTACTGCGATTTCCACCAGACCAAAGGTCATTCCACTACGAACTGCAAAGTTCTCGGCACAAGGCTAGCCGTAAAACTCCTCGCTGGCGACCTCTCGAAGGTCACTAGCATAAAAGACCTCATCCTGGATTCCGACCGCCCTCCCAGGACTGATAAAGAGTCTCCCAAGAGGGACGCACGCGCAAATCATTCTGGCGAATAACGCGGAAGAAGGCAGAATGACCTTGGAGACAATAGTACCCGCCGGAGGATAAACATGATCATTGGAGAATCGCAATTCTACCGCGACTCTGTTTCATCCATCAAGGCCTACGGAAGAAAGGCGGAAATAAGTTCTAACGGGACGACTCGGTCCCTGACCGACAACGCTCCAAACGATACGATTGTTTTCAAGGAGGAGGAAACCGTCGAACTCGATAAACCTCACTGCGACCCGTTGGTCATCGACTTGGTGATTCGAGACCTCGAAGTGGGTAGAATCCTCATCGACACAGGCAGCACGGTCAACGTCATTTTCCACGACACTCTCCGGAGAATGAACATCGAACTCGGGGAAATCATCCCGGAACCAAAACCACTGACCGGTTTTTCGGGCACAACATCAATGACCCTCGGATCGATCAAACTTCCGGTCATGGCAAGGGAAGTCACGAAAATCGTTGACTTCGCCGTAGTCGATAACCCGGCCATCTATAATGTTATCATGGGAACCCCATGGATCAACGTAATGAAGGCGGTACCGTCGACTTACCATCTTAGCATCAAGTTCCCAACACCAAACGGAACAGCAGTAATCTGGGGATGCCAGAAACAATCTAGGCTCTGCTTTTTGGCCGA
>NC_027751.1:22027027-22029897 GCF_000695525.1 Brassica oleracea var. oleracea | reverse complement strand
TAATACGCTCACAAAACTTCGCGAAACTCCTAAACGTTTCCGAACGCGCTCGTTCACTAAGAGCAAACGAACAAGAAGATAAACTAAGATTTAAGATACGAAGTGACTACTCGTATCTTTCCCTCACACTTGGCAGAAGTATAAACTAAAACACACATAATGTCAATCATTCATCATATATATAGAAGCCGCAAAAAACGGCTAGGACCCAAAGCCACCAAACGGCCGGTCTCAAACACATAGTTCACATAGCCTCGCAAGGCCATAACACACATAAATCAAATGCGGCCACACTCGGCCTAGACACATCAAACCTCGAAATAAAACTAAGGGAAATAATCCCAACAATCCTCAGAGCTCGAAGTCGAGGAACCCGGACATGGAGATCCCGAACGAGCTCACGGGCTGACCAACCTCTCCATCGCGACTCCAGCACCTTCATCACCGACACCGGTTCCCGCTTCCGCCGTGTCCTCCGAGACCTCGATGGAGTCCCAAAGCTGTCGGACCCTTCCTTCGATCGGAGGAACCAAGGATTCGTCATGGGCACACCCATTCATAAGACCCGACATCTCGGCGACCTCCGCAGGAAAAGAGAAGTCCTCGTTCTGCGACTCGTAGAGGGTAGCAACTGAGCCACAGCACTCGCGAAAATCGTCCACGAATTTTTGAGCATCCTTAAAGCTCTTGAATTCGGTGGCAAACACAGCAGCCCTCCGCTTCATTTCGGCGACAATCACTCTCTTTTCTCTCCTCTCCGCACGGACAAGGGCCCGAGAATGGAGCTCAGCCTATCTCCAGCTCTTTTTTTCGACCTCCTTCCGAAACCGAAAGAGTTCTATTTCAGCCTCCTCGGCTTTGAAGTGAGAGATACGCAACTCCCGGAAACTTCCATCGAGCGCCGCATTGAACACTTTCATCCCCTGCACGAACTTAAGATCGGAAAGGGAAACAAAAAAAAAATAATTTAGATCAAAGTTCAAAGGATAAACTTCGTTTATTAAGCTGGAGCCTTCGGCGACTACTTTCCTCCTCGACTCTTCGTCCAGCGACTTATGAGTAGTAAAACCGGGAGGGAGGTCGGCAAAAAAGTCACTGGGAAGGGGAACCTCGCTGGTTCCACTCCTTTCCCCTGGGGAGAAACCAGGGTTCCATTCTGCCAGCGGAAGGTTTCCCAAGACATTCTCGGAGGCAACTCCCTTGCCTTTCCGAGACCTGATTCTCTGCCTCTGAGCAGGCAAGACATCAATGACCAGTTCTACGCCATAAGGAACATCCAGAGGCTGAGAGACGGCTCGGGATCGATGGAGCTCCACCGCGCTTCGAATCCGCTCGACGGTGAAGGAATTCCAGAAGAACGGCCTGCTGCGGAGAAGATCTTGCTTGGCAAAAAGATCGGTAGGAGTCGGCGGAAGGATCCTGTTCACTGCAAGATGATAAAAAAATCATCTTCGCATGTTTTCAAGGTATCAAAACGAAAAAAATATAGCTATTCGTATTACCACGGGTGAAGTTCCACTCCCGACAGAATAGGTGGAGGTAGCTCTCCTCGACAGACTCCCCATCTATCCGGACAAAGAAAAAGCGCTTGAACCATGCCTTAGGATGTGAAGTGTGCCCCTGAATTATAGCCATACCCTTCTTTGGCGCTATGCGGTATGAGCCATCGATCCCCGTTCCTCTCATAAACCAAAATCCCTCGAAATCGCCAGGGTTAAGGTCCATTCCTAGCTCGTAACTCAAGATTAACACGCCGAGCCAATGCTGCAAGGCCGGAACGCTTAGCTTGCTGATCGAAAGTCCAAAGTGGCGAAGAGCACGGATGATGGTACCAGGGATCGGAAACCACATACGGTAATACACCAGGAAAGCCTCGTAGCAAGTAAAGACACCTTCCGGAGGGTTCTTCACACTCTCGTTGCCACTCGGGATCCGAAATACGACTCCACTTGGGATCTGGTAAAAGGTAAATATCCCTGAGAGTCGTGAGGTAGTCGGGAGAGACCATGCTCGGTGTAAGGGGTTCGTTTGGCGACCTCACGGGCCTCTTAGGAATCGGAATGTCTTGCGAAGGTGGAGGCGAGCCGCAAAGAGCTTTGTAGTACGCATCCTTTGCTTCTTCCTCAGCTTCAAACTCTTCTTTCGGGGCGATCACCTCATTGGCAGAAGATTCACCCGAAGATGAGTGTGAGGAAGAATTCCTCTTTGAAGATCCTTTTCTTGAAGACATTTTCTTTGAGCAAAGAGAGATCTTGGAGAAAAAATTTCTATCTTGGGGAAATCTTTTCTTAAGGGAAGAAGTGAGTAAAGAATTTGAAAAACTTACTTCCCTGACTTATACAATTTTTTTTTTTTACTATTCACATTCGATCTTTCGACAAACGATTACGTCTAAATTCCACCTAGAACAGACCATACCGCAAGCTAGGACCTAACACCAGGGTCCACAGATCCTAGCTAGCTGGGGGGCTAACTGTTGGGGTCAAAATCGGTCACGACAGAATTGATGTCCGAAAGTCCTTAGAAAAACCGAATCTCGGTCAAAACTTTAAAAGCCGAGAAAACGAACAGCCGAAACGGATCGCCCTGGAGCTCGGCCGAGACACGGGGCAGCTCGCCCGAGACACGGGGCAGCTCGCCCGAGACACGGGGCAGCTCGCCCGGCGAGCACGTCCGTGTTGCCGTTTGGCTCGCCGGCGAGCTTGGCCGTGTTGCCGTTCGGCTCGCCGGCGAGCTTGGCCGTGACACGGGCCAGCTCACCCGGCGAGCACGACCGTGTTGCCAGTCGGCTCGCCGGCGAGCTCGATCGTGCCACGGATCTGCTAGCCCGGCGAGCTCGATCGTGCCACGGATCTGCTCGCCCGGCGAGA
>NC_027751.1:22009692-22026686 GCF_000695525.1 Brassica oleracea var. oleracea | reverse complement strand
CATCTTTGGTCCCAAAAGACTTGAACCCAAAAACTGGTATGACGGTTTATCGCATCCGCGGGAAGAGATAAATGTCAAATTTCCGAAGATAATCACAAAGAAGAAGGAAATATGGAAAAGCCCGCTTCGCGACAAATCCGGCCCGAGAAGAGGTAAACCGACCTAAGGAGGAGTATATAAGGAGGACCTAGGACGAAGAGAAGAAGAGAGCATTCTAAGAGCAAACTTAATACTTAGAGCAATTTAGGCATTTTTCCGTTTTTACTACCGAGCTGCGACTCGACTAGGTTAGAACTTATGTGGCTAGACTAGCGAACATACCGACAGCTCTCGTGGCCTAGGATCTTACCTGTTGTTCACACTCAAACGCGAATTCGGAAATAAGACCTTTTTGTTCTCTTTTCGCTCTTTTACGATTTATTACTTTCGAATCTTTCATATTGATTGTGTTGTGCGTGGCCCAGCAGATAACCTGGACCTTCAGGGAAGGCTAGGTTAACTTGGCTTTCCTCTGATTAACAAAACTCGACGGTGTGAATTTCGGTTCCCACAATCATCTTGGGCCGCATGGCTCCTTGTACGACGCGGATGCACATCTGTGTCCTCGTCCGTAGGTTCGGACTGACTGCTTGAATCCACATCGACGCGTTCGATTTCTCCTTCCTCCTTGTCTTCCACGATAGGAGGAAGATCTCCCGGTTTTTTGCGCGTTGGGGCGGGAGTGGTTACGTTGGGGTTTTGCCCGGACGTTTTCCCCTGCCCATTGTCGGACCGGTTCGAAGGAGTTGTGAAATCGAGTCTTCTTTCGCGGACTTGGGTTGTTCCGCGAGGAAGGACGGCCCAAGAGTTGTTGAAATTGTCGGCTGACATGTTTGATCGAGCGTTGGTGGCCGAGAGTTAGATTGATCCGTCCCCCCCCCCTCATTCTAGCGCCAAACTGTGGGAACCAAAATACGCACTGTCGATTTCCGTTTAAATTAGGAAAGTTAGGAAACCCTAAATTTCCCAGAGGTCCCGGATATCTGCTACACCCCACGCCAATCAATTAGAACACGAGAGTATGAACGAAAAGTAAGTATATGAATTGAAAAGAGAGCAAGAAGCTTATTATTCTGAATCTGTGTTTGAGCGTTACAACAAGGTAAGAGCCATCGGCCACAAGAGCTGTCGGCGAGATCCCTAGTTCTGGCAACATAAGACTTGAAAACCTAGTTGAGCCATAGCTCGATAACAAAAATGGAAAGTATGCCTAAATTTCTCTAAGTGCTAAGTATTGCTCTGAGTAGAAAGCTCGCGTCCTCCTGCCCCTTCAACTTCGATCCTCTTATATACTCCTTCTAAGGCTGTCTGCCTTTTCTCTTTCTGCCCTTGGATGAGTTTATTGGTTTGCGGAAATATTCCATTTTTCTTCGATCTCTATGTTTATCTTCGGAAACTTGACATTTATCTTCTTCTGGGTAACGAATGATAAACCGTCGTAGCGACCAGGCTTGATTCCGTAAAATTGTAAGTGGGCTCTTTGCCGTGCTTTAGGCCCTTTCGGACCGTTTTTCCGACATAAGCGTTTTTACGATTTTATAAATAGAGAGCTTTCGAAACGACGCCGATTCCGAAGAACATTCAGATTTCTTGTATAGCGTAGGCAATCCTAGGTGTTCCGCTAACCGTTGCCGTTTTATACGATCAATACGAATGTTATTCGAGAAAACGAGTTCTTGCGGTTTTAAATAGTAAAGTTCCAACGATACCTCCGATCGAGACGAAACAAGAGCGAGTTTGATACAATCTCGGGAGAGGAGTTACAAGAAAGAGGTGAAGATGGATTCTGGTCAATTCAGCTCGGCCGTTCGCCGAACTGGACTGGTCCAGCTTGCCGAACGGCCGAGCTGAATCCGTGGTTGATCCAGCTCAGCCGTTCGCCGAACTGGACTGGTTCGGGGCCGAGCTGGACTGGTTCGGGGCCGAGCTGGATCCGTGGTTGATCCAGCTCGGCGAACGGCCGAGCTGAATCCCGCGGTCGATCCAGCTCATCCGTTTTGACGAGCTGACCATTAGACCTTTGGTTGTTTTTTTCATTTTTCGACTTCTTTCTATTTTTATGCAGGAGAAGATTTGCTCGGGAAGTTTTCTGACGTTGATTTCTTCGTAACCGATTTTGACCCCAACACTAATATCTTCTGGAATTCCTAAGTATGTCCCCATTCCTCCTTCATTCTGGATACCAAGTGTATCTTTATCTCTTGTCTCACGTTTGCGTTGATCCTCTTACCAAAGAGTAAAGAAGATTTCTCAAAGTTAATACATTTCCCTGATGCTTGTCCTTATTTCCTAACTACTTTCATCACTTCTTCACAATTGTAGGGCTCCGCCTTACATAAGAAAAGTCTATCATCAGCAAAGAGAAGGTGAGATACCGAGGGACATGCGCGTGTAACGCGCATCCCCGTTATCTTCACTTGGTTCTCCGAATGATTGAGAAGGCTAACGAGCGCTTCCGTGCATAGAATAAAGATGAAAGGAGACAAAAGATTTCCTTGACGTAGACCTCTCTCCGGAACAATATTCCCCTTGGTTGCCCATCCATGAGCACTTTGTATCTAACCGAAATAATACATCGCATTATCCAGGTAATCCAAATTTCTCAAAACCCCATCTTTCGCATAACTGCTTCAATGAACGACCACTCCATCCTATCATACACTTTACTCATATTCGTCTTAATGGCCATCCTTTTATTGCGTTTGCTTTGTTTAGTTCTCAGAGCATGGAACATTTTTTGGGCAATCATAATATTGTCTGAAATCTGTCTTCCAGCAACAAATGCTGACTGGGTTTCTGAAATTCTGTCAGGTAGAACTTTTTTTAATATCTGGCATTAGACCTTTGAGATTATCTTGTAGATGACATTGCACAAGCTAATGGGCCGGAACTGAGACACCTCATTAGGCTTATTTATCTTTGGGATGAGACATATATTTGTATCGTTTAGTCCACTGGCCACCGTCCCATCCAAAATGAATTTATTAACCATATGAGTTAAATCATCATTTACAATATTCCAGAATTTCTGATAAAAAAGAACTGTCATCCCATCTGATCCTGGGGCCTTCTCTGGATGCATAGCAAAGAGTGCTAATTAGACCTCCCATTCAGTGACCGCAGCTGTAAGATTGTCTTTAATTGACTCAGTAATCGTCGTGGATACCTCAGATAGCACATCCTCTTTATCTTATGGGTTAGAGGATTCAATTATTTGTCTAAAGCAGCTAGTAGCAATAGCTACCAACCCTTCCTCATCCTCGACAACATTTCCATTTGCATCGAATAGCTGTGTGATTTTATTCCTTGCTCTCCTTTGCTTTGTTAGTGCATGGAAAATTTTTGTATTTCTATCACATTCTCTTAGCCATAAAACTCGACTTTTTTGTTTCCAGAACATTTCTTCTGCCCTAAGAGCATCAGAAAGTTCTTTAACGCTTCTGTTATTTATTCAGTTGAAGCATCATCATTCGAGCACAAGCCCTCCACCCTCTCCTTAAGCTCCTCCACGAGTTTTTCTGAGTTCACATTGTGTTGTTTCCTCCACTCTCTCAAGGCTTTCTGGCAACTCGAGATATGTTCCATGATATTTGCAATAGGAAGCAGAATTGGAGATATCCATCCCTCAAGAATGACTTGCCGTAGTTCCTTATTATCCAGCCACCTTTTGTCAAACTTGAATTTTTTTTATTTCCTCGCTGGTTTTGTGAGAATGTCGGCTAGGATCGGACGATCGTCCGATCCCCATAACCTCATATACTTCATAGCAAAATGAGGGAACTTCTCATGCTAATCCTCTTTTCCAACAGCTCTGTCTAGTCGACATCTAACAGTTGTTCTTCCTGTTCTCTTTCTTACTCATGATAGCATATTCCCGGTGAATGGGAACTCCAACATTCCACAATCACTTAGCATTTGCTTAAAAGGATAGAACGAGCTGTCACACCGTTGTCTTCCTCCTTCCTTTTCATTGAGGCCAGTGATCTCATTAAAATTTCCTATCATGACCCAAGGTCCAGTTCTTGTTGTTGAGAAACGCGTAAGGCGTTCCCAAACTTTTTCTCTTCTTTCTAGTACAAGATCTCTATAAACAAACGTCATAAAGAATTTTACTCCATCAACGACTGCCTCAAAGTCAATCATTCTGTTATTCGAAAATAAAACATTAACTTGAAAGTTATCCATAAAAAACAAAGCTAAACCTCCGCTGAGTCCAAGTGGCTCAACAGTAAACAAATGATCAAATCCTAAATCGGCCTGAATGTTTTGCATCAGTTGGCTTCTATTCTTCGTCTCAGAAAGGAACACAGATCCTGGACGATGTTTCTGACACATCTCCGTGAGGCGTCGAACTGTGAGGTCGTTCCCTATCCCTCGACAGTTTCAACCGAGTGTTTTCATAGATAAAGATTGAAAGATCACAAGGATCCCATTAAACCATTGAATAATAACTCAAAGGAGTCTTTTATTTCCATGGAAGGAAAACAGATTTATTTCTTTGAAAAGATCCACAGAGATGCTCCACACGGCCTTATACATCAAGACTAAATCACGTGCCTTGCTTCAATCTTTCATCTTAACACCAACACGCTTTCAAGATCACCACCAAAACTACTGATTCCCTGAGACAAACGATGAATCAAATGGGAAACAAAGTCATGGTGAAAAAGACAAAAATATCTATAGCCAAAGAACTAATAGATTTTCTGTGTCGGGTAAAACGATTCAAAGAAAGTCGTTGCCTTGTCACTGTCCTCCTGAGCTACCTAACGTCATGGTAGAACATGGCTTGAAGAGATGTAAATTTAAATTGGTTGTAGCCGACGTCTCAATGCCTCTCGTTCTAATGAGCCATAACAGAGTATGCAAACAAGAGAATGGAAACGCATACGACGAACCAGAATAGAAAGAAACTCTTGTGCTTGAACAGATTACGAAATCACCGATCAGAAACTTAATCAAGGAGCTAGCTCAAAGGGATTAGCTATTTCGAAGAACAGAAACAAAAGCGTAACCGGAGGGATCAAAGCCGTATGAGCTTGATCAGAACCTAGGTGAGGGCATGTTTATATGTAGTATTAAGACATTTATATATAACTTATTGGGAAGAAGTATAGTTTTAAATAATATATTTATAATGACATTAAGATCATTAAATTACTTGTATGATAATAGTCTAAATCAAAATATATTCAACATAATATAAAGTTTATTTTAGTTTCCATCACAACCAATAACATATTTATGTGTTGGACATTAATATTACGTTTCTATTATTCTTCATCATCAATTTATCGTCGCATATCGAAAAGGCCATCAAAACTAAATTTTGATGTATTTTGTTCTCCAACCAATCCTCAAACCCAAAACAATGTCTTTCCAAGAAAGTCGAAACTCATTAAATTTGAGGTTCACCTTTTGAGGCCCTCTAAACCATATTTACTTTTCATAATGTTTTAAATAATAAATCAAATATAAATAAATAATCCTTCCTATCACTTTAATATTTATAAATATATTTTGACCAAATATTCGAATATAATGTATATATGTTATTACTGATACTTAAATACATTAATATGTTAAAAATTAATTCAATTATTTAAATAAAAATATTATATATATGTGGTTTAACAATTTGGTCACTCTATTTTTTAATAAATAAGTTGTTAATAAAAAATTTATCTCAATGGTGTAACACAAAATCGTCTACAGAAATATTATAAAGTTATCATGATTACACACATTGAGCCAATAAAATTGTTCTTTACGTTTTACCGGTATAATTCAGGAAATTCACAACCACACTATTTAATTTCATAAAATATTGAAAACACTATCACATGTCTATTTCAATCAAATGCAACATCTAAGCCTCGAATTTTAGAAACCATAAAATATTGAAAACACTATCACATGTCTATTTTACATTAGACTTTTTGTGTCAACCAACGTAATTGTAACATGAAAATTTATGGTTTTAATATAATACAGAGGAACGAAATTTAATAGTCTGACACAGCATAATCAAACTTTAAAAGTTACATTAAAATGAGATCATGTAAAAAATAATTTCATTTGAAATTAGATTATCATGATTGTCTAATTTTATATTAATATAAGAAATAATAAGATAACTTAACATTTACATGTAACGAATAATTGTCGACTTTATTGATGGGAGGATTAAAAAGGGTACACAGGCATAACCTACATCTCATATGACAATTTCACCTTTGTCGTATTTAAATAAATAGTTAGATTATGAAGGGAATGTATAATTATAAAATGCAATCATAATTACATGAGTTGATAGTTAATTTCCAATCGGTCAAGACACATAAAATGTTCTTTTCAGAAGATGAAGTCCATCCGTTATAAAAATTTTGCGCCAATTTCTTATAAACTACCCTATTTAAGCCACTATTGTTTTTTATTAAACATAAATTCAACTTATACATAATTTAAACTATAATTTTAATATCTTATTTGCACTCTATTATAATGGATTTAAGATAATGTTTCGGTCCGAATTTTTCAAGAGGATAAATTTCATATTCGTATGGTTGAAGTTCACCAACAAAATGAAGAAGACCAAGCAAATCTGGAACAACATTTTAAATCAAATTAAAAAGAAAGATCCTATTTGATGTACTTAAAAGTGAGAAATATGTATAATGGACTACCAACATAGCACATTTTATCAAAGTTTTCATTGATAACACGTCAAACGATGTGAAGTTCATAAAATGACTATCGGAGTATGGATCGGTAGTTACAACACTGCCGGTTAGAATGATATGATTTTTTTCTTTGTCAACCTAAAAGCAAACCCTCCATTGATCATTGTTAATGATAAAACTTGGTAGTTCAACCCATATTGACTCTTGTAAAACCCTCTCAAAGTAAGGCAAGTAAAATTTGAGACGGATGCAACAATTTTGTTATCTTAGAAACAGTAAAATAAATTATTAGTATTTATAGATAACATATTTTTAAATAAACTAACGTTTTCATCTGATAGGAGGAACTTCATTCATTTCTTAAAATGCCAATCATCAGTGTACCACCTTTTCAACATTTTGACAATGATTCTCCAGTTGTTTCTCCATTTATGCAAATTGTTTATGAATGTATAGTGTTCCAATTAACGAACGGGAGGAATAAAACGTTAGAATATAATAAAGTATAAAAGTAATATATGCATACTCATTGCGTCGAAATTATATATATATATATATATATATATATATATTGATATGAATATACGTACTTTTCTGTAAATGGCGAAAAGTTGTAACTATACATTGGTTACGATTCACAAAAAAAAATGTTCACAATGCAAAATATATTATTCAATAATGGATGTTAAACTTTTAAGCAGGTTATAACTTATAACTATAATATGTTAACGGAACAGAGTATATGACTTTTACAAAATACACAATCATTCAATGTTAAAAATAAATTATGCAATTGTAAAAATCAAAAATGTCGGGGTACATGAATAACAGCTAATGGCAGAATAACATATAGACAATTCTTAAGCACTATAGTTCATAACTGTAATTCGTAAGATACTATTTTAGTATGATTGACGCTTCTGTATTGTCAATATACAATATAATATTCTTCTTCGGTTCCAAAGAAATCGAACAGACGTTTTTATTAATTAGTGTTTTAGTGACGAAAATATGAAATCATTTCCAATAAACAGAAAATAATGGAATTATTAGTAGATAACAAAATCTTAATTGACAGTAAAAATGAATAGTAACAAACTAGAACTACATAATAGAAGTTTAAATGAAATTAAACATAGTAATGCTTTCCACATTTGCGACAAATTCCATTTGAGTTTTTATTTGTAGCACCCGTTTTTCTTGAACAGTGTGTTTGCATTGCCTTTTGATATTCCATGGATTTTACCCACTTTTACCCATGATTTATATATGTTTTTAGAGATTTTTATATGCATTTTGGAGTCTTTTTAGAGTATTTACAGGTTTAGGTACCTATTGGAGTAAAGTGGTGATTTTGTGACATTTTAGAGCTTTTATGAAAGCATTGCTGAAAACACGAAGACGGAGTCGATTATTGAAGAAAACATCGATCGATGGATCACTGTCAACGTCGATCGACGGCGAGCCATCAGCGACGTTTAATGATGATTTAAGGAAATTACGAGTTTTACCCAAAAGTTTCAAGATTTCCACCATCAGTCTTAGGCCATTTGTTAGGCTATTTATTAGGGGTTTTATGTTTTACCTACACACAGACTTTTAGAGAGACACTACTTTGGGAGGCAGACATCTCTACACTTAGAGAAGAGAGCTTAGGATTGGAGAGTGAGATCTGAACTTCATACCAGAGAAGATCTTGAACTCTCTTTGTTTCTTATTATACTTTGTTTTCTTTTCATCTTTATTTTATTTAAATATTATTCAGACCATCATAATGTTTCTTATGAATATGTAGTCTTATTGTTAGATTTAGGTTTTTTCAAAGGTTGATTCATGTATTGCTAACATGAATAGTTATTAAGGTGTCTTAAATAGTTCTTCATCTAGTTGTTCTTACTACTAAGTCTGGGCCTGATCACCCAGAACTTAGATCTTAGGATTAATTGGCGAAACCGGAAGTTTGGTATGTTACCTGAAACTAAACTAGTATGATATAACTAACTAGATACACACACGAAAGTTGGTCTAGGAGATTAGAGAACCTATCAAACCCATTCGTAAAGCTTGCTAGAAGAAACATCGATCAACGTAACGACAGTTGTATTGATCGACGTTTTGAAAGGTGTATTGATCGATATTCGTATAGAACATCGATCGACACTTTCTCATGATTAACAAACGAAAGTTGAAATCTGAAATCTAGACATTAGATAATCTAAACAAACGAAAATTGATAGATTATAAATTAAGTTTGAGTTCGAGAAAAATCATTATTTATGAAACTCTGATAACCCAATAAGTTGCATACTTATCATATCTGAGATTATACCTAATTCTAGTTGTTTCCCTAAATTGCTTACAACCTAAAATCAATCAACAGAACAACTACTTTGTTCACCCAATCTTAGCTTCATTTACTGCTTTAATCATAACTATCTAGCTTTAATTCGAAGACTACAAATCTACTGGGCAATCCTAAAGTCTCTGTGGATTTGATACAACTGAATTTCTTTTTTTATAGAGTAAAAGTTACTCCTTAGGGTAATTTGAGCGATATCAGCTTTTAACTTCCATGTGGAATGGAACACAATTGATTTTTCATGAGGTTCTTGTTGAGATCTTCAAACTTAATCTTGCTAAGTATATCATCCAAAGACATTAACCTACCTTGATTACGCCTCAAATAAGTCATGAAGTTCACCCAACTCGCAGAAAGGTTCTCGATCAAATAGTTTACAATAAAAGTATTGCAAAGCGAAATACCCTCTGAACTCAAATCGCAGCATATTGAGTGAAATTTCTCAATTCGTTGAACAATAGGTTTGGAGTCCACCATTTGGAAGTGTAAGAATTTAGGAGTGGCAAAATGTTGACCCCTCATCACATGTGCTTTGTGATTTTTTCTCCAGAGATAACCATAATGCCTTAGAAGTTTTTTCCAGAAAATATAATGCATAAAAGGGGTAGGTTAGTCAGCCTAATATCATTTTCTTACACATATAATCACCATGGATCCACACCTCTTCACTTGCAAGTATGACGACATCAGTGTTACCAGCATAATTAACTAGTTTGTCCTCGCAAAGGTACTTTCCAACTTCAAATAGGATAAATATAGTTGCTACTCTCGTTTCCAAATCCGAAAAATCTTTCCGTCAAACTTTTTGGGTAGTATTGCATCTGAAATATTACACAATTTATAGTCCATTGCTTGTGAATTGTTTGGCCAACGAAGTTGTTAAGATTCATCTGCAAGAGCAATATTTCAAACAAAACAATATCATCATACGGATATTATATTAACACAAGAGAGTAAACAAATGAATGGCAATGTGTCATACAAATTCAATAATATAGAGCAAGAATAGTATACATGTAGACGTTTAAAGCATGCTTTGATTTATGAAGAGAAATCGATTTAATATATAAGGAAATTACCAGAGGTAAAAGCTTCCACTAGAAGATACAATTAAAAGAGGTTCAAAATATTTTAACAAAGCGTATATGACAAAACTTGGATACATCCGAGATATTGCAGGATTCAATATTTATTGCAAGATTTTCGTTCCTTATTATGTGTGAGAGAATATCAGTCAGCAAAAAATCAAATTTTAGAGGCGGTTACAGAAACAATATCAATCCTTTAGGGAACTACTTTATCGGTTTGCAAAGTTTTAAATTCCTCTATAAAATCAATATTCCCTTTTACAGTGGACATCATTTTCAGAAATAAGAAATTATTTCGTAAACTATATTAGACACTAAAATTAAACTATATGGTTATACTGTTTGTTAGATCAGAAAAGCAAGTTTATAGTGGCAGTTACATAAATATTATCAATTTTAATAGGAAACTACTTTTACTGGTTGATTACACGTTTCGTATGTGTGAGAAAATATTGTATGTCATCTGTTGTGATTGTGAAAATGGTATCATTATTTAAGTGGCTAACTCAATCCTAAACCAACAAAAATCATAGGGTACCTTACATTGAACTAACCCTTAAACAGAATACATTGTTTATGTAGCACTGTCATACTTTGAGTCTAAAAACATTTTAAACACATAATAAAAATAATAATGGAGATTACAGATTGATGGTCTTGTACAAACGATTTATTAGTAAAGGTAATCCGAGTACACAACATCTTTGGCAAGTAACGTTTTATAATAAATTAAAATTAGAGCTGAGAAAATATTAATAGAACAATACATGGAAATAATAAGTTGTCACATATGAATTCCTATTTCTTAGTACACTATTTGTAAAGATGCAAGAATCATTTCGTAATCTTCGGGTAGGTTTCAGATATGACGTGATATGTTTCTCCATAAATTTGAAACATATGGACCACAAACTTTCCTACTCACATCCTGAATCATTGTCTTCTTTACTCGTTTGACAAATATTTGATTCATGATCAGTTAGCTTCATATTTTTTCTCCTCATAGTATTTTTCATTCTTTTGCATTAGATAACAAACACATTATTATACAAATTTTGTTATACAAATTTGAACATAACAAATTAGGTAAATATAAATTTGTAAAAATACGACAATTACGGAATGGTGAATGTGATATTCAGTGTAATTACCAATCATATGCATTAGTAAGGAATCATTAGTAGGCAAGTTTCATATGCATTAGATATGAATGATTAGTACATGAATGAAAGAATATAAAATAGTCGAGCAAATTAGTTGATATGTATGGTATTCAGTGTAGATCAAACATTTCAATATCAAACATATACATATAAAACAATCGTTAGAATAATGATATATCAATATTAAGGAAAATACATTACAATGCCAGAGTACTCACTTCATTATTTTTGCCTTCTCACTTGTTTGGTATTCAGCGTAGTCAATCTTCATCTGCATTAGTAAGAAATCATTAGTGCAGGAATGATGATAGAATAAAAAATACTTGAGGCAATTAGATCAATATTATTAAGGGAAATCTATCGAGCGACAAGAATACTCACTTCATTACCTATTGACTTCTCAATTTTTTTGTCTTCAGAGTAGTCAAGATTCACATGTATTAGATATGAATTATTAGTACAGGAATGAAGAGCATAAAAATACAGAGAGTAGTTACGAAGGGATTTTGATTAATTATACAGAAAAGATCACTATATAAATGTATATATAGCAGGCAACTGAAAAATGTACTAAGTTAGGAAGGGACCTCGATTTATTATATAGAAAATATTTAGAAGGTGGACTTCCTTGACAAGAATCAATTACAATTTAAACATTATATTTAACAAAAATTTAAATATATTAAACGAATATTTGTGTCTAGCATTTATTATTTTATGTATTCTCGTTTTGAAAAGATTTACTCGAGTGATTTTTGAAAACAATATCAAACAAAATTTCAAATTATATGTGGTTATCAATCAACCAAATACCATAATTCTAAATATCTAAACTACATAATATATCGTGTTTCATACTTTTCTCATCGAACATCATACCATATACACTAAATATTACACCTACCTATATGGAATACAAAGCCCTAAACTTTAAACCCTAACATCATAAAATTTATACTGTCTACAAACATAAACCATAATCCATAAATCACAGAGCATGTAAGTTTCAAATTTGAATCACATATTATGTAGTTTTGTATAAACCATATCCTATGTGCTTAAACCATAAGGTTAAAACAATATGATTAGAGAACATACAATATATGATTTGACAAAATAGTTGGGGACCAAACCGAAATTAGAAGATAACAACCCAGCAAGTTTTGATTAGGATAACCAGTAATAGATTAAAAGAAACCAAGATTGAGAAAATGGTAATTAACACGGTTTAGGGAAGGTAATCCCGCATAAGCAATGTTAGCAAATCTAAAAGGTCTAATGATGTTTTCACTTAAATGTGTTCTCGATTAATAGTATGATTTAATATATAAATTTACTTAATTATTAAAAACATAATTTAACTGGTAACAGAATAACCAATAAATACAAGAATCGTATTGAATTGTTAAAAGTACTTATATTTTTTTAAAAATAAAAAAATACTTCTATAAATAGTTATATTTCAAAACAAAGAGAGTATTTATTTTAAAATTGAATATATTACTTATATGGTGACATCAAATAAACTGGAAATGTCCAAACTTTTATTTCTTAAGCAAAACACTGAATATATTAAATTTTGAAATTTGAATCCGTATAACCGTTTATTAAGAAATTAACGAATGAAAATTAAAAATCAATAAGTAAGTTTGTTGGGGTCAAAAACGGTTGGATGAACCACGTCCAACTTGCCCAATGGCGAGTTGGATCAGTCTCGTGCCCTGCACTCTTGTCTTCGGAACTATATCCTTCGAGTCTCAGTCAAACTGTCTCTTGTTTCATCTCGATCGGAGTTAACATTGGAACTTTACGATAAAATCGACAAAGGCTTATTTTCTCGTATAAGTTCGGATTGATCATATAAAACGATAACGGTTAACTTAAACACCATGTTTATTTTGGCTATACGATTGATTTCCGCTATATCTTAAAACCGACATTGTATTGAAGGCAATTCTTCTGAAAGAAATCGTAAAAACGTTTTAGTCGATACACGGCCCAAGGGGTCTAAAACGCGGCAAAAGCCCACTTACGATTCTTTTACGAGAATTTCCCCAAAGTCACTATGACGGTATATCGAACATTTGCGAGAATAGATAAATGTCAAGTTCGAAGATAAATGTCAAGTTTCGAGGGATAATCATGAAGATCGAGAAAAATGGAATATTTCCGCGAGAGGATAAACTCGACCCATGAGCGAAAAATGAAAGCCCACAAACCGACCTAGGAGGAATATATAAGGGGAGCCAAGACAAGTAGCGCAAGCATCCGGGAATTTTAGACCTAGGAAATTTCTGTTAGCTTTAGGAGAGTTTAGAACTTAGGTGGCTAGACTAGCAAGTTCAACACTTAGAACGTTTTTCCGCTCTGTTCTGCGATTCTCCATTGTTAACAATTTCCTGTTCATTTTATTTCGGTGAAACTTTGTATCTCAATTCATAGTATTCAATAAAACGCATTTGTGCTGTTTACTATCGATACTCTGTTATCTCTTTCTTTTTCGTATGTTTATGCAGATAATCCGGATCCTCAAGGAAAGTCGAGAATCTTAGCTTTCCTCCATTAACTAAAATCGACAGTGTAAATTTCGGTTCCTACAACTACAATAAATTAAACAACTAAAGAATTGTGAAAAAAACTAAAATTAATTAAAATTATAACATAATATAATAAGATATAAAGGATCATTTGGTTGTTTGTGTGCTTTATTCAAACAGAGTTTATAAGATCAGATTGTGAGATTCAAGCGGATCCAAATATGGGCTCATAGGGTTTATCAAAACTCTTTAACAAATTGGGCTTCACGTTTCGAGTTTGAACTTTCCATTATGGTTCTTATTTTTCTTTATTTTTGTTTCCTGTCTTTCTTTGTTTTTATAGAACAATTTTTTTTTTGTTTCTTGTCTAAAATGTTTCTTTTATTTTATTTTATTTTATTTGTTGACAAAAAAAAAAACTTCTTTTATTTTATTTTTCAGCACGCATCTTTTTTTTTTTGTAACTAAATTTGCTTAACGGTTCTTTTTTTCTCGCTTAACAATTCTTATTATCACATGTTAACAAAAAGAAACCTCTAGGCTCCAAGAAGAATCCTCGAATCTTCCTAACTAAGTTTTTACAAATTTTAAAAATTACCTCAAAAGAAAAACATCCATTTGCATTACTAATTACGAGCGACGAGATTAGGATCAGACCGATGTAGATAAAATAGTATTGACCCATGTCTACTCGAACTAAAGACCACATCAAACACTACAGAAAACATTGTATCATATCAATCCAAAGTCAGGCAACTCAAGATCTAAAAATTCGAACTTGGTGGTCAAATTTGAAATCTTTGCACATGCATATAAAGAAAAGCAAAACACAATTCGTTTCTTTGTTGTCAATTCTTTTCTTCCCAAAGTGAAATACCCATTACACTTTCCAAGGTATCTTTTGCCTTGTATTTAGCTATACCACATACGTTTTTTTACTTTTAGTTTACTACATAAACCTCACAACCCACAACACAATTCATACTATTTCCTATTAATTCGACAAAAATGCATAACAAGATTGGCTCTCTACCGGTCAGATCCGATCCATCAGCCCGGCCAATATCCCGTCACCACTCAACGAGCTACATTGATCGGGTCAAAGAAAGCCTCACAACAAGAGTGTCCAAATTCATATGCGCTATTTTCTTAACGCTTTTGCTATGTTTAGGCATTGTTTTTTTCATCTTATGGATCAATCTACGTCCTCACCGACCCCGTTTCCACATCAGCGAGTTCTCTCTCCCCGGTTTGGGCAACACTGACGGTTTCGAGACCTCTCATATAAGCTTCAAGATAACGGCTCATAACCCTAACCAAAAAGTTAGTGTTTACTATGACTCCATGGAAGGAGCCGTTTACTACAAAGAGAAACTGGTCGGGTCGACTAAACTCACTCACCCATTGTACCAGGACCCGAAGAACACGAGTTTGATCGAAGGAGTCTTACGTGGGCCCACAATGACGGTGAATAAGGACCGTTGGAAGCAGATGGGACGAGACAGGAATCAAGGGAAGGTGGTGTTTCGTTTAGATGTGGTGTCCGTGATACGGTTTAAGGTGTACACTTGGCACAGTAAAAGGCATAGGATGCACGCAAACTGTTATATTGAGGTCGGCTGGGATGGCATGTTGCTGAGCCGGACCAAAGACAAGAGATGTCCGGTTTATTTCACTTAACCAAATGTGACACAATAATGATTTGAACCTTTTTTTTTCTTTTTTTTTTATTAATATGATTCCAATTTGATAGTTCAACATATCGGCTGTATTCTAAACATTTCTTATAAATGATTCCATGTTATAAATCATGGAGTGGATTGCCATTAACCAAGACAAGAGAAGAAAGCCTGTACCGCAGGCGCAAAGAGGAGAGAGAGAGTCGGCCAAAGCCTTAGCCGACTTAGGATATAGATAAATTCTTTTTCCTATGTTTTAGTAGTTTTTCTATTTCCTGTTGGATTAGGATATGTACTCTTTCCATTTTTCTTTATCTTGTAATCCTTATATAAGGAACCCCCATTGTTCGTTAATAATAACACAAAAATATTCAGTCTCTAAACTCTCTAATTACAACACGTTATCAGCACGATAGACTCCAAAACCCTGAGACAAAACCTAACCTAAAATCCGTCACACATAAACCCTAAATCAGACGTAACTTAAACTCGACCTATCTCTCAAACCCTGAGGAACCAGACGACGAGCCATATATCAAATTGAAGCTCTTGACGAGACAAATCCATCAGCGCAAACCGTTTGTCGATCCGATCTCAGACGCACTCTCACTTGCAGGAACAATATGCGGTGCCGTCTTGGTCTTTTGGAACCCTAATCCGAACCAACAAGATTTTCTAGCCAAATTCAAATCCTGTGAAAGATAAGTTTATCATACTTTAGTTTTTTGATGATATTATTATGGTGTTCATGTAATCTAATCCTCCTTGTTTTTATTTCATGAGCTGAGAGGAGTTGGTGCAAAGATCTCAACACAAAGATGTTCGCGATCCATAACATGACCATGAACCGACGATCTCAAGCTTGACCAGCTCACGGTTCTTCTCATATTGGTGGTCCTTTCAATCCTACTTAAGGTTGAGGTAATTCAAAATCCTTTAGAGAACCCATATCGAATTTGGATTGCTTGAAACTAATTGGAACCATAAAATCCTAATCAAAAACCTAGGATAATAGATCAATCCCTAATGAGTAAATCGAAGCTCATTATCTTAAGTTCGATATCCCCATTGAGATTGATTAAATCAATTAAAATCGAAACCTTAATAGGTTTTGAATCTCAAAATCCTAATGATCAAATAGAAAACCCTAGCTGCACACATGTATATTACATGTTATGCAAGAAATCTATCAAAACCCTAAAAATTGATATAACCTAAAACTGATCAATCTAATAACTAGCAATTGAATCGATTGCAACTAGAACATGTTTGATTGTTTTATTGATTGTTTCTGATCTGAATTATAAGAAACCCTAAATCTGGAATCGAAAACCCTAGAAACCATAAAAGCTTAAATCGGTTTTGACTTCATCTGATCTATTGATCATTGAGGTTTCTAAATTGTTTTATATTGATTGATGATCTGAGATTTTAGGATTGATAGAT
>NC_027751.1:22008812-22009489 GCF_000695525.1 Brassica oleracea var. oleracea | reverse complement strand
ATATCAAAGTGACCGTGTGGCCTAGTATCCGGATGGTTATATAAACCGGATTGCATCATGATCCGATCCTTAAGATCGTTGTATCTTATAATGGCCGTGAGGTATAAGCATCACAATGCAAAGCCGTATGGCCTAAGCATTATAGAGAGACTTATGAAATCATGTGCATTGATTATTTAAATTGGTTGCAAGAATTCTAAATCAATGAATTGATTGATAATATGATTTCAGATGCCGAGATTTGAACCCATAGATTATGCCATTCTAAATCTCTCAGGAGATAATTATCTAGAATGGGCAATGAACACTTCAGTTACCCTGAAATCAAGAGGACTTGGAAAGAGTATCATTCAGGGTGATTATGTAACTAGAAGTGAAAAGTTAAGAGCCATTACAATAATGCGCCATCATCTCACTAAGGAACAAAGAAATCAATATCTACATATTGAGAATCCTCGTGACCTTTGGACATAATTAAAGTCCAGATACACTATGGTATTATTACTAAAGGTCAAACATGAATGGATGAGTCTCAGATTCACAGACTTTGAGACAGTGGCCGAGTTTCACTTTGCCTTGTCCAGGGTCGTGTACCAACTGAGATTATGTGGAGAAGAGGTAACAGATAATGATTGTCTATTCAAGACATACTCCACATTCCATCCAGAAGATTTGTT
>NC_027751.1:22007215-22007655 GCF_000695525.1 Brassica oleracea var. oleracea | reverse complement strand
GAGACAAGTAGTGGACATGTATAGACGAGGTCTATGACCCAGACATGGATCGGCCAGATCGAGACATAGGTTCATGATAACCATGTTTAGTACATTGTCCATGAGTACTTTGTTTATCCGACCATAGTAAAGAGTTAAGAGTAGACGATCACGTCTAGACTATGGACATATGCAAACACGATTTGCAAAGACCCAATAGTGATCCCCGAGAACAATATGGTTCACATTGTTTAGCACACATGCTTTACCGGGACACTCAATGTCAAAGGACATGAGAAACGACCTAAGAAGTCGAAGTGGTCTAATTACGGTTCAGTAATGATACCGGCCGATTACTCCCATCCTATACATATTAGAAATATCACGCACCAAGATGCCTAGAATGTAGAACCTACACTGAGGTTCACATCAGGGGGAGTAGTGCGTGTTGTACTCTTTTT
>NC_027751.1:22000472-22007112 GCF_000695525.1 Brassica oleracea var. oleracea | reverse complement strand
AGTGTTATAAATCATGGAGTGGATTGCCATTAACCAAGACAAGAGAAGAAAGCCCGTCGGCCACATCAAGCCCAACCGCGGCCGCAAAGAGGAGAGAGAGTCGGCCAATGATCTAGCCAACTTAGAACTTAGGATGTTTTCCTTTTCTATGTTTTAGTAGTTTTCCTATTTCCTGTTGGATTAGGATATGTACTCTTTCCATTTTTCTTTATCTTGTAATTCTTATATAAGGAACCCCCATTGTTCATTAATAATAACACAGAAATATTTAGTCTCTAAACTCTCTAATTACAAAATTCCAAAAATTATCCTTTTTTTAGCATCTCCAAAAATTATCCTAAAATGATGGTTCATGTGTATTTAGTTTAGGTGTCACATTTTGATTGGCACATGACGATGACCTGTACAAATTCTTATAGCCATCCTATAATTCAACGTCAACTTTATATAATTACTAGGGGGCATGTCCGTGCTTCGCGCGGAATATTATTTCATTGTTGTTAAGTATGATATTTTGGATAAACTAATTATGTGATTTTCTTTATTTGTTAAGAGAATTATTTGGTGTTTTTGTTGTTTTATGTAGTAGTAGGTGATAGGTTAATATATTATGTGTTTGTTTTTTCAATAATGTGTTGTTGTGTGGATAATATTAATTGTTAGTGGTGAAGTGAGTCTCTGATGACATTGAATTTCAATAACTTGCTTTTATGAATTTGTTGATTCTAAGATTAACGGTTTCGACTTCAAAATTGTATTCTTTTTTATATATTTTGGAACATTATTCTTTTAAGATGTTTTGTGCCCTCTCTCCATATTTTGACCGCGAGCCGTCACCATTTATGTATTTCGTTTATCTTTATGGTGTGCGGTACTTCTCACCATTTCCAAAAAAGACTCACATTCGTGCTCTTATTCTTCCTCGCCTTCTTCTCCTGTGGGATTTTCTGATATTTTTTGTAAATCGGGTTTATGAATTCCCATTTGTGCGGTTGTTTCTCACGCGTTGTAGGCTGTTCCGGTCAATATTGGCGCTCCTCTTCTTCCTTAGATTTTGGCTTATGTTAGGAGCTGCATCCCCTTGGGTTGTGACAAATTTTAGTCGTCTTTGATGTTGTCTTCCCCGTCGTTGGTTTGCTGTCAATAATCCCTGCTAGTCTTAGTTTTCAAGATCTGACTTTTGGTGATCTAACATTTATGCTCTCTTTCATAGCTAGAGTACGGTTCCTTGGTTTGTTGATTTTGTTTCGTCTCCCCTTTCTTCAAGAAAATGTTGGGTTAAATTGCAGTAATCTAAAAGAAGAAGGACCTAAAGTATAAAAAAAAAATATATGTTGACACATGTCATCAAATCCCCTTTCCACATGTCAAAAGAAGAGAAAAAAGTCTACTTTATATATATAGATTTGTGCCTAATGAGTTGCACCATTTACGCGCTTATGTTTATGTGTGTCATGTTGTTTGACTTATAATTAAGGATAATTGTTGTCAAAAAAAAATTAAGGATAATTAATTAGTGTGTTTTACAAGATTGAAAATTTCATTTTACAAGTTTGAAATATTCAATTGATAATGACTAACTTGAAATAAGTAATATGAAAGAATATATAAATTTATATTGACTTTGTAATAGGAAATAGACCTATATTTAATTTCTTCAGCTTTCCATATATACTAAACTTTTACGATATTAATTTTTTTTATTTTTAAAAATAATGAACAAATCCAAGATCCTTTAAATTTTGAATAACTTATATATAGCTTATTTTCATCATACTTATAATGTATAGAAAATAGATTTATAAGTTTAATATTTGTTAATTTAAAGTAAAAATAAAAATTGATCACATACTTAAAAACCAAATCTATATTTGAACATAAGATATATTAAGCATTATTTGTATCATTCGCATTTTTGTCTAGAAAATATGACAAAATACCTCTTATTTGAACTTCTGTAAAAAAAATAGTAGGGGGCTATTTTCAATATATATATTATATATGTATATCATGATTAATTTACGTGTAATTAAGCATGAAACAAATGTAAAGTTAGATTGATCAGATGGATAATGGCGTGTGTAAGCTCTGTCTCTTTCTCGGTTCTGCTTAATGGAAGCTCCCCTGGCTTTATCAAACTGGAACGAGGTTTCCGTCAGGGTGATCTTCTGTCTCCTTTCCTCTTCATATTATGTGCTGAAGCCCTTGTGAGTTGTATGAATGTTTCAGAAGAAGAAGGCAGAGTGCACGCCATTAAACTCTCAAAATCCTGTCCATCGGTTCACCATCTGTTGTTTGCCGATGATAGTCTCTTGTTATGTAAAGCCAACAAGGAGGAAGCTGAGGAAATAGTTTCATGCCTCAAACTTTATGGTGATGCGTCGGGTCAGATGGTGAACTTTCAGAAATCCTCTGTTATCTTTGGCTCAAAAATCCCAGCAAGTGTGAAACAGGAGGTTCAATCTATTTTAGGTACTGATAAGGAAGGTGGGGAAGGTTTTTTACTTAGGCTTGCCTAAATGTTTCAATGGCTCCAAGTGTAACTTACTGAGCTTTATCAGGGAGAAACTTCAGGGACACCTTAAAGGATGGTTTGCTAAAGCTCTCTCTCAAGGGGGGGAAAGAAATCCTGCTCAAATCAGTAGTCCTAGCCTTACCAGTGTATGCCATGTCATGTTTTAAGCTTCCAAAGGATGTTTGTGCGAAGCTTACTAGCGGAATGATTGAATTTTAGTGGAGCAGCGGAAATAATAAAAGAAAATTGCATGGGTTGCTTGGCAAAAGCTCTGTAAATAGAAGGAGTTAGGTGGTCTGGGTTTCCATGATATCGAGAAGTTTAATCAAGCGTTACTTGCGAAGCAGGCACGGATAATCTGGGACTCTCCGCATTCACTAGCGGCCCGTATCCTTAAACATAGTTACTTTCCTAGAGGTTCTTTTCTGAAGGGGCGTTAGGGAGGAGACCGTCCTTTGTGTGGCGTAGTATTCTTCATGGAAGAGAGTTGCTAAAGCAAGGTTTAGTGAAGAAGATTGGAAATGATTCTGAAACGAAAGTATGGCTAGAAAATAGGCTATTAGACTCGGAGCCTCGCCCTCCGTCCTACCAGCCAGACAATCCAGTTGATCTCACTCTCTCGGTTAGTGATTTGATATACCCTCACTTGGGTGGCTGGGACGTTAGGAGAATTAGACAAGTAATTGCAGTTGAAGATGTGGAGCGTATCTTAAAAACGAATATAGACCTCTCCAAAGAAGATTCTCTGAGATGGGGCTTCTCGAACAATGGGATTTACAACTCCAAAAGCGGATACAAGCTTCTGCAGGACCTCCACGAGCTGTGTGGTCCAGCTTCCTCTCGTCTCCCTCCAATTGAGAAGTAACTTTGGAGTAAATTGTGGAAAGTTAAAGCCCCTCCGAAGCTTAAACACTTTCTATGGCGCTCCCTGTCAGGTGCACTTGCAGTTAAGCAACAGCTTTGCCCCATGGGAATTCACCTTGATCCTGTGTGCCCTTTATGTGGCCTTGGTGATGAAAATATAAGCCATATGCTTTTTCATTACCCCCGAGCAAAAGAAATCTGGAATCTTTCGCTTATCCCGATGCCCCCTGCAGGTCTCTCCCAGAACTCAGTCTTCTTGAACTTTCATCATTTGTTCTCTTGCAGCAATAAGGTTTCGTTGGCTCCCTCCATTCGATTAATCTTTCCTTGGTTGCTTTGGGACATTTGGAAAGCAAGGAACCTCTTTTGTTTTGAACAAACTAGACTCACAGCTTCAGAAATATATACCAGAGCTGTGGAGGACGCATCAGAATGGCTACAACTCCATAACTTGATGGATGGTAACAGAGATTGCATAGGACCTGTTCATCAGGGTCCACATGTCTGGAAAAAAACGCCTCCTGGTGTAGTTAAATGCAATGTTGGATCGTCATGGTCTAACATATCCAAGAGAGGAGGTGCTTCTTGGATTGTAAGGAATGAATTTGGTAATGTCTTGTGGCATGGTCGATGCTCCTTCTCAAATATAGCTTCTTAGGTCAATGCTGATCTACATGCCCTCTCTTGGGCTACAGAGGCTATGGTTCATCTAAAAATGAGGAAAGTTCTCTTTGAATCCTCTTCGAAGGTGTCGTGTGAGGCTTTGGGCATACCATGGGCGTTTCCGGATCACAGGATTTTGCTCAATCAGGTGTTGAATCGCAGGCTTCTCTTTGAGTTATGCCAGTTCAATCTTGTCCCTTTGGGATGCAATTCTCCATTGGGATGCAATTATCCAGCAACAGAGTGCAGTAAGCGTCACAAGGGATGAGAGACCCCAATCGTACGTTTCAACCAATGGAAGTAATAGAAGTAATAAATGAATTAAATATGAAAATTATATTAAATTGGTAAAATAATATATTTTAAAAATTAATAAATATATATATATATATCATTTACCGTTGAAAAGGATTAAAATATCATTCATAAATTAAAAGGATTAAAATTCGTAAACTATGCAATATTTTTACACAAAAAAACAAATTTCTTAATATATATTAAACTTTATATTTAGAACTATATAATATCTATTTATTTATTTTTTAAATAACAGCAATATATTATTTAAAAATAATTATACAAAATTATATATAAAATTATATATTTATAAAATAAAAGGTTATCCGCACAGATGTGTGGATCAAAATCTAGTTAAAAACATTAACATATTTTCTCTTGCCGCAAACTTTCTATCTTACTATTAGCATTTTACCATTTTGGTATCAAAACTAAATTCATACTTCATAATATTATAGTTTACGTTCGTGACATAAATGTTCGTAACTCGTAATCATAAGTCAAATCAGACAGCCTGGCCCAAAGTTAACTCATAAAAAAATAGATTATAAAACTACCTTTTCTCGTATCGTTGGTAGTTTTAGCAAAAACAGTTTGTTTCACAATATAAATAGTTTCAATATTTTAATCTATATGTTTTTCTTTATTGGGTATTGTATAACCACATAAATTATGTTAATTTTTTTATAATTGATTGAATTTATTGATTAAATGCTATTTTATAAAAAGTAACAACTTTATTAATATTACTGCATGTATTTATTATATTTATACTGGATTGGATGTATATTATATTTGAAAATATACTTTTTAAATATGCATATCAATATTGTATAAGAAGAGTCGTTACAAACAATACATAGCTCGATCGTAGTGTTTTCTTTATCTTTTTTTTTGAGAGAAAGGCTCGATCTTAGCTATTGACAAAAAACAACGTTTTCTCAAAGATGATTATCTCTCTCCTTCATCGATCAAAAGTCATCTACTTTCTCTTCTTGTTTTTTCTCATCAAATCTCTGGATGCACAACCAACGCATCTCTACAGCTACTGCAACGAATCCGGCAACTACACCGCCAACAGTTTGTATAAATCCAATCTAGATTCTCTCTTATCTGTTCTCCGTTCTCAATCATATACAAAAGGTTTTTACAGCGACGTTTCGGGTTTTTCCTCGACAACAACGGTGTATGGAAACTATCTATGTCGCAGAGAAGTCTCATCCTCAATGTGAAACATGCATTACAAGAGCATCCAGAAACGTTCTCATAGCATGCCCTGTCCAAAAAGAGGCTATCATATGGCATGAATAAAGTTTCCTTAAATACTCCAACCGTCAGATTTTCTCCGTTTTTGATTATGGACGGTTCATTAAACAGACAATGTGTAACACTCGTATTTTCTAAAATAACTTAAATAAATAAAAAATCTGAAATCTCTATTTATTACTTCTCAAAAGTCAACTCCAAAGTCGTAAATCCAATAAATGACCATAAATCCTGAAAATATCGATAAAAGCATAAAATCCGCAAGTCTGAAAAAGACAGAAATAAAACTCCCAAAGCACCAGCCCGTTAGCAATCACTCCTGCTCGCCAGTCTCATCTGAAAGTGGAAGGAAAGGAGGGGTGAGTAATAGGGGAGTTACTCCGTGAGGTTCTGTCTCTGTACCCCCGCCCTCTCAAGTAGCGTCCATGGTACAAACGTCTCTGCACCACACGCCCGCACAAGTAGCATCGCAAGTCCAGACGTCTCTGAACCTCTGACCGCACAGTCAAAGTAGCGTCGCTCGCCCAGACATCTCTAAGCCCCCGCCCGCGCACATAGTCCCTACTCATAGCTTTGTATACATACATATATATATCGCATCTCTTAACATCACACAATCAAATCAACGGTCGAATCCTCTAGACCCCTAGTTCCAGTTTACAATGAACGAACTAGCTAACAATCAAGACTCAAACAGACTCAATTCATACAAACGGATCATGATTCGAAATCTAAACAACGATAGAGAGAATTCTATACTGGTACGGGATTTACGGAATAGACCCTCACCTTAGCCAAGATCGGAAATGGTTCGGTAAATGCTCGGGAACTCTAGGCTTTAAATGGAATTACTTGTCATACAAGTCACACCTACAATCCATGGTTGATTCCTACGCATAGCCAATTGGGAATTATAATACTTAGGTTAATTGCACCACAAGTAATAAATATGATAGCACTTAATTACCAAACACGTGATGCTACGGTTGAGAAACTTAACTAACACGTGCTTGGATCATGAGATCATGGTAAACA
>NC_027751.1:21996998-22000159 GCF_000695525.1 Brassica oleracea var. oleracea | reverse complement strand
GATGAACCATGGCTCCGGTGAAATGAGGTGAGATGGCTCACGGTTGTGGATGCGTTACTTCTTCTCCGACATCGAATGTACGAAACCACAAGAAGAATAAAAGGGGAGATGAGGAGATGAGGAGATGGGAGGGAGATGAAGCATGAGAGATTGATCAAGGTGGATGAGCTCTCTCTCTCAAACAATGATGACGGCTATGGAACGAGGAAGAGAATATGTACGCTAATATATACTTAGGTCTAAGCACACGTACACGATCACCCTAAAAAACCCAATTATGGTTTGGTTTAATGAAAAACAAATTTAAACCGGGATTTAGAAAACCGGGTCGTTACAATTCTCTCCCACTTATAAGGAATTCGTCTTCAAATTCAAATCCTGAGCTGATCCTGAGCTGACTACTGTCCAATACCATCCTAAAAAAAAAATCTCTAAATAATCAATCTTCATCTGGGTCTTGGTCTCACAGGTGTCTTCCTTGATTCCGTCCTTCTCCCAACGTGCTTTGACCAACATGGTCATCATCCCCCGAACCGTTTTCACTTGTGGATTCAAAATGTCAACTTGCTAAATAGGTGCAAATTTTTTTTTTTTTTTTTTTTTTTGACTGCTGAAAAATGAACTCTGGCTCTCTCACGACCTTCCTCAATACTAACACGTCATGGAAAGTCTGACAACTCTGCTGATAACTGCAATCTATACGCCGCTGCTCCAAACTGTTCTAAAATAGGATATGGTCCCATATATTTGGACTTAAATTTTTTTAGCTTCCAAGACTTAGACCCCCCTTTAAATTTCCTCATTTTCTGGTACATTAGGTCGTCCGCTTTAAATTCCAATATGCATCTCATTTGACAATTTTGGGTTTCCTTTACCGACTCCGTTGGTGTTCTCGGTGGGTAGAGAAATACGAGTGATGTGTTTACTGTAAAATCCCTTTTCTTAACAGCTTATCGTCTAACACACTAACTCAGTTTTGGTACAAGTACATCCTCCTCGAAACTGTATGATATCCAATACTCTCAAAATCGATATTCTTAACCAAAGTCATCTCGCTATCCTGTGCTTGGCGTATCCCCCATAGAAAATCAGATACTTGCAAGTGTCCTATTAAGCTCTTGAACCCTCTTATTTCTTGAGGCATCGCTCATGTGCCCACTGAAGGCATTTTCCACCTGGTTAGCCTTACTAGGTGGTATGAGATATCCAAGTAATAATCTGCTTTAATAACTCAATCCATCCGCGTTGCCTCCCGTTTAAATATTCCTCAGTGAAGATACACTTCAAAATCTGGTGGTCCGGGAGAATCCGAGCTTCCTCTCTGTACAAATATGATAAGGGTAGCGAACCTCGTGAGATCTCGACTGAAGTGATGCATATGCAATGATCTGACCCACCTGTGTGAATCTAAAACCCAAACCGGTACGTGACACATCAGTGTACACCTTGTATAATATTCTCGATCTCGGTAGTACCAAAACTGGTGTCTTCGTCAGCTGTGCTTCAATTTAGTGAAACTCCTCGAACAAAAACTTTTCCAATCACACTTGACGTCTTTACATGTAGACGGCGTCTTCAACATTACTATAGTGGCGAACCCTTGATGAACTTTCAGTAGTACCCTGCTAACCCACAAACTGTGTGTCGCTGGCGCTCTTAGGTGTCGGTCTCTCCGTAATGGTATTATTCTCCTCTGGATCCATTGAACTCCTGCTTCCCAAAACCCCGTTTCCCAAAAAATCCAACCTTCAAGAACTATGAACCTCTTGTAGCTAATCCAACAACTCATCAATACGCGGAAGCGATACTTATCCTTAATGGTCACTTGTTCAAACCTCTGTAGTCGATACAAAGTCTTAAGCTCCCATCTCTCATCGTCGCAACAACACTGGTGGTCCCTAAGGTGAAATACTCGGTCTGATAAAATCCTTCTCTGATGAATTTTTTTTTTTTTTTTTCCATCTGCCCTTTCAGTTCGGTCATCTCCGCTCGCGCTTCGTGAAACTGGTGCTGTCCATGAGACCATCTCGATCATAAGAATGTCTCCTCTTCCAAAGGCATCAAATACATCCTCATCCCCTGCAATAACTGGAAGATCCTTCATCTCGTGCGGTTCATCATATTTAACCATCAAAATGGTCGCCAAAAATCCCTCTGCTCTTATATCCAATAACCCCTGAGCATGTAGCATGCATGCAATAAAAACTCCCATCAGCTCCAGCAATATAAACTCTTGCCCTCAGGCAATCCAACACTACTCGATGTCGTGACAGCCAATCCATTCCAAAGATGACATCGTAAAAACGTAGCTCCATCTCTGACGAGTCCCCAAACAAATCAGTCCTCCGAGCATAACTGGTACACTGCGATGATTATAAATAGCTCCCACGTCCCATGCCAGCTGTTTGAACTGACACATCTCGGGAACGATCAACAATGCCAAAAACTAGTAAACAAAACCAAGCGTAACTCCAATATCAACACAACGTAAGATGTCGCACCCCAATCCAAAAGCGATCCCCACGAGTTTACAAACTAACTATGCCTCCAAGGCAGTCAATACACTCATACACACGAATAACACATGCCAACTCATGACTCACATCTCATACCACATAATCTCCAGTAACAAAAAAAAAAACTCGTGGAGTGATAGCTTGAAGTTTGGGTGGTAGCAAAAATGTCACATTTCCACATGCAGACAATCTCCAAACACGGCTGGCGAAACTGATACACAACTGAGCAATCTGTCGAGCTGTGACATCGTCCATTTGTCGAACATCTGGCTGAAACCCTGCTAGCTAGACGGATGACGATGATAAACTCATCGTCAATAAAAAGACACTTGGATTAGAAGTTACTGAACTGAAAGGTGTTGTATTTTTCTTTCTTTAAAACTCCCAAATCCCCAGATTCAAAAATCTTTTAAAATCGATTAAACCGAATTAAAACCGAGTCAAAACAGAGTCGAAACCACGTCCCAATAAATCGCCATCCCGGGTCAGAGCCGGGACGGAACCCCGCTCTGATACCAAATTGTAACACCCGTATTTTCCAAAATAACTTAAATAAATAAAAAGTCTGAAATCTCCATTTATTACTTCTCAAAAGTCAACTCCAAAGTCGTAAATCCAATAAATGACCTTAAATCCAAATAACAC
>NC_027751.1:21964169-21996059 GCF_000695525.1 Brassica oleracea var. oleracea | reverse complement strand
CATCTCCGGTGACACGCCTCAGCTCTCCGGTGACATGGCCTACTCCTCCACTAGTTCACGGCTGATGGCGGTGGAGATCAACGATCGATGGTGATGAGACGCGACAACTCCGAATGTCACATCCTCCTTCTCTTGGATCCACTACACAACGCCAACAAGAGGATGCTCCATGACAATAGCTACCCTTCCGGTGATGAACCATGGCTCCGGTGAAATGAGGTGAGATGGCTCACGGTTGTGGATGCGTTACTTTTTCTCCGACATCAAATGTACGAAACCACAAGAAGAATAAAAGGGGAGATGAGGAGATGAAGAGATGGGAGGGAGATGAAGCATGAGAGATTGGTCAATGTGGATGAGTTCTCTCTCTCAAACAATGATGACGGCTATGGAACGAGGAAGAGAATATGTACGCTAATATATGCTTAGGTCTAAGCACACGTACACGATCACCCTAAAAAAACCAATTATGGTTTGGTTTAATGAAAAACAAATTTAAACCGGGATTTAGAAAACCGGGTCGTTACACAATGTCTACGTATACCATCTTATTTAATTAATACCGTATGGACCTGCTGATACGAGAAGCCTACTCGAGTTCTTCGTATTTCGCAGAAGAGACACATCACGTGAGTTATCTTGGAGAGGTTTATGATCTGCACGGATTGGTTCAGTGCACACCTGATTGCTATAGATGCTTGAAATGGGCATATAATGAGACGGAAGATTGTTGTTATGGAAAAAGTTTCGCATTAGTTTACACTACTAAATGTATGTTGACGTATAAAACCAGTTTCTTGGCTCCGCCACCGCCTCCAACTCCACCTCCACCACCACCGCCATTCCGTCCTTATAGCGGAAATAATAGTCCCGACTCTGGCGATTCATTTTCGTTAAGTTTAAAGGTGAGAACTAAATTATATAACTATATACTTTTTTGTGTTTGCATTTACATTCAACTTTGCGCACACATGCAAATTTATGTGAAGTAGCCACTCATGCTGATATACTTATAAGAAAATGAGTTTAAGTTATATATTTTTTGTTTATTTTTTGTCGAAATTTTCCTAGATATATCCGACTACCCCATATTGTGTCCCTGAGAAAATATCGTTTACAATATTCGTCATAATGAGAAGTTAGAGACAACTAACTATATAAACTATCTCATCTAAGGTCTTGGATAAGTGTACATTATGTTACAGTAATTATTTATCAAAACTAACCTTTGTTCACAGAAATTTATATAAATACACAATCAGGTTAAGCTTGTTGTATTTGTATTTAGCTTTAACTATAAAAATGAATAAATTTACAAGTGCTTTTTCCGAAGAATTTTTTTTTTAACCCGGGGATATCTGACAAACCGAGGCCCTATCGACTACTCTCCTAAGAGCATGTCCACTGGCATATACATTAGCAATAACAGTATGCTATAGAAGCAGTATGCTACATGAACTGGATGTTTTTGCTAAACTATTTAATAAGATGATTGGTAGAACAGTAAGAGTATGCTATTTAAAATTATTATAAAAATTAGTATATAATATATAATATATTTATTTTTAATGGATATACTTCTAATATATATATATACACATAAATATATTAACATATAAAATTAAAAAAATATATAATTAATTTATTTTATTTAATAATTTAAAATGCTCTTCTAAAAATTTCATTTAAGAGCATTGGTCAAAGAGCATTTGGAGAGCATTAGCATTAGTAAATGATTCTCTAACTGTTTTTCTAACAATTGTTGATTGGATAATTTAAAACATAATGCTTATGCTAATGCTCTACCAATCAAGGCCATAATGCAATATTTTGTCGTCAGTTAATTGTATATGCTACAAAATAGAAATAATGTTACAAGTATTTTTCCAATTGGACAGAGTTACTTGGATTTATGTCATTAATATTTATGTGCAACTAATATAAGACAATTTCTCCCAATTTGTTTAATGAGCTTCGATTCTTGAGATAACTTTATTCACGTAATCTGTGATATTCTTTGACATTAAGTTTTGGTTGCATGCATGAAGGTAAAGTGTTTCGAAGAATCATAGGCCCGGTAATAGCTGCGGTGATAATGATCTTGGTGATTTGCGTACGTTCTCTCTGTTGTTGTTGCTTTAAGAAGAAGAAGAAGAAGGAGGAGGAGGAGGAGGTGCAAGAAAGAGAAATGTCGACGACCAACATTGTTGAAAGTCCTACGGTTCATCAGCCAATAGCCAAACACGAATCAGAATTGCCAAATTAATTATACATTCTAAATACAATTTCTGATTTCAAATGCAACGTAATGTCTATAAGTGTGTGATTGAAAACTCTTGTTTTCTTTTGAACTTTGTGATTAAAAAATGTTGGAACCAAGATATTCCCTATAGTTTATAAGCATTTTTACTACCGTTGCCAAATTCGCTTGTCTATGTTTTTTCTTTTTTTAGGACTCCTATATACGAGTGATTTTTAGGTGAAATTTAATTGAATACTTTTCTCCAAAGTTCAAACTTTGAAGAACAAGATGGATGAGCACACAGAGCTGTTGGAGCAGAGCGCGGTTAAACTTTCGCAGCTCGAAGCGGAGAACCTAATCCTCCTAAAGGAAAACTCAGCCCTTAGCTCGGCAAGCAAGAAGAGGTGCAGGTTTCGGACCGGTGTTCAACCAATGCAGCTTCTATAAACTCTAGGAGCTAACACCACTAGGTGGGATCCACCACTGAATGGAGACCCGATGAACCGAACCGGATCTTCAGGAAAAACTCAACAAAAACTAGACGAGGACGATGAAGACTCCGACTCGGATACCGACATGAAGACACGAGAAGCTGCCGCGACAAATAGATCTGCAATGACAGCCTATATGGAGTAGGTTTTCTCAAGGAAATTTGAAGCCGTCCAGTCTATGATAGAAATACTCCCAGGTGTTTCTCTCTCAATCCGAAGCAGTTCCCTGGATTCCTATGCAGACAATCCTTTCGCGGATGAGATCGCCTTGTTCGAGATGTCGAGAAAGTTTTCCTTTCCTAATATGAAGATGTATATACTTTTGTTTTTACCGGTTTTGACCATTGTATAAGTCCATTTCTAGAGTCTATTATATATATGTTTGGAGTCGTTTTAGAGTTTTTTCAGATTCATATATGTTTTGGGAAACTTTGGATTATTGTGGAGCTATTTGGGGTACATAACTTTGTAGGTGTGTCAGAATTTAGAACTTACTAGAATGGTATCAAGCTCATATTTTGACACAAGATATTTAATTTATTTAGCTTTCCAATGCCATCGGTTTGAGGTCGATCAAATGGGCGGATCAAAAGTTATGCTCGTTTTACTGGAGAGTGGTCTGTATGACCCACAAGGGGAAGCTATCGAGCTTATTGCATATTGTCGACCGACACCACCTGGGTTTCGACCGACACTACTCCTGATCTGCTCTCTACAAGTTTTTATAAGTTTCAAAGAATTGTAGTTTGGCCCATAAATCTTCCTTATTTACAAAATAGCCCAGAGCGTGTTTAACATATAGTTATCTGTTTTCTAGCCATTTTTTAGACTAAGTTTAAAGGACCAGACATATATTTAAAACAAATCTAAAAAACTTATTTACTATAAACATATTTTGATCAAATAATTACTAAAATCATAAATTTAGATACTTTTTTTTGATGAAATGTTGAATTTATAATCATCAATGAAAATAATAGTTACGTACAAGAAGAAAAATATTTCTAAGGCCTAAGTGTGAGCATGAAGCCAGAGCTGCATCAGACCTCGCAAACGCGGCTTCTCCGAGTACTTCACTGACGATATGTGATTCCTCACTGTTTTCCCAATCACCTTAGCCAATTGGCTAGCTTGTCTTGGCTTCTTGTGGTGCTTCCTTTCATTCCTCTCTCTCCAAAGCATATATATATGGTAGCTGGAAACACTAGGCGCAAAAGAATGTAGGCAAGACGATCAAATCTATGGGTTGTAAGATGATGAAGAATACTCTCCCAGTCTGTATCAGGAGGCCGACACAAGAGCGTACCTATCACCTCTATCTAAATCGTGTACGTATACGGGCACGCAAAGAACATATGATCCCTTGATTCATTAGGAACTCCACAAAATAAAAAACCTTGAACCTGACCCCAACCACGCACACGCTCCCCGTAGATAGCATGTTCCTTATTGCAAGCCATGTAATAAAAGCAAAATCGCGGAACTCCTAATGGAAACCAAACTACTTTACTCCATGACATAATAGGATTGTGCAGACGTGTTTGTTTCCATATCTCAGCAATAGAGAAATGTTTACCAAACTCAGTCGCACTCCTCTTCCAAAGAACAACATCAGGACTTATGCAATCGTCAGCTAGCTTATGAGTTTCAACAGCTTGGACAAGGTTTCCCATTTTTCTATCACAACTTCGACGAAAAACCCACCCACCATCGTTCCACAGTTCGCAAACAAAAGCTGATCTCGCTATACCAAGCTTCTGAGTGCCAATCTCAGCTGCAACCTTGATCAATATACCCAACGGATGCCATAAGTCTGTCCAGAACCGCACAGTTTGTCCATTATGAATTTCCAGACTGACAAACTGCTGCGCAAGAGGTCTCATTTTGTTGTAATTTTTGCCAGACCCAGGAGCCTAGAAAAGTGTCTCTAATATCCCAAAAATACTCTTGGCGAACAAGATGCTTCCTCACCCAATCAGTCTATAGTGACATCTTTCCATTGAGCATTCGCCATATGATTTTAAGAGAGAACCATAGAGACATCATTGATACTTCTAACCCCCAATTCTCCTTCCTCCATCGGCCTACAAACGTTCCTCCAAGACATCTTTGCCTTTGTAGAATCATTTGGTAAACCGCTCCATATGAATGCAGAGCACATGCTATCAATGCTGTCCATACAAGACGTAGGCAAACAAAAATCTGAGCACCAGAAATTTGTTGTTCTAGCAATAACCGATTTATTAAGCATGAGACGTCCTGCGAATGAGAGAGATTTGCCCGTCCAGCTCTGAAGCCGTGCTCTGATTTTAGCCAGTAGAGGCTCGTAGTCACTCCTTGACATAATTTATGTTGTGAAGGGCAGACCAAGATACTTAACCGGTAAACCTGAAGTTGAGAACACCCAACAGAGACAACCACCTCTTGGAGCCTTTTCTTATCTACTCCAGCCGCAAAAACCATAAACATTGCAATATTAATACAAAGCCCTGAAATCCTGGCAAATTCATCAAACACTTCAATAGTACCTTCCAAGGAGGAAGGAGATCCATTTGTGAAGACCATAATATCATCGGCAAAGCTAAGATGTGTCAACTTGATTGACATACAAAGAGGATGATACCCTATCCGCCTATTAAGCACCGCCAAGTTAAGCAGCTTAGAGAGCACGTTGCTGACTATGATAAACAGATACGGCGACAGAGAGCAGCCTTGCCTGATTCCCCGAGAACTAGGGAAGAAACCTTCCAACTCTCATTGACTGAGACCAAGAATGCAACAGTATCTACACATCTCATAATCCAGTTAACAAAGAGATCCGGGTATCCCATAGCGCGAAGAGTAGCTTTAATGAAAGACCATTACACAGTGTCAAATTCCATGGATATATCAAGCTTGATGTCTGAACGAGATGAAATCCCCGGCTTGTGATAATCTTTCACTAACTCTGTTGCCAATAAGACATTTTCAAGAAGAAGGCGGCCTTTAACAAACGCACACTGATTCAATTTGATAGCTGAAGGTAGAGTGGCCTTGAGACGTCTATCAAGAATCTTTGATATCACTTTGTATACTATATTGCAACACGCAATAGGTCTACAGTCGGTCATACGTTCTGCCTCTGGCGATTTGGAAATCAGTGAGAGAAGCGTCGCGTTAGTGCTCTTAGGCAGGAAGCTATATAAGAAGGACTGAACTGCCAGAATAAAATCCTTCCCCACCACAGGCCAGGATGCCTTGTAAAACTTCACAGTAAATCCATCCGGGCCAGGAGCCTTATTCGTTGGCATAGAGAACAAGATCTTTTTTATTTCTTCACCCTGAACTGGTCTAACCAGATCCCCATCTGCTGCAGCAGGGCATCTATAGTCGACCACCTCGTGCAAATATTCCATAGAAGCATCCTTGTAATTGATCGACTGGCCATTCAGAAAGGTATCGAAGTGCAGCACCGCTTCAGCCTTGATCTCTTTCGGGTCTATGAGAACCCTTCCATCACCTGCTATAATTCTCCTGATTGCATTTTTAGAGTTTCTAGCTTGACAGACCTTGTGGTAGAAGCAATTATTACAGTCTCCAAGTCCCATCCATTGGACCCTTGATTTCTGGAAATAAAACTGCTCTTCGATGCCTAAGATATGATGCCAGTGTTCCCAAGGAGCTGAGACTTCCTCAAAAGCTTCAGACGAGGGAGATTATGTAGCCACATTTTGTTTCATACAGAGATCCTCATAAGCTTTCTTGACACGAGATGGGAGGTCCCCAAACATGTTTCTGTTCAGCTCTCTAAGAGAACTCTTTAATCCTTTGAGTTTACTATGAAAGATCTTCAGAGCTGATCTTGAATGATAGAGCGGCTCAGTAGAGTTCCAGCCATGATCTACTACTTCTAGGAACCGTGGATGACCTGTCACGTGATTGAAAAACTTAAAAGGCTTCCTGTTTGTTGGTTCAATAGGTCTGAGCTAGGTCCAACATCTCAGATGGTCCGACACTCCCCTAGCTTCAAACATAGTGAAGGAAAGGAATGTAGAAAGCCATTTGCTGTTTACCAAGACTCTATCAAGCTTCTTACTAATCGGATTATCAGGCTGCCGTTTAGTCCATGTGAATACTGAATCCACTTGCGCTAGATCAACGAACCCTTAGTTCCTTACTGCATCCTGGAAATCTCTCATGGCGCTAGTCTCCGCTCCCAGAGAAGTGCCACGTGAGTACTCATTAGAGGGGAGAATCACATTGAAATCATCTTGACCTATCCATAGATACTCATTTCCTACCGCTCTAGAACCTACATCTTCCATCTCTTTCCATAAAGACGTTTGCTCACTTGCTTGATTAAATGCATAGACAAAAGAAGCTAGCATGATCTCACCCAAGTTTTTTGATTCTGACCCAGGAAGTAATCATTTGAGCACTTATCGAAGCTGGTACAATTTCAACCTCAACAGACCAGTAAACCCATATTCTGCCCAAAGGATGATGACCATAGTTACGAAAGCAGCTCCATCCAGGAAATGTAGCGTCAAACAAAATATGAAAATTCTTCTTTTTCACCCTCGTTTCAACTAGACAACCAAAACTCAACTTTGCAGCTTGTAACCAATATCTAACAGCTTGTTGTTTGCGTGGCTTGTTGAAACTTTCTTGCTGTTACTAGCCTTGATTGCGTGATTGAAACTCTTTGTGGGAATCACATGCTTCCTACCCCCTTTACCTCTACCTTTCTGGCCAGAAGCTTGAGTGGCAGTTGTTCGAGTGGCTTCTAAAGAGATATTTTTTCCCTCATCTGATCTTTAACCTTAGTAGGCTCCATAGCCTCTTGTACTCGGTCTTCCTCCTCCTCCGTCAATTCGACATCTTCCTCCTCCTCCTCTTCTTCTATCTCACCTTATTCCCTGATGTTACTTAAGACTTGTGATATACCATGGATTTTACCCATTTTTAGCCATGGTATATATGTGTGTTAAAATACATATTAATTGTTTTTGGAGTCTTTTTAGTATGTTTTCAGGTTTTGGAGTGATTTGGACGAAAATGGTGATTTTGGTGCATTTTGGAGATATGATAAAGACCAGTAGCTGACCATCGACCAGCCTAGCGATTGATGATCAAGGATGATAATCGATCTACACACACTCTGTGTTGTCGATCGACGGCGAAGCGCGCAGAGGCCAGAATGGTTCCAGCCGACTTTGAGCCCAAGTGCCACAAGAATTACCAGATTACTTTCATGCAGAAAAATACTTAGAGTCTTAGATTTGGAGAGAAGATCCAAGAACTCCATCAGAGATTTGTGATTGGAACTCCAGTTTTCTACTCTATTCTATTTATGCAGTTTTTATATCTTGTTGTTATGAATTGCTTAGCTATGTCTGAGTAGTTCACTTTGTTAGATTTAGGGTTCAGTTATTCATGAGAGATTAGCCCAAAATATAGAATCGCAAATGTTAGGATATGAATCAATTAACTGTTCTTAATGCATGTGTTCTAGAGTAGCTAACTTGGACATTGCCTATAGATATTAGGGCGCAAGCGGAAGCTTGGTTCTCTTTCTGAATTAGTTTAGATTGTGCTAGGATTGCTAAAAACAAGCGGAAGCTGATTTAGTTAAACCTAGTGAACTAGTCAAACCTGTGCGATAACGTTCCCTGGAAGGTTCATCGATCGACAACTCAGTAGTTGTATCGATTGACGGGCTGAAAGGTGTATCGATCGACACCCAATTGTTGGAATCGATCGACACTTTTTCAGGATCAACAAGCGACAACTGAGGTCCTAGATCCAGCGATAGATAGTCTAAAAATACGAAAGTTGATCGACTATTCTTATTGTTTGAGTTCTAGAATATCCATTATATGCTTAGTATCTATATCTTTATAATCTTGATTGCCTGAATAGAAATCCTAAGTCTAACGCTTTTCATATATGTTTTAAAACCCCAATTCAATCAATCGAACAATTACTTGTTCACCCATGCTATTTACTGCTTTAAACCTTTTTGCCTAGCTTAACTATATAACTAGATAAATCTATTGCGTGTCTTAGCTCCCTGTGAATTCGATCCCTAAGTGCTACAACTCGACCTCTTATTTGAGAGTGTAAATCACTCTTTAGGGTAATTTGAGTGATATCAAATTTGGCGATGTTGCCGGGGAGCTTCGATCCCCATTAGATCAAATTTAATTAGGTTTAGTTAAGTTTTTTGTTGCTTGAAAAAACTGATAGAAAAATTTCTTGTCTTTTCAAGTGTATGCCCAGCAGTACCAGAAGCAACAAGGAACAAACACTTCTCTTTTCAGATCCCGCACTTCTAGAACCCATCTTGCGAAAAGGCAAACGTAATGCATCAGCTGACAACAACACTTGTCCGTCGACCGACACTTGCCTTCCACAATCGACCGAGACCACTCTTTCGTCGACCACCCCTACCCACCCGAAATCGATCGACAGTCCACTTCGGACATCGATCGATACTGAGCCGCGAGACATGGTTGCGACACTAGTTCTAATTCAGGACGCGACTGGAAACCTGCATGACCAGGAAGGTCATCTGCGTAATGCAGTAGGTTAGAAGATAGATGATCAGGGGGCTGTAATCTCTGATACTGATGCTGATATAGCAGCTGCTCAAGCTGTAGACGAGGCTGCTTGACCAAGGATATTAGCCGATTACAACATGCCAGATCAATACTAAGAGAACATGTCTGCCATCCATCCTTCAGCCATCCAGAGGCAAGACTTTGAGTTGAAGCCTCAATATTTCACACTCTTGGGACAGACACCCTACTATGGGTTATCACACGAGCAGACCATCTGGACAAGTTCGAGAATCTAGTGACTGCTATTAAAGCCAAAGGAGTCTCTGAGAATTACCTCTTTTGCAAGCTTTACAAATACTCACTTGCTGGAGAAGCTTCGCACTAGCTTAAGCTGCTACAGCCAGGATCTCTCACATCCTGGGTCGACATCAAGAATGCATTCGTATGTCACTTCTTTGATGAGGAACGCGCTGAAAACTTGAGGAGCAATATTGCTACATTCACACAGGAGCCTACAGAGTCATTCAGAAGCTCATGGATCAGATTCAAGTCATATCAGAGAGACTGTCCACACCACGGATTCAATGAAGTGCAGCTGGTCAGCACTTTATATAGAGGTGCCGTGTTATCATACCAGATAGTCTTGAACTCAGCTAGTGATGGAAATTTTCACACTAGAAATCCTGAGGAGGAGGAAAGGCTTATTGAGAACCTCGCGTCATGCAAAAGTAGCATTGATAGTGATTTCAAAATGAGGGAATCAGCTGCTGCTCTTTGGAGAGAAGGGATGGATGCAATGAAGGTTAATATGGATAGTGTCTACAAACTTCTCAAGAATCAGAACAGCCTCAGAAACAATGCAGAAACGACATATACCATAGGCTACAAGAATGATTTTAGACATGTAGACTTCATCAGCACATTGAACAACTCATCTTATCAGAAACCACCTCCAGACACTAACGAAAGCAGAATTGAAGTGATGCTTGATCAAGTCCTTGAGAGTCAACAAAAGTTGATGGTGAACTTCATTGGCAAAATAAATGTTGTTTATACAGACCTGAGCTCAAACATCGAAACTCCGAATGCAAGATCGAAGAAGGTAGAAGTTGAGGTAATCTTGACATCGAACACTGTTAGAAGGCATGAAACATTCATTCAGAGTATGAGAGATGAATCACTGAAGCACCATGTGAATGCCATCATGGATGATGATTTTTGGCAAGTGGCTAAGGAGGAGAAGCTTCTGGAGGGAGACTTCCAAGTCGAAAGCTCCATGAGTTTTGGCGGTTCACATTGGTGTCGATCGACGCCAAGCTACGAACATCGACCAATGGAGACGGAGGAACATCGATCGACATCAGGTTCTCCACATCGATCGACACAGGAAGTTGCATCATGCGCAACAGTAAGAATCCTGATACAAGAGGAGTTCGCAGCTAAACAACCTCATCCACCTAAACCCTTACAAATCAAGAAGTCGGACATCAATCAACACCAAGAGCCAGCCGACGATCAACAGCCAGACTCGACAAACGATCGACACAACTCACCTAGTATCGATCGACGACCACCTCTAACCTACCGAGTGCAGTTACCAAAGATAGATGTAGCACGCCTTAAAGCACTCAGAAACCCATCTCAACCTTCAAAAGATATTGCAGACAACTTCGATCAACATTCTGATGATGCACCATAGCCTATGCAAGTTGATCAGACTTCTGAGAGGAGAACCTTGAGGAGAAGAAAGGATAAGGTTCTTAAGCATCTCAAGAGAGGAGTCAACGAGAAGGAGATGGATAGCTTCACTAAGAGAGTTCTCAAGATACCCTTGGACAAGCCGTTTGAGGAGGCTTACTTTACCCACAGGTTGTGGATGTTCTTCAGAGAGACCAAGGAAACTGAGCAAGACATACATAGGATCTTCAGTCAGATCAGAGAGAAGATGAAGCAGAGGATTACACTAAAGAAGAAGAGTGATCCTAGGAAATTTGAAGTACCATGTTTAGTTAAAGGCATTGAGTTTCAATGTGCGCTGTGTGACACAGGTTCATCACTCAGCATACTACCCAAGGTAATGGCAGACCATCAGGGTTTGAAGATAGAGACTTCAGAGGATTCATTCATTTTCATGGATCATTCTACGAGGAAATAAGGAGGAATCATCAGAGAACTTGAGGTGCAGATTGGCAATGCACTAGTTCCAGTTGACTTCCATGTCCTAGAAAACAAGCATAACAAGAATCATTCTCTACTACTTGGGAGAGCCTTCATAGCCACTGTAGGAGAAGTTTGCAACATGCAGCCCAATCAGTTGTGTCTAACACTGATAAACCTGATGTCTACTATGATCCAGTCATAGTTGTGAAGCCACATACGTCCAACACTAGAGTTAACACCGAATTCATTGCAGCATGCCACTGTGATTTTGAGGATGAATATGAGATAGAGTATTCGGGATCGATCGATAGTCAAACTCCACCATCGATCGACATCGCTATTCATCCACCGATCGACAACCATCCAGGAGAATCGATCGACAGCAGCCAGATCTCACTCAAATTACCCTAAGGAGTGAATTACTCTCTCAAATAAGAGGTTCAGTTGTAGTACTTAGGGATAGAATTCACAGGGAGCTAGAGAACCTAATAAATCTAATCAGAGTGATTAAGCTGGGTTGATTATGATTAAAAGTAAATAGCTGGTTTGTGAGCAAAGCAATTGCTCGATTGATTTGATTGGGTTTTTGGTGCTTTAGATGAAATAGCTAGACTTAGGGTTACTATTCAGGTAATAAGGATTATAATCCTACAGATGCCTAATAAGTTGTATGCATGATAGTATATATATAGCTCAAACACTTATAAACAAACCGATCGGCGTTCGCTTTCTAGGTTTGTCTATTGACCAGATATAAGTGTCGATCGATGATTCTAGAGGAATATCGATCGATACACTTATTGTACCGTCGATCGATTATTCTATAGGAATATTGATCGATGCGTTCTTAGTCAAGCTTTACGGTTGAATTGTGCTCACTAGGCTTCCTAGACCAGCTCTCGCCTTACTCTAGCAATCCTAGGTCAATTAGGATGGATTCAGGGTGAGATGCAAGTGATGACTTGAGTCTACAACTCCTAGATCAAAGTTCTAGCTAGCTAAACTAGAAACAAGCATTAATGACAATCCTAATGATGAATGTCACAACTTAGCAATCTATAGTTGGGGCTAATCCCTCATAACCTATTTAAACTTTAAACCTAACAATAGAACTACTCAGACATGGCTAAACAATTCATAAAAGCAATTAGATATAAAACTGCATAGATAAATAGATATATATTAATAGAGTTCCAATCACAAATCTCTTTGGATCTTCTCTCTAACTCTACTAAAATCCTAGAAAACCTTTGCTGTGAAAATAGGAAAACAAGAAAGCACACTTTGCCTCTAATGTATTGGCAAGCTATATATATTAGGTTAAAACTCGTTAAGGGTAATCTTGTAAATTGGTGAAGTCTTGGGCTCTATGTCGGCTCTATGTCGGCTCGAACCAAGCGGGCTTCTGCGTGCTTCGCTGTCGATCGATGTCACATGATGTGCATCGATCGATTATTTCTTCTAAATGTCGACCGCTAGTCTTGCTCGATGGTTAGCTCGGATGCTCTCTCCAATTATCTCCAAAATGCTCCAAAATCATCACTTTCTTCCAAATCACTCATGATCCTATAAATATCCTAAACAGACTCCAGAATATAGTAATTAGTTATTAAAACACTTATAAACCATGGCTAAAAGTGGGTAAAATCCATGGCCTATCAACTCCCCCAGACTTACCCTTTTGCTTGGCCGATCAACTTCCCCAGACTTACCCTTTTCCTTGTCCTCAAGCAAAACATACATGTAATCTCTCTGAAAGAGGTTTGAAAACAGCAGGGACTCACAGATTTAAAACACATAATCATCACCTTAGAAAATCCTAGTCTCAGAAGCACACTATACCATATCTTAGTCTAGCAACCAAATTCACCTAGTCAACAACTTAGCAAATCATGTCTGACAATCCCCTTTACCAACTGATAGACCATGGATTTTATCCACTTTTAACCATGTTCTATAAGTGTTTTAATATATATTTACTACTATATAGAGACTATATAGAGTATTTACAAGTTCAGGTACGTTCTGGAGAAATATGGTGATTTTGGAGTCTTTTGAGGTGCAGAACTGCACAGACGTATCAGATGTCTAGCTATGGATAGAGACCTTTCGACAATTGGATTGAGCGCATCTTTTGACACAGGATAGAGCTCTGAGTTGCTTTCAATGCCACCGGTTTGAGGTCAATCAGCATCCTGGAGCAGAGGTTATGCCCGTTTTACTGAAGAGTGGTCAGTCTGCCTCGCGAGAGGAAGCTGTCGAGAATATAAACACGTGTCGATTGATGCAGCACTGTGCATATCGATCGACAGGGATCGCATAATGTGGGCTGAGCATGTTTAAAGACCGACTGAAGCCCAGAAGTAACCCCAAGTTACCAGAATACCCTTGGACGACCGGAAACCCTATTTATGTTATTTCTAAGCCATTGTTGACGGCTACGCTTTCTATTATCCTATTCTATTGTTTTCTCTTATGTTTGGAGAGTAGATCAATCCTCCTTCAGAGATTGATTGGAAATCCATTGGTTTTATCACTGATTTCTTATTTATTATATTATTCAGACTATGATTTGTGTTATTGCTTGCATGTCTGAGTAATTCATCTTGTTAGGTTTAGGGATTTCATGAGCTTAATGTCAAACTGATAATCAATAAGGATTGCTAGATTATCTATATATCTCTACACCAGGGTGATTTGTAATACTAGGATCTGGAATAGTTAGAATAACACGACAGTGTGACTAATTGTTTGAACCTAGAATCATAGGATAGTTGAGAGGCACGAAAGTGCAATCAATTAACGGAACCCGAACTCTGCTGGATTAGATACCTAGGCACATACAAGAGTTGGTCTAGAAATCTAGTTGAACTAAATCGATTAGATCGTTAATGCTTGTCTAAGGAAGTATTGATCGATGCTCAGGCCATAGCATCAATCGACACTCGCTCCAAGTCAACAAGCGACAGCTGAGACTGGACTTAGACATCTGATTAGCAATTGCATGCGAAAGCTGGATTGCTTACTTATTAAAATCGAGTTCTAGAATTAATCTATAAACCATTAGCATCCTTGAATTGTAGTTTTGAATCTCTTGATTGATAAATCCCTAGGTCTAGCTATTTCTCCTAACTCTTTACAACCTCAATCAACCAATCGAACAAATACTTTGTTCACCTTGCTTTCATTTGTTTACTGTATTATAAACTGTTTGCCTAGCTTAATCTTGATTTCTAGTCTATTGTCTGCCCTAGCTCTCTGTGGATTCGATCCCTAAGTACTACAATTGAACCTCTTATTTGAGAGAGTAAAATCACTCCTTAGGGTAATTTGAGTGATATCATCAACCTCAATTCTTGCATAAATAAAAGTGTAGGCTTTAACTTGGGGATATCGATCACAAGATGCAAGGATGCTCAAACAAGTATATGGACCTGCAGGTAAATAAAAGTTTATTTCCTCTCTCTCTACTAATTTCTCTCTCAGTCAAAGTCTGCTTATATTGCAAGATCTTTGACCAAGATAGGACATGCTTCCATGAATCAAGCTTTAATGGTTTTAGCCACCAAATCCAGTTCACTTCTTTTTGACCTATATTATAGGATTATTTGTGAATTAAGCCTTAATGGTTGTAGCCACCAAGTCATGTTCTAATCCTTTACCTATAGAATTCTTATGAATCAAGCCTTAACGGCTGGAAACAAACGGGCTTTACCTTCCAGACTTGTTTGAAGAATCTGATCCCATGTATACCAAGCCCCAAGACAAGAAAAGTTGAGCTCAGTTAGGTTGGAGGTCAGCTTTGGTTCCTTCAAACATTCTCAACAAGTGTAACATAGTTAACATGTTGATCCACTTTGGTATCTTTAGTGCTATCTGCAACTTGTAACTCTAGAATGGTGTCGTTAGATAACAAGCAAATCAATAAGTTCATTGTCTCCTTCTTGACTTAATAAAAACATATTTTTGAAAACATTTTAATAAGACTCATGAAATAAACTAATATCAGTAAACCTCCCCCAAGAATTAAACTACACTGTCTCCAGTGTAAATTCAGTCAGAGTTATGGTGTAAACTAAAACATAAGGACTCAATTTAACGAGTTAGAACGATATACTAGACCGGAATAGGTGTCTATCGATGTAAAGATGTTGTTATCGGTCGATACTCTTGGCAATTGACTACTCGGATCTCTTTTTTTTTATGACCTGCAAAAATTTTAAAAGTAACATAAGTACTAAACTAATAAAAACCAATTAGAAATTACCTAGTGGGTGATTTGCCTCCCACTCAGCGCTTTGTTATAGTCATTTAGCTTGACTTTGGAGGTGATTTGTCTAGTAATGTGGAAAGCTGGTACTTGCTGGGAAGCAAGTTTCAATCTCTTCTCTGCTCTTGTTGAACCATGTACCAGTGAAGTCTATCATTGCCTTGTCTCCTCTGCGCCATTTGTCATTCATTGTTTCAGTTGCATTCTCTATCTTCTGCAATCTGTCTCCAAGACATTCAAGTTTGAACTGATGTCTCACAAGTGTGGCGTATGTGTCAGCTGAAATCTCCTCTACATGGTTGTTTATATCAGACATATCTGATATCACCTTTGGTACTAGCCCTCCTCGGTTTGTTGGTGTAGCTTCATCGATCGGTGTCCTTCTGTGACTGTCGGTCGATATGTTGATGTGTCTGTCGATCGTCGATGCCTCTGGTCGACGAGCGATGTATCTCTGAATCTCCACTATTTCCCTATGCATTTCTTGTGTCTGAGAAGTCAAAGAACCGATGGTGATGTCCCATGGGAAACAGATGTCATCACATCTCTTATCAAGCCTCTCTTTTGTTGTTCCCAGAGTTTTGTAGATCTCTTCTACCATCTGATCAATCTCTGCTCTGGTGTGAGAATCTGGTTGAGACTTCATCGGATTAGACAGTGACAGGTCATCGTCGATCGATTTTGGGAGGTTTCTGTCGATCGATATTGGAAGCTTTTTGTCGATCTTCATCTCCTCCATGCATGTAGTAAACCAACTGATGCTATCACTCAGCTGGTAGTATACACCATTAAGTTCATCTGGAAGTCATCTTCATTCTTTTCTTGGGCTCCACAGATTCAATAAAGCATCTCATTGATCTCATCTTTGGTGTAGATTTCTGGTACTAGCTTGGTCTGTGTGAATGACCTAGCATGTTCTGGAAGACATAGGTAGCTGTGCTCGTCCATTGAAGCTCTTTCCAGAAGATATCTGATATCATCTTTGGATACACGGATGATGTGTCCATCTACATCTCGGGGATGTCCATGATCATCTTTGTAGACTCCATACTCATCCTTTTCCTCCCAGTGGAATCTCCTTGATCCATCATGGTCATAGGCTCTTTTTCCAAACTCGGGGCGTCTGTCGATCGATGTTGGGTCTCCAATGTCGATCGACGGTCTAGTATGTTGTCGATACTTTGGCTTGAAATGATCATCTACTCCACCAGATGTGCTGTAGAACTCGCTTGTAACTCTTTGCTGGTGCTCTGGAATGTTGCGTCGTTGCATGAAGAGATTTTCTGCTCCTCGTTCATGTATTGCAGATTCTACTGCATAGCTCTCGTGATAGCGATCATCTGCCCAACTGCCAATGGAGTAGTTTTCTTCTTGTGCACGGTCAACTACATCGTCGATCGAAGTGTAGTAGGAAATGTCGGTCGATGCTCCGACAGGAATGGTGGAGGAGTCTGTCTTCCTTAGCACGAATACCTCGATACTCTCTAGCTCGTTCCTCCTCATAATCCTCATCATACTCCAATGTATGTAGAGTAGCTCTGGCTGAAGGTGTTGTAGTGTGTAATTCCAAGGTGGGATTGTAATAGTCATTCTCCCAATCGTTTGGACAACTGTCGACCGATTCTTCGAGGTGATTGTCGATCGATTTCTGATTGGTGCTGTCGATCGATGTGGGGGTGTGAGTTTCGATCGACGCAGAATACTATGTCTAGTACTCTGCTCCACAGTGGCATCCTGCTATGAGTCTTGGATCATCAATTCTTCTAGAGGACGTCTGTGGCTTTATGACTGGAATTGGGTCGTTGTTGACATGTGGAACTATGAGCATCACACACAACTAGTTGGTTTGCATATTGCATACTGCTCCTACTATTGACAAGAAAGCTCTTCCAACTAATAGAGAAGAGTTCCAGTTTAGCTTGATATCAAAGACATGGAAATCTACTGTTGGGGTCAAAATCGGTTACGAGGGAATCAACGTCAGAAACTTCTCCAGAAATTTCCTCTTTGAAAAAGAGAGATAAAATTCAAAAGAAAAGAGAAGGGGAACACAGGAATTGAGTTTCGTAACAATTCCAAAAAGTATTCACACGATAAAGTCTTCGAGAAAGGTTACTCAAAGCCTCGGACAACGGATCCCAGACAGCGAAACACCCATCGTCCAACTCCCCAAAGGGGGGTGTTGGACCGGATGCACCGACCAACTCGCCCGTTCGGTGAGTTGAATCGAGCAAGCCGTCAAACTCGCCGAAAGGGCCAGTTGGACCGAACATGCAGTCCAACTCGCCCATTCGGCGAGTTGGATCAATCAGCATGCCTTCGTCCCGTCCTCGTAGCTCCCCCCTTTGGGATTAGATCAAACCTGCTCATGTTTCATCTCGATCGGAGTCACCGTTGGAACTTTACGATTTAAAAACCGCAAGAATTCATTTTCTCGTATGAAGTTCAAATTGATCGTATAAAATGGCAACAGTTAACTAAACACCTCAAACTGCCTATACGAGAAATTCGAACCTTCTTCGGAATCGACGTCGTTTCGGAAGCGACGCCGTTTTGGCAGCGCTCTTTCGATAAATTGTAAAAACGATTAAGTCAGAAAACGGCCGGAAAGGGTCCAGAACGTGGCTAGAAGCCAACTCACGATTTTAAACGAAATAGAGCCCAATCTTTATGACGGTTTATCTTTTATTCTGCAGGAGAAGATAATTGTCAAGATCGAAGGAAAATGAAATATTTCCGCGAAGCGATAAACTCGACCGAGGGCAGAAAGGGAAAGAACAAACCGCCTCTAGGAGGAGTATATAGGGACGTCGAGGTTGAAGACACAAAGGGACAATTATTTTTACTCTTAGAACTCTCTGCACTTAGAAACTTTCGGCATTATTCTCGACATGTTATGTTTCTGTAACTGGCACTCGATTACTAGACAAACTCGCAAAGGCGGTTCAATCTCTTGTTCTACTCTTTCAATCAAACTATGTTTGGCTTAATCCTCGAGAGGGGTATGTAGGCATCCTTTCATAAGGTTCAGTCCGAAATCAATCAAAACCTTTTTGTATCTTTTTCGTCTTCTGTTATTGAGCTGCGACTCAACTAGGTTTGAGGTTTTAGGTTGCTAGAACTAAGTAATTCGCTGACAGCTCTCGCGGCCGAAGCTTTTATAATCTCTTGTAATGATCTCAACACTCTTACACGGATTCGAAATAAGATCTACCTTTTTCTATGAGTTCGTTTTGTTATCTTTTCGTATTTTCCGCATTTGTTTAGTCACTTGTCGTTCGCTCTCGCTGATAATCCGGGACCTCAGGGAAAGTTAGGGTTTCTTGACTTTCCTCCGATTACGGAAATCGATGGTGTGAATTTCGGTTCCCACATCTACTGGAACGAGGGCATTACCAATCTGCACCTCAAGGTCTCTGACAATTCCTCTTGAGCTCATCTGAGAACAATCCACAAAAGTGAACAATTCCTTGGAAGGCTCTATCTTGAGACCTAGATGGTCTGCCATAACCCTACGTAAGATACTGATGGATGCTCCTTAGTCACGCAATTCATCTGGGAACTCAATACCCTTCACCATACATGATATTGCGAATTTCTCAGGATCACTCTTCTTCTTCAGTGTAATCATATTCTTCATCTTATCTCTGGCCTCATAGAACATTCTCCTAATGTCCTCTTCAGTCTCCCTAGTCTCTTTGAAGAACATCCACAATCTGTGGGTAAAGTAGGCCTCCTCGAATGGTTTCTCCAGTGTTATCCTAAGGACTCTCTTTCAAAAACTTTCCATCTCCTTCTCATTAGCTCCCCTCTTTAGATGCTTGGCAACCTTTTCTTTTCTCTTCCTTAAGATTAACTTCTGTAGGCTCTGCTGCATCCTCTGAATGTCTACTGGTGGTCTCTGGTGGGTTAGCTGAAGGTTTGGGTTGTGGCCTGAGTGCATTGATTCGGGCAATGTCTATCTTTGGTAACTGCACTCGGTATGTGAGAGGTGCTCGTCGATCGATGGGTGCTGGAGTTTGTCGATCAATGGCGGTCTCTCGTTGTCGATCGATGGCAAGCTCTGTTTGCCGATCGATGTTGACAAAAATAGGGCTGGGCGGATGTGGGTGTCTTGCTGCGAACTCCTCGTGAGTCATGATCCTCACGGAATTGCACGATGCAGTCGACTCTGTTGGTGTCGTCGATCGATGCTCTGGAGATGTTTTCGATCGGTTCTGGTTGAAGTCCGTTGATCGATGTTCAAAGTCTGACGTCGATCGACACCAATGCGATCCACCGAAACTCATCGAACTCTCTACTATGAAATCTCCTTCTTGCAGCTTCTCATGCTTCACCACTTGCCAAAATCATCATCTATGATGGCATTCACATGGTGCTTCATTACAACATCTCCTACCCCCCTTGTTATGACTTCTTGCCTCTTAACAGCTTCTCATGTCTGAACTACACGAATCTCCAGCTTCTTCACATGAGTTCTCAAAGTCTCAAACTTTGGATTCAGGTTGTTGTAGACCAAATCAATCTTCCCATTGAAGTCCACCTTATGCTCTGCTGTCCTTCAAGAACCCTATCAAGCATTGATTCAATCTTGCTCTCCCGAGTAGGTAGTGGTGGCTTCTAGTAAGATGAGTTTCCATAACTCCTGTTGTTGTTGCTGTTGTTGTTCTGGCTGTAGGGTTTCTGGTACTGCGAACTCTGGTTGAAATTACTCCTCTGCCCATTGCCATTGAAGTTTCCACCCTGGTTTCCATACTTCTGAAATCCAGTTCCACCGATAAAATTCACATCATCCTCTGCTCTATCCTCTGTGTCTACAGCATCTGCATCCTCTACTAAGCAAGCCTGCTTCTTGAGAAGCTTGTGAACACTATACAGCTTTGCTTTCACCTCATCTATTTGGTCCTTCCCGAGGATGGCTGCAGATCTCTTTCTCTCAAAATCAATGTTCTTGGTGCTATTGCTGGATGCCAAGTTCTCAATAACTCTCACAGCCTAGGTTCCTAGTGTTGAAGTTTCAATCGCTGGAAACATCAAGAGTCATCTGAGATTGCACTGCGATGCCTCTAAAGAAAGTACTGAACAGCTGTACTTCTTTGAATCCATGGTGTGGACAATCTCTCTGGTAAGACTTGAATCTGATCCAGGAGCTTTTGAATGACTCTGTAGTCTCCTGCACGAATGTAGAAATCTTGCTCCTCAAGTCTTCAGCACGCGCCTCATCAAAGAAGTTACGGAGGAATGCATTCTTGATGTCGGCCCAGGATGTAAGAGATCCTGGTGGTAGCTGCTTAAGCCAATTCGAAGCCTCTCTAGCAAGTGAGTACTTGAAGAGCTTGCAGAGCAAGTAGTCCTCAGGGACTCCATTGACTTTAATAGTAGATATGAGATCCTCGAACCTCTCCAGATGGTCCATAGGATGCTCGTGAGATAACCCATAGTAGGTTGTATGTCCCACGAGTGTGTAGTACTGCGGCTTCAACTCGAAATCACCTCTCTGGATAGCTGGAGGATGAATAGCTGCTTTGGGCGGTTGTAATCAGCCAACGTTCAGGGTCGAGCAGCCTCATCTACAGGTTTAGCAGCTCTTGTAGCACCAGTATTGGGCTCAGGGATTACAGCACCCCGAGCATCTATCCTCTGACCTGATGCATTACACAGATGACCCTCCTGGTCATGCAGGTCTCCATTATCATCTCATACAAGAATCAAGGTCGCAACCATGTCTCATGGCTCAGTATCGATCGATGTTCGGACTGAAATATCGATCGACGTTAGATGGAAGATATCAGTCAACAGAAGGGTAGCTTTGGTCGATGGTGGTGAGCGAGTGTCAGTCTACAAAATCGGTGTTTGGGTCAACGGTGGTTGGCAAGAATCGAGCGATGAACAAGTGTTGTTGTCGATCGATGAGGAGCGTCTTTCTTTGCGGAATGAACGTTCCAAACTTGCAGGATCTGATGAGAATATCAGTTGAGTTTCCTTGTTGCTTCTGGTACTGCTGGGCATGCACCTTAAAAGACAAGAAAATTTTTATGTCAGAAAGTGGTTTAAAGAAGTAACCTAGACTAAATCAGAGAAAATCTATAGGCGATCAAAGCTCCTCGGCAACGGCGCCATTACCCCAAGGAGTGAATTACTCTCTCAAATAAGAGGTTTAGTTGTAGTACTTAGGGATCGAATTCACAGGGAGCTAGGGAACCTAATAAATCTAATCAGAGTGATTAAGCTAGGTTGTTTATTATTAAAAGTAAATAGTTGGTGTGTGAGCAAGGCAGTTATTCGATTGATTTGACTATGTTTTTGGTGCTTTAGATGAAATAGCTAGACTTAGGGTTTCTATTCAGGTAATCAGGATTATAATCCTACAGATGCCTAATAAGTTGTATGTATGATATTATAGAGCTCAAACACTCATAAACAAACCGATCGGCGTTCGCTTTCTAGGTTTGTCTATTGACCAGATATAAGTGTCGATCGATGATTCTAGAGGAATATCGATCGATACACTTATTGTACCATCGATCGATTATTCTATAGGAATAACGATCGACGCGTTCTTATTCAAGCTTTACGCGCGGGTTGAATTGTGCGCACTAGGCTTCCTAGATCAGCTCTCGCCTTACTCTAGCAATCCTAGCTCAATTAGGATGGATTTGGGGTGAGATGCAAGTGATGACTTGAGTCTACAACTCCTAGATCGAGGTTCTAGCTAGCTAAACTAGAAACAAGCATTAATGACAATCTTAATGATGAATATCACAACTTAGCAATCTATAGTTGGAGCTAATCCCTCAGCCTATTTAAGCCCTAAAACTAACAATAGAACTACTTAGACATGGCTAAACAATTCATAACAGCAATTAGGTAAAAAAACTGCATAGATAAATAGATAGATATTAATGGAGTTCCAATCACAAATCTCTTTGGATCTTCTCTCCAACTCTACTAAAATACTAGAAAAGCTTTGCTGTGAAAATAAGAAAACAAGAAAGCACACTTTGCCTCTAACATATTGGCAAGCTATATATATTAGGTTACAAATCGTCAGGGGTAATCTTGTAAATTGGTGAAGTCTTGGGCTCTAAGTCGGCTGGAACCAAACGGGCTTCTGCGCGCTTCGCTGTCGATCGATGTCACAGGATGTGCATCGATCAATTATTTCTTCTAAATGTCGACCGCTGGTCTTGCTCGATGGTGAGCTCGGATGCTCTCTCCAATTATCTCCAAAATGCTCCAAAATCATCACTTTCTTCCAAATCCTTCATGATCCTATAAATATACTAAATTGACTCTAGAATATAGTAATTAGTTATTAAAACACTTATAAATCTTGGCTAAAAGTGGGTAAAATCCATAGCCTATCACAGTCCTGCGAATGAGACTTTCGCTTTGCCAGAACACTGCTATCCGAGATTTGCAGTTAGTACCCAGACTCTGAAATTGATTGATTACCATCACGGTGAAACGATCAGCAGACAAGGTTACTATTCTATTGGCAGTTGGGCAGACGAGAGCCATCATTAGAGCTTTGCAGTAGACATTGCATTACCTGAGATGCAATCTGATGAGCATGACGAGGATTACTACAGAGAGAAGAACATTGAGTATTGTGGTCTTACCATGGATGATAGAGGACTTCTCCACACATCGTTTGCGACATAGATCGACAGCAACATCCAGCCATCGAACGACGCTCATCACACACCAGATTCCAAGTTACATGTTAAAGATAATACAAAATATGGGTATGTTACTCCAGATGAATTTGGTATTTTCAGGGATCCATAAGGCAAGCACGAGCCATGGATGGACGCATTCTCTACATATCCAAGGAGGACATAGCTGAAATCATTGCAATGAATGGATCCAAATATTTCCTGGACACACAGACTGGAGCTGAGGATCCACCATCAATCGACGACGCAGCTGCACCATCGATCGACGGTCACTTCGGATACAGACGAAGCACACTTCATCAGAACATGAAGAGGACACCACGTTGGGAGAGCACAGAGGTACACATACCGAACGTGCCAGAGCAGGACAACTACAACAAAGCATAAATTGATGAGTTAGTAGCAGAGATCTATAGAGCTATCAGAACTTCAGATTATTATCATTAGAAGAGGCTCGATGACATCTACTACCCGTTCGACAATAGTATCAGCTGGTTGACAACACACACGAATGAGATGAAGCAAGACATTGCCATACTTCAGAAACCACATACAGTCGGTGCAGGAAGATCAAAATCAATCACCACTCACGCTCAACCATCGATCGACACTCACATCCAAGCATCGATCGACGCTCGACTCACATCATTCGAAGATAGGCTACAATCGTTCACCTATCGGCTTGATGGTGTTTACTATGCACTACATAATATTGTAGATTCCTTGACCACATGGCTGGACGCTGTGAAACAGGAGATGGATACGATTCAGAGACAACTGGATTCTCAAGCAGGACCGTCACCATCGATCGACAGAAGGACTCGACCATCGATCGACGACGACTATGCAGCACTACGAAACAAGCTGGTTACCGAGAAGTCATTACTGGATAAGCTTGATGAGATCACATTCCCTCAAGACTTGCTGAAAGAAGATGTCCACCAGGAGCTGAAGGACATCTCAGAATCAACATATGAAAGACTTGGAATGCAACATCGCAGCATTGGGAATCTTCAGCATAGGGTGCATGCTGGTGAGGTTGCTAGAGAAAGATTAAAGAATCAATGGACCAGAGGAGATGAGGCCATAAAAAGCTTCATTGGCACTTGGTTCCAGATAAGCAAAGATGAAGTGGACACTTGCATACAACCAAGTGGTGACTTTGATCACCACTAGTCAAAAACAACCTCCAAAGTCAAGTTAAATAACTATAACAAAACGCTGAGTGGGAGGCAACTCACTATTAGGTATTTTCTTTAAAAATCAGTTTTATAGTTATTTATTTTCGTTTTTAATATTCTAGCAGGTCATAAAAAAAACAAAAAGAGAACCAGGGAGCCGTTACTTACCATCGATCGACGAGATCCAGTCGACATCGTTCGATAGCACAACGCCAGAAACGATCGATAGACACTTCCCTGTGTCGATCGACATCAACATCAGCGATCAGGTATATTGTACTCCTTGTTACATATTGCCCTTATGATTTATGTTTTCACCAAACTCTGACTAAATATTCACTAGGGACAGTGTGATTTAAGTCTTGGGGGAGGTTTTAGTAATATTAAATTTACTTATAAGTTTTATAAAAAGATTTCAAAATGTTTTTATTGAGTCAAGAAGGGGACAGATAACTTTTACAATTTTCCTTACTTATCTAACCACTCTTTAGCACCACTCTTTAGCACCACTTTTAGATTTATTGAGTGCAGATTGTACTATAGATGCTAAAGTGGATCATCCAGCCAGTTATTCACACCTGCTGAGAATGTTTGAAAGAACCAAGCTGACCTCCAACATAATTGAGCTTAACTTGTTTGTCTTCGAGCTTGGTATACATTGGAGCGGAATCCTCATGCAAGTCTGGAAGTTAAAAAGTCTAAGTGCCTCTAGTTCCCCTCTCTATCCCCTTCAGTTGTAAAAAGGATTAGAACATGATTTGTTGGCTACAACCATTAAAGCTTGATTCACAAAAATTCTAGAAAGAGATAAATGTCAAAAAGAAGTGAACAGGATCTGGTGGCCAAAACCATTAGAGTTTGATTCATGGAAGCATGTCCAAATATCTCAGTCAATTAAAAAAATAAAATGATACCCTTTAAAAAAAGGAGACATTGACTGAGAAGAAGTGAGAAGAGAGGTAGGAAAATAACAGGATAAGACTACCTATGTGTGTTCAGATACTTGCTGGAGTTGATTCCATGTGTTCAGTGATCGATACTCCCAAGGTAAAGCCTACCTCTTTTATTTACATGTATTAAATGAGGTCAGTAGAGGGGTTAGTCAGACATGATTTGCTAAGTTATTGGATGAATGGAATTGGTTGTCAAACTAGGATATTGCACATAAAGTATTTCTAAAGTTGAGATTGATTTGATGTGGTTTTCAATATTGCTGAGGTGATGATAGTAAGTTCTTAAATTGTGTGAGTCGCTGATGTTTTCAAACCGCTTCCAGAGAGACTGCTAGTTGTTTTGCTTGAGGACAAGGAAAAGAGTAAGTCTGGGGGTGTTGATATACCATGGATTTTACCCATTTCTACCCATGATATATAGGTTTTTTTTAATGCATATTAGTTGTTTAGGAGTCTTTTTTTAGTATGTTTTCAGGTTTTAGAGCGATTTGGAGAAAAATATTGATTTTGGTGCATTTTGGAGATAAAATGATAAAGACCATTAGCTGACCATCGACCAGCCTAGCGATCGATGATCAAGGATGATAATCGATCGAAACACACTCTATGTTGTCGATCGACAGCAAAGCGCGCAGAGGCCAGAATGGTTCCAGACGACTTTGAGCCCAAGTCCCAGAATAATTACCATATTACCCCTGGCGAGTTTTAACCTAATATTTATGTGATCTGCCATTGTTCTAGGCAACACACGCTTTTCTAGTCTTTCTTACTTTCATATAGCAATATACTTACAGTCTTAGGTTTGGAGAGAAGATCCAAGAACTCCTTCAGAGATTTGTGATTGGAACTCCATTTTTTAACTATATTCTATTTATGCAGTTTTTATATCTTATTGTTATGAATTGCTTAGCTATGTCTGAGTAGTTAGTTCTCTTTGTTAAATTTAGGGTTCAGATATTCATGAGGGATTAGCCCAAAATATAGAATTGCAACTGTTATGATATGAATCAATTAAACTGTTCTTAATGCATGTGTTCTAGAGTAACTAACTAGGACCTTGCCCATAGATATTAGGGCGCAAGCGGAAGCTTGGTTCCCTGTCTGAATTAGTTGATATTGTGCTAGGACTGCTAGAAACAAGCGGAAGCTGATTTAGTTAAACCTAGTGAACTAATCAAACCCGTGCGATAACGCTCCCTGGAAGGTTCATCGATCGACAACTCAGTAGTTGGATCGATCGACGGGCTGAAAGGTGTATCGATCAACACCCCGTTGTTTGAATCGATCGACACTTTTTCAGATCAACAAGCGACAACTGAGATCCTAGATCCGGCGATAGATAGTCTAAAAATACGAAAGTTGATCGAGTATTCTTATTGTTTGAGTTCTAGAACATCCATTATATGCTTAGTATCTATATCATTATAATCATGGTTGTCTGAATAGAAACCCTAAGTCTAACGCTTTCCATATCTGTTTTAAAACCCCAAATCAATCAATCAAACAATTACTTGTTCACTCCTACTATTTACTGCTTTAAACCTATTTTCCTAGCTTAACTACATAACTAGGTAGATCTATTGTGTGTCTTAGCTCCCTGTGAATTCGATCCCTAAGTACTACAACTCGACCTTCTATTTGAGAGAATAAATCACTCCTCAGGGTAATTTGAGTGATATCAACTTTGAATCCATTTGGTGATACAATGCCTCCAACAGTCTTTGGTAAGATAATTGGCCTTGGAGAAATTGGCCTGCCATTCATACTCCAAGTTTCCTCCTCCCGCGACTGTGAGGTTCTACTTGATCCCACCTTCATGCCATATAGAATATACACATATCTTCACAATTAATATTGTATCTAAATCATATCTTCTTGTATATATTCTCATAACCTCTTATGGTGTATATATATATATATATATATATAAAACACCAATGTACAAAGTCATTATTCAATAAGAAAATATCTTTTCCTATATGGTATCAGAGCAATACCGCTCCTAAAACCCTAAAACCTTTAGCGTCTTCTCCAAGATGCCTTTCTCAACCTCCTCTTTCGTCTCTCAAAACGCCTCTGAAGTCATCAACACCGGCAACACTTCATCACCACTGGTCCATATCAATATGGCCAACATCACTAAGTTGTCTTCGAACAACTATCTCACATGGAGTCTTCATGTCAAAGCTCTCCTTAGAGGATATGACTTACTTGGTTTCATCAATGGGTCACGCCGACAGCCTCTGAACTTCATCACCACTGGTCCATATCAATATGGCCAACATCACTAAGTTGTCTTCGAACAACCATTTCACACGGAGTCTTCAAGTCAAAGCTCTCCTTAGAGGATATGACTTACTTGGTTTCATCGATGGGTCATGCCCACAGCCTCTGAAAACCATAACGGTGACAAACCAAGAAGTTGTGAACCCTGACTACACTGTTTGGCTCCACCAGGACAGTCTCCTCTACAGCGCCTTGATCGGAGCTATTGAAGTTGCAAACTAGCCACTCATCGCAGCCGCAACTTCCTCCTTTGAAGCTTGGAAAACTCTTGCTTCAAATTACGTAAAACCAACCAGAGGACACATCAAGCAACTGCAAAATCAACTCAAATACTTTGTCAAAGGCACCAAAACAATAGATGAGTATATGCAGTTCATTCGCACCAAAGCCAATGCCCTTTCCCTACTTGGCAATCCGATGGACTGTGAAGATCTCACTGACATTGTTCTTGAAGGTCTTCCTGAGGACTACAAAACAGTAGTTGATGATGTCCACAGCCGTGATTTACCCATCTCCTTTGCTGAGTTTCATGAAAAGCTGATCAATCGTTAAACAGCTCTGCTTCAAGAGTCCTCTGCTCCATCAACTTTCCCCATCACTGCCAATGCAACCTGATATCACTCAAATTACCCTATAAGTGATCTGCGTACTCTCTCAAATAAGAGGTTCAGTTGTACTTAGGGATCAAATTTACAGGTAGCTAAGGCACACAATAGATCTATCTAGTTATGTAGTTAAGCTAGGTTGGATGGTTTAAATGTAAATAAGCAGTGGTAAACAAGTAATTGTTTAGTTGATTGACTGGGTTTTAAAGATTGATATGGGAGACGTTAGACTTAGGGTTTCTATTCAGACAATCATGATTATAGAGATATAGACTACTAAGTATATATGGATATTCTAGAACTCAAACAATTAGAATAGTCGATCAACTTCCGTATATTTAGAATATCTATTACCGGATATAGGACCTCAACTGTCGCTTTTTGGTCCTGAGAAAGTGTCGATCGATTCCAACAATAGGGTGTCAATCGATACACCTTTCAGCCCGTCGATCAATGCAACTAGTTAGTTGTTGATCGACGTTCCTTCCAGGGAGCGTTACGAACGGGTTTGAATGTGTTCACTAGGTCAACTAAATCAGCTTCCGCTTGTTTCTAGCAATCCTAGCACAACCTAAACTATTTCAGACAAAGAACCAAATTTTCGAATGCGCCCTTATATATATAGGCAAGGTCCTAGTTAGCTACTCTAGAACACAAGCATTAGAAACAGTTTAGTTGATTGATATCCTGACACTTAGAAATTCTATATTTTGGGTTAATACCTCATGAATATCTGAACCCTAAATCTAACAAGATGAACTACTCAGACATAGGTAAGAAATTCATGACAATAGAATAAGTAAATTGCAAAAATATAATAGAGTAAAGAAACTGAAGTTCCAATCACAAAGCTCCGAAGGAGTTCTTGGATCTACTCTCCAAACCTAAGATTATTTTGATGTGTGAAAAGTAGAAAGTATGAAAGCGTGTGTTGCCTAGAACAATGGCAGAGCACATAAATATTAGGTTAAAACTCGTTAGGGGTAATCTGGTAATTTTTGTGGGATTTGGGCTTTAAGTCGGTTGGAACCCAATCTTATTTCTATGCGCTTTGCCGTCAATCGACACATAGAGTGTATGTCGATCGATTGTTGCCTTTGCCCATCGATCGATAGTCGTGGTCGATGGTCAACTTCGAGTATTTATCATTTTATCTCCAAAATGCACCAAAATCACATTTTTTTCTCCAAATCACTCCAAAACCTAAAAACATACTAGAAAGACTCCAAAACAACCATAATGTATTTAAAACACCTATATACCATGGCTAAAAATGGGTAAAATCCATGGTATATCACAACACATAACCGTAATCACAACAACTGGAAGCAACATAACCATAAACACTCTTCTTATGGCTCCAACTATCGCCCACCAAACCAGACTGCAAATCGCCAGAATGATGTCTTGAGATTTTACATAGTTTTAAGCATAATTTCCATACTCATTTAGATCATTTAAGATGCATTTAGAGTCTAATTAGGTACATAGCATATGCATGTGTAGTATGTTAGGTTTGGAAAAGCTCGAGATGAAGTTTGGAGAGTTTGATGGGTAAGCATGAAGAAAAGGGGCAAAGTCAAGAAGATGGACCAAGCCGCGGACAACCAGGTCGGACTGGACCAGGCCGAGACGGACAATCCCGCGGACGGAATCCGCAGACAACACCAGTCCGCGGAATCGGACCAGAGAGCTCGGGGTTGGTGTGGTCAGCCACGGGCGTGTACTGCGGACAAAGGCAGTCCATGGATTCTCGCCCGAGAGGTCGAGTTTTGATGGGACGGACCGCGGACCACGGCCGCGGGTTGGAGCCGTCCGCGGTCGATGCCAAGACCAGCTCACCCATTTGTCTTTCGGGTCAAACCCGGGTTTGTCGGGTCGACCCGGTTCGAGTTTTAAGCCTTTATAAATACTTTTTACACCAAATCTTAGGATTTATCTTGTTTTCTATCTAATCAAAAACTACTTTTGGGTGAAAGATCTAATCTTGAACATATTCTTTTGGGTTTGCTTGATTACTTTGATCATTAATCATGTTTAGACTTAGATCAACTAATGATTTAGTGTCTACCATGATAATGAGTGAGTAGTCATCTTTGGATTCATGGGTTAGGATGATTAGGATGATTAAGTGATGATCTAGAATGTTTAGAGTAGATTAATATGTTTCCTTGCTTGATTGAGTGATACTAATGCTAATCTAGAGTTGGCCATTTTAGATTTGAACTCTAGACATTTCATTGCCCGGAAGGTGTTCGATGAAATGTCTGAGCCAACTCAACATGCTCTTAGCTTACCCTACCAAAGGGATTTGATGTAGGGGAGTTTAGAAAGTTGAATGATCTATTATTAATGATTGTTTGATTGAAACAAACCAAAGGAATTTGATGTTTGATCAATGAGAGTAAATGAGCTTTTGTCTTGGAAAAGAACTTGCTTAGGATTGCTATCTAGACTTAGGGGAATGTGTTGATTGAAACCTTGCCATTTTAGATTAAATCTTAGTCATCTGAAATCAAATTCCTATACCCATGATTCCTCCTTTATCCATTTGCTTGAAAGTTGCTAGTTAATTGTGTTATAACCTTGTTAGCTTAATCAAATCACCTCATCACTTTGACTGCATTTAGCTTAAGTTTGAACTTGAATTTTATTTGCATCAAAACTCTTAGAAATGGATTGACATCTTAAATACTACATGATTTGAATTAGGAACCTTGAAAAGTCCATTTCAAATTTGGCGCCGTTGCCAATTCTAAGTTGATTTTGACATTGAGATTTGGTTCTTACTTGAGACTAAGTCTTATTTTTCTTATATGTAGTTACTGATTCTCTTTCCTAGCCCTTTTGTATCTCAGGTGCATGAACTTGCGGAGCAGAGGCCCAACAGACCTAGTGCCAAGAGTTGAAGACATTAGAGCACTTGAAAGGGAGATTGCAAGGAAGAGAAGAGAAGAAGAGCAACAGGCTCACTTAGACAGATTGGGGTTTGTGATGGATCAACATCAGAATCAGCCTCAAGATGGAGAAGGCATTGGCCAAGGAGCTGCAAACCTTAGGCCACAACACCCACAGCGCCAAGCTAGAGCTATTGGCACCCATGATGAGTCCAATATCCATGGGCATAGAGCTGGCATTAGAGCACCAGCTGTGGAAAACAACAACTTTGAGATCAAGTCAAGCTTGATAAACATGATCCAGAGCAACAAGTATCATGGTCTTGCCTTGGAGAATCCACTATACCACTTGGATAACTTTGATAAGCTGTGTGGAACCCCAAAGATCAATGGTGTCTCTGAAGATGCATTCAAGCTAAGGTTGTTTCCATTCTCTTTGGGAGACAAAGCTCACACATGGGAGAAGAGCCTTTCAAGCGACTCAATCACCACATGGGATGAATGCAAGAAAGCTTTCCTCAACAAGTTCTTCTCTACTTCAAGAACTATTAAACTAAGGAATGAAATCTCTGGATTTCATCAAA
>NC_027751.1:21948285-21963993 GCF_000695525.1 Brassica oleracea var. oleracea | reverse complement strand
GATGCTTTGGAGCTTGTAGAGAATATGGCTAAGAGTGATTCAGTCTACAGTGATGAACATGATAGAAGCAACAGAGGCAGTGGAGGTAATGATACAAACACCAAGAGAGAGTTGAAGGCTCCACAAGATAAGATGGATTTGCTTCTTTCGGATAGAGCCAAACAAGAGAAAGTGAACTTTGTTGGTGAGCAGAAAAAAGAGGAGACAGTTGTGGTTCATGAAGTTGATGGTTTAGAAGGTCAAGAAGAGTTATGTTTTGTGAATGCTAATGGGATATGGTACAAGAAGGAGCCTAACTTTCAGTACAACAACTACAAATAAAAGCCCTTCTACAACAACCAACAAGGTGGTTACCAAGCTAGACAAAACTACTCTCAAGGTCTCCCCTCCAAAGGAAATCAGTCTACACAAAGCCAAGCCGGATCTTCTACCTCTGCTCCATAAGAGAGTAGCACTGATGCAATGTTGAAACAGATCTTGGAGTCTCAAACTAGAAGTGAGAAGCACATTGGATATGAGCTGAAGAACCTTCACACCAAAGTTGATTAAGCTACAATGACCTCAACAACAAGTTCCTACAACTCTCCTCTCACTTCAAGGCTTTGGAGAATCAGTTTGCCTCTATGCCTTCAACCTCCAAGAGCCCAATTGGATCTCTACCAGGAAAATCTAAGCAGAATCCCAAAGAGTATTGCAATGTTATCCTCTCTACTACTTCTGAGATTGAGTTGAGTGATCATGAGAAAGAGGAAGATCAGATTGAAAGACTCATGTATGGAATAGAAGTTGTTGCCAAGGCTGAAGCACAGATTGTAGAGAAAGTTGAACACAAGATTGTGGAAAGAGTTGAGATACAGACTGTAAAGAAGGTTGAGGGAAAGGTTTTGCAACCAGTTAGACACAAGGCTGAGAAACCGGTTATTGGGAAAGCTGTCACGCAATTGAAGGAGGTTCAGCTAGAAGAAGCTCATGTGGTTGAGCAATCACCTTATGACAAGCTCCCATTTCCACAAAGGTTCCTCACTAAAGCTCAAAAGAAGATGATCTCCAAGTTCAGAAAAGACATGGGAGATGTAGGAGTCAAGATTCCACAGATATCGAATATGAATGATGCTCATGTCCAAATGATGCTCATCAAGGACTTTCTAGCTCACAAAGAAGAAGTAGGAGAGCTCCTAAACATCTCTACTATGCAGCTTGATCCACCAGTCACACCAAAGTCTATTTCAAAACTAGAAACCCGAGGGAAATTCACCTTGTCTTGCTCCCTTGGTAAGTTTACACTTGATGATTCTCTTGTTGATTCTGGTGCAAGTGTGAATGTGATATCAATGGAGATGGTGAAGAGTCTGGGGATTGAGAACATGGAGCCAAACACATCTTCACTCATGTTTGGAGACTCTTCTTCAACAACTCCATTAGGCTTAATCAAAGACTACCCTATGAAGATTGAAGACTGCATCATCCCTATTGATCTCACTGTTTTGAAGATGGCAACTGAGAAGAGAGTCTTATTGATCCTTGAAACACCATTTCTCACAACAGTAGGAGCTTGCATTGACTTTGCCAACAAGAAGGACACACTCCTCAATGTGAACAAAGCTGTTTACTACCCAATCAAATCTCCAATGATGAATTTTGAGTATTGTGGAACCATCACTTGTGGAGAACCTTCCATTGAAAAGATCAAGGATGAAATGGTTGTTAGTAGAAAAGAATGTCTTGATAGAGAGTCCTCTAAAGAGATGTGTGATGAGCACTTGGAAAGTGCTACAAAGGAGGAGGTGAGTAGAGCTACAAAGGCTGCTCATGGCAAGAAGAAGATGATGAAAGAACCTCACCCTTCACCTCTTGATATGATGCCACACACTCTCACTCTTCACCCAATGAAGTTCAAGGATGGAGCTATTGAGTACAAGATCAAATGCAAGGAAAAGTCTACACCATTCTCAATTGCAAAGGCCATCATCACTCCACAGCTCCAAGATGATCCAATCAAGCTTCAAGAGCTTCTCTCTCAAGTCCTCACCATCAGTCTTGAAGGTGGGAAAGATCCTCCTCTTCACTAGCCAATTGGAAGGAAAGTCAAGCTAGAGATTTAAAACAAGCTCACTTGGGAGGAAGTCTCATGGTATCCTTTGTATATATTTCTATATATATTTTTCTTCTTTTAGTGTGTTTGAATAAGCTTAAGGACAAGTTTGGGGGAATTCTCAAAAATTCCCAAAGGTCATGTCGAAAATTCCAAGGTGACAACAAGTCCTCCCTCCTCATTTCCCCTCTCTCATGACAGCCAACTTCAAGTAAGTGCATCCTACCTTTGTAAGTACTTAGTTATCATGTTTATGTCTTTCCCTTAGATCTCTTCTTTGAGCTTATTCTCACACAAGGGACTGTGTGAAGTAAGTTTGGGGGAGAGTCTACTATCTCACATTGTGTTTTGTTCTGTCTACTTGTCATTAACTCTCATGCATTGCATTGTGAATAATTATTTGCATAGAAAATCAACAAAAATTGAAAATTTCAAAAATCACAAAAAGAAACATTTACTTGCATCATTTGCATCTTTAAGATTAAGTCTAGGAGCATTTATATTGCATTCATGCATTGGGAGAAACCTTGTAAAGAACACATGTCTAGAACTCAATTTGACATCCTAGCTAAACATATCAAGTAGCTTAAGCATCTCTTGAAAAAACTTGTAAGCTTCGAGCCTTGAAAACCCTTCTTGAAACATGTTGCTTGCTTGATGACTGACATTGTTCTTGAAACCAACTCCAAATGAACTAAGGCTTAATGAACTTAATCTCTCTTGCATATGGGCATTTGCATACTTGATCATGGATAATATACACATTTGGGTTATCTTTCTCTCCTTGTACCAATCTTTGTTAACCCAAATGGCACTCTCATACCCATTAACCCTCACCATTCTTTGAAGCCAACATTAATTTGCTTGAGTGAGGTCTTTTATTGATAGCATGTCATGTGCAAAATCTTGAGAGTATTAGGAGCGACAATAGGGTTGTTCTCATCTTTGGTTAGCATTGGGACTTCATTTAGGCTAGCCTCTAGGATGGTTTTTGGGTTTGTGAGTTTAAATTCTTTTAATCTTGGGAATGAGACAGATTGAGTGAAAGAAATGAACCAAAAAGAGTGCTTAAAGAAAAGAAACTCCTAGGGACAAAGAAAGTTAGAAAAGAGAAGCTCTAGAGTATAAATAGAACCCCCTCCCAAAAATAATAATAATAATAATAATAATCAAAGAAACAATAAGTGAGTGGGGAAAAGAAAAAAAAAAGAGCTGAGCCAAAAAGATTTAAAGTCTAAAAAAAAAAAAGAAAAAAAGAAAAGAAAAGAAGAGTCCCTAGTTGGTTGAAATCAAAGGAAAGAAAAGAGTGTTCATTGGGTGCGAGATGAAAGTTAGTGTATTTTGGGTTTGGGAATGAAGAAAAAGATGGGTAGAACTTGATACTACTTAAGAAAATGGTAGAATGATGAGAACAAGGTATTGTATGCATGAATTGCTCATTTTCTTACATAAATTTTGCATAATGCTCTTGCTCCTATTCTTGAGTGTGAGTCACTATAAATAATATATTTGAAACCCAATTTTCTTCACATTAAACCATCTTCTCTCACCAAACCAAATGATTGAGATCAAATATCTATTTGCAAGAATTCACTTTGTGTGTGTGTCCGTGTGAATAAATATGAGAGTTGGCTAAGGAACTTGTTGGATGAATGGCAATGCAACTTGTGTAAAGATAAAAGAGTCTTGATAAGCCTTAAGAAGCTAGAGTGTACTAAGAGGGTTGCTCATGGTATTTGCTATATTTTCCTTGGGATGTTAAGTTGAAGGCCAGAGAGTGTTCTTTTGGTTATGAGTTCCCATTTTCAAACCTCTCTCCCTTTAGCTCTTGAAAGTTTACTTGTGGACAAGTAAATGACAAGTTTGGGGGAGTTGATGTCTTGAGATTTTACATAGTTTTAAGCATAATTTCCATACTCATTTAGATCATTTAAGATGCATTTAGAGTCTAATTAAGTACATAGCATATGCATGTGTAGTATGTTAGGTTTGGAAAATCTCGAGTTGAAGTTTGGAGAGTTTGATGGGTAAGCATGAAGAAAAGGGGCAAAGTCAAGAAGATGGACCAAGCCGCGGACAACCAGGTCGGACTGGACCAGGCCGCGGAATCGTTCCCGAGAGATCAGCCGAGACGGACAATCCCGCGGACGGAATCCGCGGACAACACCAGTCCGCGGAATCGGACCCCAGAGCTCGGGGTTGGTGTGGTCGGCTGCAGACGTGTACTGCAAACGAAGGTAGTCCGTGGATTCTCGCCCGAGAGGTCGAGTTTTGATGACACAGACCGTGGACCAAGGCCGCGGGTTGGAGCCGTCTGCGGTCGATGCCAAGACCAGCTCATCCATTTGTCTTTCGGGTCAAACCCGGGTTTGTCGGGTCGACCCAGTTCGAGTTTTAAGCCTTTATAAATACTTTTTAGACCTAATCTTAGGATTTATCTTGTTTTCTATCTAATCAACAGCCACTTTTGGGTGAAAGATCTAATCTTGATCATATTCTCTTGTGTTTGCTTGATTACTTTCATCATTTATCATGTTTAGACTTAGATCAACTAATGATTTAGTGTCTACCATGATAATGAGTGAGTAGTCTTTTTTGGATTCATGGGTTAGGATGATTAGGATGATTAAGTGATGATCTAGAATGTTTAGAGTAGAGTAATATGTTTCCTTGCTTGATTGAGTGATCCTAATGCTAATCTAGAGTTGGTCATTTTAGATTTGAACTCTAGACATTTCATTGCCCGAAAGGTGTTCGATGAAATGTCAGAGCCAACTCAACATGCTCTTAGCTTACCCTACCAAAGGGATTTGATGTTAGGGGAGTTTAGAAAGTTGAATGATCTATTCTTAATCATTGTTTGATTGACACAAACCAAAGAAATTTGATGTTTGATCAATGAGAGTAAATGAGTTTTTGTCTTGGAAAAGAACTTGCTTAGAATTGCTATCTAGACTTAGGGGAATGTGTTGATTGAAACCTTGCAATTTTCGATTAAATCTTAGTCATCTGAAATCAAATTCCTATGCCCATGATTCCTTATTTATCCATTTGCTTGAAAGTTGCTAGTTAATTGTGTTAGAACCTTGTTAGCTTAATCAAATCACCTCATCACTTTGATTGCATTTAGCTTAAGTTTGAACCTGAATTCTATTTGCATCAAAACTCTTAGAAATGGATTGACATCTTAAATACTACATGATTTGAATTAGGACCCTTCAAAAGTCCATTTCACAGAACAACAACAATCAGAGGTACTCTAAACCGTACCTTGGAAAGTGCCAGCCAGGCCTGTGGATTTCAAGGCCACAAAACACAACAATGTTCCTAGTTCCGCATTGTCGCTTCTGAGCAACAACAAACGTCATCCCGTGGCTGTTTCCAAACAGCACCACAAGTTTACAATACCGCACTGCAGTACCAGGAAACACCAGCTTGACTAATGGACAGTGGCGCCTCTCATCACATTACCTCGGACGTTGCCAATCTCTCCACGCACTCGCTCTATAATGGTGCTGAAGAAGTCATTGTTGCTGATGGTAAAGGTCAGCAGATTACACACACTGGTTTGGAAAATCTACATTCTCCAACTCGATCACTTTTCTTACATGATGTTTTACGAGTTCCAAGTGCTGCTACAAATATAGTTTCGGTTAACAAGCTGTGTACTGACAATGATGTTTTTGTGAAATTTTTCCCACATAACTTTTAGGTGAAAGTTATCAACTCGGGGGCGCAAGTTCTAGTGGGCAAGTTCAAGAATGGTGGTTATGAGTGGCCATGTCGAGCTCCTGATCCAGCTTTCGTATCGCCATCATTACCCTCTTCTCAAATTTCAGTTCCTTTGTCACTTTGTCACTCTAGACTAGGCCATCCTGCTATTCCAATTTTAAAAACTCTTGTTTCAAATTCAATTCTTTCAGTCTCTAATAAAAGTACTTCTTTTCATTATCAAGATTGCTCCATAAACAAAAGCCACAAAATCCCTTTCTCAACTTCTTCTATGTCATCATCAAAACCACTTCAACTTGTGTTTTCAGATGTCTGGACGTCACCGGTTCATTCTGTTGATGGCTACAAATATTATGTTATCTTCGTTGATCATTATACGCACTGTGTGTGGTTCTATCCTCTTTTGACAAAATCTGATGTTCGTGATACTTTTATAAGATGGAAAGCTCTTGTTGAAAACCGACTACAACACCGTCTGATAACATTTCATAGTGACAATGGTGGAGAATATTTGGTTCTTGCGAACTATCTCAGTCAAAATGGAGTTACTCATCTGATATCTCCGCCACACACACCGCAACACAATGGCTTCTCAGAACGCATACATCGTCACATCGCGTACAGGGCTTGCTCTCCTCTCTCATGCTTCGATTCCAGTCACGAACTGGAGTTATGCTCTTCCTTCTGCTGTCTACCTGATTAATCGACTTCCTACATTGACGCTGTCAAATTCAAATCCGTATGAGAAGTTGTTTATCTTGGCGCCTAATTATCTGAAACTTAAGGTGTTTAGCTGCCTGTGTTATCCATGGCCTCGTCCTTACACAAATCACAAGCTTGATAACAGATCCACTCCATGCATCTTCTTTGGTTATTCTATCTCTCAATGTGCCTTTTTATGTCTTGATCTCACTTCTCATTGCCTTTATGTCTCTCGTCATGTTCAGTTTGTTGAAACACAATTTCCATTCAAAAAGCTTTCATCTCCAGCTCCTAAAATATCTCCGGTCTTGCCACTGAGATTTCGGTTCCCTTCACAGTCATCTCGACACAGTCACTCCCGCCACCATCTGCGGTACAGCCCCCAGGTTCGGATCTCTCACCAGAAACTACAGTGCTAGCTTTTGAAGCAACTACAAATCAGTCTCAAAACACTTCATCCTCTGACACTACGCAACAGGCTAACACAGAGCCTGAGATCACTTATGCGGTTCAGTCTAATACTCCATTTCACCTATGCTGCTCACTAATGATACAGATGTTTCTCTTACATTTGATGGAGGTGATGTAGGAACTGCAACCGCTACTTCGTCAGCTGATACAAGTGGCTCTGCTACAATGGTGATGCACTCAGACAACTTTCACCCGAAGATCACTCGGTCTAAAAACAATACTTCAAAACCAGTGCAGAGGTTCTCTTTTCCAGCTACAGCATTTGCTCACTCTGAGATCGAACCAGCAACACAGGCTCTCCGTAACAAACTATGGCGTGCACCCATGAGTGAGGATTTTGACTCTCAGGTCCGACATCATACATGGGACTTAGTGCCTCCTAATCCCTCGTACAACCTGATTGGCAATCGATGGATCTATAGAATCAAGCGTGATCCTCAAGGGAACGTGAAACAACGCAAATCTCGACTTGTAGGCAAAGGATATCATCAAAGACCGGGTATTGACTTTCATGCTACCTTCAGTCCGGTAATCAAACCTCCTACAATTCGACTGGTTCTCAGCTTGGCAGTTTCGTATGGTTGGGATCTACGTCAACTTGATGTGAGCAATGCCTTTTTACAAGGTAACTTAAGTGAAGATGTTTACATGCATCAGCCAGTTGGATTTTTGATCGTAACAAACCGCATTACGTCTGCAAGATTCGCAAAGCATTGTACGATTTGAAACAAGCACCTTGTGCCTGGTAGTTTGAGCTATCTGGATTTGTCAACTCTCTTGCCGTTGCATCATTTTTGTGTTGCATCAACCAAATCTAGTGATGTTTGTTCTTGTATACGTTGACGACATCGTCATCACTGGCAACAACTCACACCAAACCCAACAGTTCATTGATCTCTTTAGCAAGCGCTTCTTACTTAAAGACTTGGGAGAGCTCAGTTATTTTCTGGGAATTGAGGTCACACGTACTCCCTCTGGCTTGCTACTCATTCAACGCAAGTACATCAATGACTTGCTTGTTCGTGTCAACATGACAAACACGAAACCAGTCGCGACTCCTATGCAAAAAGATCTCCGCCTGAAACTCACCTCTGGTTCACCTCTAGATGATGCTTCAAAGTATTACACTGTAGTCGGCAGTTTGCAGTATCTTCACTTTACGAGGCCAAACATTGCGTTCGCTATCATCAAACTGTCTCAATTCATACATGCCCCCACAGACATTCATTGGTTAGCTGCAAAACACGTTCTAAGATATCTCGCAGGCACTCGAGATCATGGTATTGTCTTTCGTAGCAACAACAATCTCTCTCTCTTCACGCCTTTTTAGACCCTGATTGGGCTGGTAATGGCGATGACTTCACATCGTCCAGTGCCAATATTTTTTACCTTGGATCGCATCCCATTACATGGTCTTCCAAGAAGCAGAAAACAGTTGCCCGCTCTTCTACTGAGGCTGAGTACCTCTGTTGCTGACACAGCTACCGATCTGGTCTGGATCAAGTCTCTTCTTCAAGAACTTGGTGTTAAACTTACTTCACAACCTGTCATCTGCTGTGATAATGTTGGGGCTACTTATCTGTGTGCCAACCATGTCTTTGATTCTCGGATGAAACTTGTAGCTCTGGACTATCAATTCATACGTCAACTGGTCCAAGCAGGTATACTTCGTCACTACAAGAAATTAAAGAAATAGCTACTGATTTTTTTGTAGCTAGAAGAACCAATCCGTAGCTAGAAAACAGAAGGCAGCGGATGGTGACGGATGGAAGTGGTGGCCTCAGCACCGACGCTAACTGTGAACCGTCACCAATTCGTAGCAACCTCGCAACGGATTCGCGAGAACAATTGTCGTAGCTAATTGCAATGACATGGCTACAGCATTTTCCGTAGCTCATTAGTGACGGTTATAGCAACAGAATTTTTGTGTCCAAACAGCTACAACATTTAACTACAATATATCCTTAGCTAAATTATAGCAAATATAGCTATGGATTTTGTTACAAATTCTGGATTCGAAAATATCAACGAACAAAGCTTAATTTTTAAAACAAAAATATGACTATATCAAAAATTTTAAGAGATTATATTATTATAAGAAATCTGAAATTATCATACATAACAAAAATGTCGATTTTAAACTTCTAGTACACAAACAAGAAGCTAAACTAATAAGTGAAAATTAAAAACATAACAAAACTTCAAGCAGTGGTAAGAAAACATCAAACTCGTTTGTTTGTTTGTTGATTGCCATATTTAGATTCTCTTCTTGTTGGTGATGGGGAGGAGGGGATAGAGAAGAATCGGATGAGCTGATGCCACATCAGTTGGTGATGTTTGTTTTTGGGGATGCTTTGATGTATTATGTGGTTTCTCAGCTTCTGGTATTGGTGGTACTGTGACATCTTTAGCTTCACATAATAGAGTCAGTTGCTTGCTCATCATGTTGACAGCCCCTATCAGATTGATCAAATCTCGCTCCAACCTTGGTTTAAAATAGCGCTCGCTATCCTCGCCGTGGCGCTTGGCCACGTCTTGCGATGTCCTCATTGCCTCAAGACCCCAAGGCTAGGCGAGGTACACAAAGCGATCGCCATTGAACGATTTACTATTTGTTATAAGGCGCCTCTAGCGACGCTCCATTGATTCTTCTCAAACCATCATGGTTTGGTTTGTACATATTTTGGTTATCAAACCAAATTCGGTTTAATATGTAAGCTTTGCCGTATAATATAATCTACGACAAACCCTAATACAGTCTACTATATTATAGTAATACAACCCCTAAGTTCTCCACCAGCTCTTTTTTCTCTATTGTTCCTAACTCTATGCACACCCTTAGCTCTTCTTTCCTTCTACCGGTTAGTTCTCTATTCTCATATATTATATTTTGGATTTTTAACGTTAAAACCCTTCAACTAAGTTTGTTTAGGGTAAAAACCCTCAAACTAAGTATTTAATGGAAAAACCCTAAAACTAACGTTATTTAATAAATTAAACCCTAGCAGGTCATAATTACCATTACTACCGGTAAATCTTTAATTTAGGAGTTTCTACATTAAATAAACATAGTTGAGGGGTTTTACCATTAAAATTTTAAAAAACAAAAAAATCAAAATTTTATAATATCATTTAAAAATTAGTAACTTTTTTTTTACAGCATAAGCGAGAACTAAGTAACTGGACCGCGCGATTCAGAAAACCAAACCGAAAGTATTGAATCTACATATAACATAGTTGAAGGATAACTTTTCGCACCACTTGCAAGCTTGTCCGCCATAGTATTTTGTGCTCTTGGAATATGTCTGATCCGGAATCTAGGGAAGAAAGTCTTATTGCGTCTAAATTCTTTATATAATTTTTGTTATATTTTCTCGGTTTTTACATTTTTAATTTATACATATATAATGTTGATGTTAAAAAAACATTAAACTCATATATTTACAAAAAAAATTTAAAAATGCTAATTTTGAAAATTTAAGTTACTAATTTTTAAATAATATTATAAAATTTTGATTGTTTGATTTTTAATGGTAAAACCCCTCAACTATGTTTACTTAATGTAGAAACCCCTAAACTAAAGATTTACCGGTAGTATTGGTAGTTATGACTTGTTAGAATTTACTTCATTAAATAAATTTAGTTCGGAGGCTTTTACGTTAAATACTTAGTTTGAGAATTTTTGCCCAAAACAAACATAGTTAATGGATTTTAACGTTAAAAATCCTTATATTTTCTTAGAAAGCAAAACTGAGAATCAGATATTTAGAGTTTTAGGTTTTCTAATATTAATGATTATGCTCTTTTAGATTACACGTACTCGAATTGGTGTTTTGGCTTTAAGCTTTTATGCTATCAGTGAAATTGATGTTTTGGTTTTCTCTTTACTGTCTTTAACAACAGCTTAACATAACTTAGAATTGGAAACATAAAATTGATATTTTTTGCATGTGTTTAACACATGACGATTGACTTTTCTCGCCATGGCGCTTGGCGAGAGTCGAGCACCTCGTCCATACGCTATTTAAAACCCAGGCTCCAACTAGCCTGAAAAGTAAAAACAATGGCTGGTGGATTAATGGGATCATAATTTTCTATGTGTGTTGTTCCAAGTTCGAACAACATACCTTTATATGGCTTGGCTATCTACAAAACCAGATGAAAAAAACGAAAGAGCAAATTATTAAACAATAAAGATCAAGTATATGAGTGTCACATAGTGCCATTAACAAATAAATAACTACTCAATCATTTACTAGCAAGTATAAAATACTAAAGCAACAAAACCAGAAACAAAATTACAAAACAATACCGAGAAATAAGCATGAACTCGCATAAGTGGTGACTGATGTTTTTGAGTTGGAACCTCCTCTTCATGGTCGAGCTGGAGTAATAAGTACAAACGTACCATCACTTGTCAATGGGGATCTATCACAAGATAAGAAGAACATTCGGTGAAAATTTTCCCAAAACAAAAGATCGATTTCAAAAACTAATTTTTAAACGAAACATTCATTTGTACAGAACATTCATTTTTCCCCAAACCGTTAGGAAAACCAGCAAAACAGAGATGAGATGAGAACAATCATAATCGAGGACTAGTACAGAACATTCATTTGTCCCCAAACAGAAACCCTAAACCTACACTGACCCAAATCGAAACCGTAAGCTAAAAACCCCCAAATCGAAACCCTAATCCTACACTGACCCGAATCAAAACCTTAACACTGAAACTAATTGAAACCATAATCGATGGCTAATCCAGAAACAATAAATAGCAGGAGAAGAAGAATAACAGCAACAACAACAACAAGAACAAGGGACAAATCAAAACCCTAATCTAAAACAAGTCATAGAAGAAGAAGAAGAACTAACCGAGGAGATTTAACTCGGGTGATCGTATGCGACAACGATTCGTGAGTAGTCAGGTGGAAGCCATGAGGATTCTGGTCAGAGGAGAGAACGAGAAGGAGAGTCGGAGGTGACTAGTTGGTGTTGAGAGAGAAAGATCGGAGAGTCCGAGAGAGCGAGGTAAAGTTTTTATTTTTTTCTGAGTGTCGAGAGACTTGTTAGTGTTTTGTGCACTATGATAAATTTGGGCTAAAAATGAATTTGAGCCCAAACCCAAAATATTATAGGAGCCAATTTTTGGAGTCAAATCCTATGGAGGGAAATATAATTGGAGCCGGATATTATACTCTTGTAATCCCTAAAAATATAAATTTCATATTTTAAAGTGTAACCTCTAAACCTACAACCCCTAATCCTAAGATAGTCATCCTCGTCGTTCTTGATACACCAATGATAGCATTTCTTCATTTTTTCAATCATTAATTAATTGTAATTCTTTTTATTAATTTTACATGTATTATGATTATATTATAGTTTGAATTTAAGTTTAAAAGTTAAATATAAGTCCTAAACCACAAACTCCTAAAATCTAAGCCATATACTATAATCTCTAACTCAAGTATCAACCAAACACAATAAGCATAAAAATTCAAATGTTTCAAACATATAACACAAATACACATTATCTTAATTCAAATATTACTAGTTTCGAACATATATCACAAACGAAAATTTCAAACATATAACACATACATATTAGTTAGATACATAAATATTGATAGCCGTGTGTTTGAAACTATAAATCTTTCGGCAACAATTTATTCCTCGCTAATTAGTAGCTATTTAGCTAGAAAATACTTACGGATCATATTCGTAGCTAGTTAGCTACAGATAGCTACATATTAGCTACAAACTTAACATTTATTTGTTTCATCGCTATCCATCCCAACTTTCATTGCTAATAATTATGGTTACGGAAATTTCTTCGCCAGTCCTTAGCTATTTTCAATAATTCTTGTAGTGCGTGTTGCTCATGTGTCATCCAAAGATCAGCTTGCATATGCACTTACTAAATCAGTCTCTCGTATGTTGCTTGCTTCGCATTTGGACAAGATAGGACTCTCCTCTTGCCATCTATCTTGAGGGGGCGTATAGAACATATACATATCTTCACAATTAATATTTTATCTAAATCATATCTTCTTGTATATATTCTCATAACCTCCTACGGTGTATATATATAAAACACCAATGTACAAAGTCATTATTCAATGAAAAAGTATCTTTTCCTATACACCAGACCCTGATTATCTGCCACATGCTGAATCTGCGTATTCACTTCAACCCTTTCCAAATCATCTATCAATTTGAGGACCACTTCTTTACCCTTTCCAGAGACATCAGATCCATAATTTCCTAGCTGTCTATCCGAATCAGATGCACTAGACTGCTTCTCCACAACTTGGTCCCTTCGAAGGATAGTATACTGTTTTACCTTAGTACAATCCTGCAACAAATGTCCCCATCCATCACATGAAGTATAACGTGATGGAAGCAACAGATAGTTCACTTGCACAATAGTACTTCGTTGATCTCTGTCCTTGAAACAGATTTTCTGGGCAATGGTTTCACTAATTTACCTCCACCAGCACCCTTGCCACATCCATATGCACACACCTCTCAGTATTTGGATGACGCTTAACAAATTTCCCGTAGTACGAGATGGGAAGCGAAGGCTCTCCAGCAAATAGAGATAGCCAGGAACATTCACCAAATCCACCCACAGAGGTAAAGCAGTAAGATCAGGTGGATCCTGAGCAGTTGCCGGATTCCACTCACTAACAACCATTGGAGCATCAGCAATATGCCAATACTTCCTCCGCAAGAACTGCTTCCTCATCTGTACATCCTCAATCCTGAATAAAATAGTCCTCTTGCTAATGAACTGCACATCAATCTTTGACTTTGGAGGGCTCCAGATCCGATTAAAAGTAGAGTGAATTGACCCAATGAAAGGGGAATCACCCATGAAGTAACCAACCACAAAACTCTTCCAAAGCGGCTCGACATCCTCAAAACCTCCACCGGGATCTCAATATCATCTACACCATCAACTACCTTAAACTCCGGGTTGGGTTTAGGAGAGAATCCATCGTTCACAATCTCCGCGTAAGAGATCTTCTCCTTCTCGATTTCTCGATCTGGGACAGTCTCTTTTGGAAAAAATTCCTCTTTCCATTGACTATCCGATACTATGAGAGATTCACCGGAATGTCCGCCTCACTCATGTTTTCCCCTTCAAGATTAACCCTAACCGCAGCACACACATCACTTGCATCTCCACCTTCCGCCATCAATGACTCCAGAAGACGCTCATTCTCATCCTTTTCTGTTCCCCTATCAACTCCATCTCCATCTCCATCTCCATCAGAACCTTGCTTGCCGTCGAAATTTCCGATCAAATCATGTGGCGGCGTGGATGCCATTAGGTCGCCTTTTTTTTGCCGAAGGTTGATTTCTTTTTTTATAATTTTTTCGATCCAAATTTAGATACTTTTAGTGAACTAAAAATATTATACTTTATCATTATTAAAATATTTTTGTTTAATATTTAGCTTTCTTTTTAATTTTATTTTTTTTCTTTATGTTAGTAGAACCAAACATAACAACAATCAAAATACCCAAGCAAATATGAATTATCATGTTTAAGATTATTTGAAATATTTTTCAATTTAAATTTTAATGAATCTGTATAAAATTACTCAGAAGTCATAAAATATTTTAATTATTATAAATATTGATGTGCTTTCAAAACCTTTCAAAATTTTATTAGTTATGTTCATTTAGACATCTTTTTACTGCTCATCACTTTATTTTCTAATATTTTTTTAAAAAAGTATAATATAGAAAATTATTAAATATATAACGAAAATATACTTACACACCTAAGATGAAGAACTGAACTAATATGATAAATAAAACTAATATGATTTGGTTTAATTAAAATAAAAAATAATAATTATATTTTAATATGAATTTGCAAGAATATATGTAAGTCAATATACTCACAAAATGAGTAATTGGATTAATCAGTTTCTTATATCTAAAAGTTCTAACTAAAATAAAAACATATTATTTTTGTAAAAATTATATATATATATATATATATATATATATATATTATGGGATGACTCAAAACATATTAATAAAATAAAGAACTATAAAATTGTTACAATTTGGTTATATTTTATATACATATATTCATGAGTTCAAAATAATATTTTTATATGTAATTTTGAATCGAACGCTTTAGGTTATTTTTTAGAGAAAATTTGATTATATATCTCCACGCGCTATTAATATTAGAGGATTACCCTTCTCTTTGCCAAACTCATTTTGATTTTTATTTTACCCCTAAAGTAACATGTCCAACTTATCAGTATCTCTACAAGTTGTTCTGACACGCCTTTCCAAGCTTAGATAATTGAAGAAGCAAGGTTTTTTGTTCGATGACTCCATTTAAGAGAAGGATTACATCCCTCCACAAGGTCTATCGAATAACATGCCCTAATCCAGCAAGTTGGATTAGTTTGGTCGGCTCGGCGACCAAACGTATCGGCTCGACCTTAGAGTACTTTTACCCGGTCGAGTAAGCCGACCAAAAGTACCCGGCTTGGAAGGAACTTTGTCCAGGCCCGCATACTCAGCCTCTCGCATCAAGGCCCAAAGAGGTACGAAATTAGGGCATCAAGGACAGGAGACCTATAAAAGGGGGAGGAGAAGCAACAAGAAGGAGACTTTTGGACCATTGGACAGACCAAGCGGCTAGATCTAGGGCTCTAGGCGATCTCTTTGATCTT
>NC_027751.1:21947530-21948175 GCF_000695525.1 Brassica oleracea var. oleracea | reverse complement strand
TCAAGACGAAGTCCAAAAGACGACCAACGACCAATTAGCTGCTTTGGTCGCGACACTCACAACTCCTGATGGCCAAACGAGCCGTCCCCAGCAGATACGCCGTCGCCTCTTTAACACCAAACCAACGACGACCGGAGGCGACCACGTCTCAGACGACTCGGAGCCTAATGAAACCCTTCTCGCTGACACCCCCCCAGTAGGCTCCGATCTCGCAACCATACGCGAGATCGCCGAGCTCAAACTCAGCTTCCAACAAATGAGCGAGAAGATCCATCAGGTAACCAGCGCGGCCCCGCAAATCGAGAGCGTACTCGCCGCAACATCACACACCCCTTTTACTAGCGTTCTGACTAGTGTGCAACCCGGAAAGATAGAGAAGCTGCGCCTGCCCGAGTACAAACCCGGCGGAGACCCGGTGGAACACATGACAGCTTTCAACATCGCGATGGCACGGGCTCGACTCCCCGACGAAGAAAGGGACGCAGGCTACTGCCAACTGTTCGTCAAAACTCTCAACGAGCAAGCCCTAACCTGGTTTTCTCAGCTAGAAGAAAACTCCATCGGAAGCTTCCGCGACTTGTCAGCAGCTTTTCTCAAGACTTACATTATGTTCACCAAGCGCAGCGCTACCGCCTCTAGCTTTTG
>NC_027751.1:21946474-21947506 GCF_000695525.1 Brassica oleracea var. oleracea | reverse complement strand
GCCTCCGCGACTACATGGAGAAGTTCAAAGCCGTAGTCTCGAGGATTTAATTCCAGACGGTATTGCCATCGACGCCCTACGGAACACATTGTGGGTTCGTTCTAAATTCCGAGAGGATTTATACCAAAACCCAACTACGTCACTCCAGGACGCTATCGCGCGATCTGACAATTTCATCCGAATGGCAGAAGATACTAACCCCATTCTCAGCAAGATGAACGCACCCAAAGCTCCAGCGGCTAAAAACGCCAACACGCGACAAGAACCGCACCAGCATGCTCCAATCGATAAAAACGTCCGCAAAGACGGATACATGTATGTCGTCAATGAGAACAACGTGCCGGTTTCAAATCTCGTAGTCCGCGGAGAAGGATGGAACAAGTGGGTAAGGGAGCTCGATTCGTCCGACAAACCAGTCGACGCCGTTTGCTCGACCCAGACTACAACATCAGCAGGTTCAGCGGCAGGACCTTCCAGAACCGTCGATCTCACCAAACATTGCAATTATCACAACATCAAAGGGCACGATACGACAGAGTGCAAGTCACTCTATGCGCACTACCTCTCATCCTTAGCAAGTTCCGACTTCAAGTTCGAACCCCTAACGGCTAAGCCGAAGAACGACAAGAGCTGGAGCAAGAAAAAAGAAAGGAGAGCCCAACGCAAAGCTACAGGCAAAGGTCGACATAGCGAAACTCAACAACGAGATGACGAGGAGGATGCTCCGAAGAGTAACGGCGAGGCCGACTCCTCGGCCGAACCTTAGACGCATTGAGGTCATACTTTCTCAGCAAACCTTGTCGTCGGATGATGAGAACGATGACACACCTGTACTCGAAGATTTGAGAGATGTTCTGAAACGAAAGTTCAAATCCAAAAATAGCAACAGCTCCACGCACAATGATCTGCGAACAACATTGAATGCACGGAAGTCACGGCGTATCTCGGCAGTTGACCCCGATCCCAAAGAACACTCGAATGGCGACCTTTGGGATAAACTCAACGCAGGAGCATGCGATCTTCGAATCCGTT
>NC_027751.1:21946027-21946424 GCF_000695525.1 Brassica oleracea var. oleracea | reverse complement strand
AAGAAGTCAAGCAACGACACTCCGTCATCAAAAAATGACAGCAGCGTACCAACCGATTTACGCGCCTTCTTAGACTCCAAGCAAGTAAAAACGCGACATCAACCAAATGTCATCATGGGCGGTTCTCCTCCTTGCGGTAACTCTGTTCGCTCCGTCAAGGATTACCGTCGACAGGTCGCGACTTCGCAGGGGTGGCCGACTAGGCCGCCAAATCAGCCTCCGATAACCTTTTTGCCGGATGACGCTGAGGGGATTCACGTACCCCACAACTACCCTCTTCTTGTAGTCCTTGGAATTGGGGAGTACGACGTCACCAAGGTCCTCATCGATACAGGAAGCTCCGTCGACCTCATCTTCCGAGGAACTCTGCAGAAGATGGGAGTCGATCTCGACGACA
>NC_027751.1:21945693-21945951 GCF_000695525.1 Brassica oleracea var. oleracea | reverse complement strand
CCCCCTTCCGGTACGCGCATGTGGAGTCACTCGAACTGTCAAGTTTGCTGTTGTAAGCACGAAGGCCCCTTACCACGCTATACTTGGAACCCCCTGGATACACTCAATGCAGGCCATTCCATCTAATTATCACGAGTGCGTCAAGTTCCTCGGTACGGACGGAAAAATCAAAACACTGCGAGGAGATCAAAAAGCCGCTAGGGAACTCCTAGTCGCCACAGTTAAACTCCAACGATCGTCTTTATCGGTTAACTCCGT
>NC_027751.1:21944482-21945151 GCF_000695525.1 Brassica oleracea var. oleracea | reverse complement strand
GATAGAGGAACCTACTGCTATAAGGTCATGCCATTCGGTTTGAAGAACGCAGGAGCAACCTACCAATGTCTTGTGAACAAAATGTTCGCAGATAAGCTGGCCGTCACCATGGAAGTATACATCGATGACATGCTTGTCAAGTCGCTACACGCCGCTGATCACCTCCATCATTTGCAAGATTGCTTCGAAAATTTCAACAAATACGGCATGAAACTGAACCCAGCAAAGTGTACGTTCGGGGTTTCCTCAGGCGAGTTCCTTGGGTACATAGTCACGCAGCGGGGGATCGAAGCCAACCCGAAGCAGATATCCGCGGTCCTGAACCTCCCAAGCCCAAAAAATAGTAGAGAAGCATGACGGCTTACGGGTAGGATAGCTGCACTCAATCGGTTCATCTCCAGATCCACCGACAAATGCTTGCCATTCTACGATCTACTGCGAGGTAACAAGAGGTTTATCTGGGATGAGAAATGCGAGGAGGCATTTACTAAACTCAAGCATTATTTGACAACACCACCCGTTCTCGCCAAGCCAGATGTCGGCGACGTTCTATCTCTTTACGTCGCAAGCAGCAGTCAGCAGCGTTCTGATAAAAGATGACTGTGGTGAGCAAAAGCCAATCTTCTACACAAGCAGGCGCATGACCGGAACAGAAACGTGATACCCAAC
>NC_027751.1:21944251-21944357 GCF_000695525.1 Brassica oleracea var. oleracea | reverse complement strand
AAACAGGTCCGGAAGACTAACGAAGTGGGCTATCGAACTCGGTGAGCTTGATATCACTTACAAGAACAGAACCGCATCGAAATCTCAGGTTCTTGCAGACTTCTTA
>NC_027751.1:21943249-21944145 GCF_000695525.1 Brassica oleracea var. oleracea | reverse complement strand
GAGTTCAACTACAATCCCCGACCGGCGAACTGATCAGACAGTCTTTTAGCTTCGGCTTTCCAGCCTCGAACAATGAAACAAAATACGAATCTTTGATCACTGGACTCCGCTTAGCAAAAGCTGTCAAGGCCAAACGCCTAAGCGCCTACTGCGACTCGCAGTTAGTCGCCAGTCAATTTAGCGGCGATTACGACACCCGCAACGATCGGATGGATGCCTACCTCAAGATAGTACAGGGCTTAGTCGTAGAGTTCGAATTCTTTGAACTCGTCAAAGTTCTCAGAGGAGAAAACGTCTGCGCCGACGCCCTTTCAGCCCTTGGAAGCAAGCTTCGAGACCAAGTTAAACGAACCATTCCAATACACCGCATTGAGAAGCCGAGCATCGATATCTCGACGGACCAAACCATCGTCATTGCCCTAGTCCCCGAAACCGACACGCTTGTTACTGATGAATTCGGCCCCGACTGGCCAACTGAGTTCATCGACTATCTCTCAAAGGGGGAACTTCCAAACGAGAAATGGGCAGCCCCGCCTACTAAAAACACGCAGTGCCCATTATGTCGTCCTAGACAACGAACTCCATCGATGGCCTGCGAGTAAAGTACTCCTCAAATGTATCCATGGTGAAGAAACGGTCAGGGTTATGGCCGAAATCCACGAAGGCGCTGGAGGAAACCATTCGGGCGGACGAGCATTAGCAATCAAAGTGAGAAGCCTAGGCTTCTTCTGGCCGACGATGAACGCAGATTGCGAGTCCAACGCCAGAAGCTGCGACAAATGCCAACGGCAGGCACCAAGCATCCATTGTCCAACTGAAATGTTCATGCGACGGGCAATGGATATCATAGGACCTCTTCCATGCTCCCGCCAGCGGCGTTTCATTCTCGTCCTCAC
>NC_027751.1:21941231-21942355 GCF_000695525.1 Brassica oleracea var. oleracea | reverse complement strand
GTTCCATCTCCTAGCTATGTCCTGATCAGACACTTAGCCTAAGGACCCAACGGTCGCGAGTCACCTGTGCCCAAAGAGCACTGACCGACCAAACGGAGTGAATCTTTAACCTTTTCTCGACTAAAAGCGTAACGGATTAGCTACTCATTTACTCGATAGTCTTTGAGAAGACGGACGAAAGAACCTTCTACTCTTATATTCAGTTTCTTGTTTTCGAAGTAGAAAAACGCGTCTAGACGTTATCTCAATCGAAACACGACAAGAGCTGAACATAGTCCCTTAGCGGGTTGTGTCGTTATCTATTTGCAAAAGCCAAAGGTCAAGAATCTATTTTCTCTAGGCGAACATATCGCGAAACTCTAAAGATAACTGGAATTTACTTAGACAAGTTGCAAGTACAGATAAGGAACATAACAACCCGCAAATCTAAAAGTCTGCTTGAAAACAGCGACTTACCGATAAAATGAAAGTACGTCTAGTAATACAACAACATGGTCTATCAAGACCACAAACACAAAAACAAACACAAAAATTACAAAGGAGACACAGGCAAAGCGTCAAGGTGCAGAATCTTGACCGACCTCCTCTGGCGTCCCAAGAGCAGAAGGACCGACTGGGTCTTCAGTAGCGGCAGCAGTCGGGTCTTCCACCCGAGTAGGAACAGGGAAAAGAGAGGCCACAACAGGAGGCGGAGGAACATCTCTATTCCCGACTTCGTTGGTCGTCTCTTCCTCGACAGGCTGTGACGGCGACGTCTCCTCGACTCTATCGTCTTCCTCCTCTTCGTCTTCCTCCTCTTCGTCTTCTCGTCCTTCAGAAGAAGAATCCGAGACGAGGACAGGATCCTCAATGCCCTCGTTCTCGGTCTCTTCCTCTCAAACCGGAGTGTTGCCTATCTCAAGGTTGTCCTTTCCTGGGACCTCCTCCAGGTTCTCGTTCTCTGGACGTTCACCAAGACCATTTCCCTCCGGGACCTCGACGTGCTCAGCCGGGACCGATGTGACATCGACCAATGGCTCCTCGGTAATTTTGAGTGTGGTAATGAGCTGAGAAACCGTCCCTGGTCTGATCAAATTTACGTTCGATCCATAAGGATCAAACGACGCTCTAAACCTGTCCTCGAC
>NC_027751.1:21938359-21939470 GCF_000695525.1 Brassica oleracea var. oleracea | reverse complement strand
GGCCCTAAAAGCAACCAGCAGGCTTACCTCTAGCGATCCTAGCTTGCTGACGACGTATCCACTCCCGACTGAGATCCGGCCAACGAAGATGACTGTGCGCCGCGATCGCTTGAGCACTCTCAAAAAACTTCTCGGGGTAGGCGATCGTATTCGGATGACGAACTGCAAATACAAGGATAAGAAGAGTTAGGACTAACGACTAAAACGAAACTCCAACAGACGAATCTCTACCGAGTTGCCGATTCCACAAAACGCGGCAGTCGTCCCCCGGCGGCTCTTCGAAACCTTGTTCATCAGATTTCACAAAGAAATACGCGCGTTGCCAATCCTGCGTTTTATTTGGATCCAATCCTGCGTTTTATTTGGATGCCCGGTCAAGACGTTGTAGTTCGAACGCATTTTCACCGAGAAGATCCCGTTTGGCTCCGCCTTCGTGAAAGTCAACTCCTCGAAGACCCTCACGCTCATCGAGATGTCCATCTCAACTGCCATTACCATTAGCATGACGTTTATTCGCAGCGACCCATTCAAAAGTTGAGAGATGGCAATGTCTCGGTGGAATGCATAAGACGTCACTAACCGAGGAATCGGGAACCATAGCTTCGTATGATCCCCGAAATAGGACTCATACACGCATTGGTAACCAACCGGAGGCGACCAGGGACACTGCTCGGCAGACGGGATGATGTAAGTAACGCCAGCACCGCCGCTCGCCCTTAACAGATCCCTCACGGTATGGTGAGAAGCAGAAGATCCAAACACGTTCCCCCACGACTGAGCCCACGGGTCCCGTAGCAGTCCGGGTGGCAGCGGAGCCAGCTCTTCGAAGATCCCACCAGGATGGTAAATAGTTGGGCGACAGTCTATCTGGTCGAAACAAACTCTCGTGCGAACCTGTCTCGAAGGCGTCGGGGACCGACCAGACTCATCAGCGTCGCCACGTTCGAAACCAGTCGTAGTTTCGCCTTTGTCTCTCCCTCTATCCTCACTTCCGCTCACATCACTGTTCCCGACTTCAACATGATCTGCGTCTTCATCACGAATCATCCTATGAGAATCAGCGACCAAAAGACGCTGAGATAGAGTCATGTTTTCCGTGTCCCGAAGACCA
>NC_027751.1:21931009-21938264 GCF_000695525.1 Brassica oleracea var. oleracea | reverse complement strand
ACAATCGACTTCTCGGAGGCATGTTCCTTAATTCAGGGGACGACTACAACCGCCAAACGATACTAACGAGTCTATACGAAGAAAAACCTATCTAGAGAAAGAAAGTAAAAGTAGAGAGAAGGGAGAGAAAACGGGATACCTGAATCTGCAGAGAAGAATGACGAAAGCAAAGGAGAGAGACCTATTTATAGCAAAAACGAAGGCATGTTTTCTGAGCACAATCATTAGGTCTACAAAGGCCTAAATGGGCCTCAAAAGGCCGCCTAAATGCCCAGAAACCTACTCGCGACGGTTCGGTTTCTCGCTCGAACCGATTTTCAATCAGGTTGTCAGACTGGAATCAATTCCTGGTTCAGCAAAACCGATCCCCATCGCTTTATCCGAGATGATCTATCACCCGAGTAAACTGCATCCCATCATAAAAGCAGGTAGGCTTGTAAGCGAGTCAAGACAAGCGCTACTCTCAGCGACCAGAGACACCTACAGAACACCACGTGACTAAAAGCACATACCGACGACTAAACAGGAAGGGTTATCCCTTGTATTAGAGCCTGCTATCCGAATAAACCTGACCCACAAATTCACTGAGACCGCCGTGTCGCTCACAAGTGAACTGGGGGGGGACTTATTGTATGAGATGGATTACATCCCTCCACAAGGCCTATCGAATAACAGGCCATAATCCAGCAAGTTGGATTAGTTTAGTCGCTCGACCTTAGAGTACTTTTAGCCGGTCGACCAAGCCGACCAAATGTACCCGGCTTTAAGGGAATTCCGCCCGGGCCTGTGTACGCAGCCTTTCGCATCAAGGCCCAAAGAGGCACAAAATTAGGGCATCAAGGGCAGGAGGCCTATAAAAAGGGGAGAGGGAGCAACAAGATCAAGGACTTTTGGACGATTGGACAGACCAAGCGGCTAGATCTAGGGTTCTAGGCGATCTCTTTGATCTTGTTGCTCTTTGATCTTGTTGCTCTTTCATTTTCCTGTCACTCTTGTAACCCTTCAGTTCAAATCTAATAAAACGTCTTTAGTCATCTCATTTCTGACTTTTTTCATTTTAGTCGAGTGAATCCCGTTCAAACACTTCATAATTAAATTTATTTTATTTTAGAAAAAAACACCATCCACCTAAACGTTTTTAAAGGTGAAAAATACCAACTCTAAAAATGTTCTTCTTTAATCTCAGATCCAAAATTTCCTTCTTTTTTTTTGTTTCACAGTCATTGTATTTGTTTAAGCGAATAAGTTATGGAGTTTCCTAAATTTACCTAAGAGGATGTTTGCCATCAACTCAGTGGTTTATGTTTAATTATTTTCAAAAGTCGCCGCAACGTCAAACAAGTGAGCCAACTAGTGGACTTAAGTTTGATAACTAAATTCAATATATAATATTAAAATCATCGCGACTATAACTGCTAGAAAAGGCTTATAAGGATCAGGAAGAATATTGGCACCAGAAAAACATGAATATGTGGTACTCATCTGAAGATCTCAATACTAAGTTTTACCATGCTTTGACTAAGCAACGGAGGGTTCGAAATAAAATTGTTGGTCTTCATGATGAAATGGGCAATTGGATAACCGAAGAGAACGGAGTTGAGAAGGTGGCAGTTGATTATTTTGACGGACTGTTTAGAACCACAGATCCAACGGAGTTTGATAGTTTTTTTGGAGAAAATAGTTCCTTCTATTTCTCCCCAAATGAATCAACTATTATTGAGGGTAGAAAAGGAGAAAGAGGTCCGACAAGATTTATTTACAATGCACCCGGAGAAAGCACCGGGGCCGGATGAGATGACAGCTCTTTTTTGTTCAGCATTCCTGGCATGTTATTAAGAAAGATGTGGTTGAGATGGTGAATAATTTTTTACTTACAGGAAATATGGATCCGCGTTTAAATATTACTAATATATGTATGATTCCAAAAACAGAGAGACCCACAAGGATGACGGATCTAAGGCCCATAAGTCTTTGTAATGTTGGTTACAAGATTATTTCGAAAGTTTTGTGCCAAAGATTGAAAAATGTGCTTGCCACGTTTAATTTCGGAGACACAATCGGCTTTCGTAGCAGGCAAGCTAATATCGGATAATATTCTTATAGCGCAGGATATGTTTCATGGATTGAGAACCAATAAATCTTGTCAAAGTAAGTTATGGCGATTAAAACGGATATGAGCAAGACATATGATAGGATAGAATTGAGATTTATTGAGGCTCTTCTTCACAAAATGGGATTTGATCCTCGATGGGTTCATTTAATGCTAGAATGTATTTCTTCGGTTCAATATAGAGTACTTCTTAATGGTCAGCCAAGAGGTCTTATTACTCCACAACGGAGATTACGTCAAGGGGATCCTTTGTCCCCTTATTTATTTATCATGTGTACTGAGGCATTAATTGGGAATATAAAGAAGGCGGAGAGAGGGAAACAATTGACTGGTTTGAAGGTAGCAAGAGCTTGTCCAGTAATCTATCATTTGCTATTTGCAGATGATAGTCTTTTCTTTTGCAAGGCAAATAAAGAGGAGTGTCAAACCATTCTAAGGATTTTAAAGGAATATAAGGCTGTTTCATGTCAACAAATTAATTTCCAGAAATCTTCCATTCAATTTGGACATAAAATTGAAGAAGCTAGTCGTCAGGAATTGAGAGATATCTTGGGAATTCAAAATATAGGAGGTATGAGATCTTATTTACGATTACCAGATAGCCTTGGAGGATCTAAGGTACAAGTATTTGGTTTTGTACAAGATCGCTTGAATAATAGAGTTAATGGATGGACTTTTAGATTCTTTACTAATGGAGGAAAAGATGTAATTATTAAATCGGTGGTCACGGCTCTGCCAAACCATGTTATGTATGTTTATCGGTTACCAAAGGCTACAATAAAAAAGCTAACAAGTGCAGTCGCTCAGTTATGGTGGAGTCCAGGAGGAAGTACAAACGGGATGCATTGGAAATCCTGGGATAAATTATGTGAGCCTAAGGAAAATGGTGGATTGGGCTTCAAGGATCTTATTGATTTTAATACGGCAATGATTGGAAAGCAATTGTGGCGGATGATTGAGAAGCCAAATACTCTTTTCTCAAGAGTTTTCAAAGGACGGTACTACAGGAATGCATCACCCCTGGAACCGATCCGCTCATACTCCCCGTCTTATGGTTGGAGGAGTATTATTTCTGCTAGATCTCTGGTTTGTAAAGAACTAATTAAAAGGGTGGGAACAGGTTCATCTACTTCAGGATAGAATGATCCTTGGATCCCAGCCACTCGCCCGAGACCAGCAAACAAAAACCTTCACAACAGTTACCCGGACCTCACTGTGGATTCCCTCATTAATCCGGAATCCCGAACATGGAATTTACAGGCAATCAGGGCTTTGGTGGATCCTCATAATGCAAAAATTATTGAAAGCCTCCCATTAAGCAGGAACCAGATGGAGGATAGGAATGAATGGCATTTTACTAACAATGGGAAATAATCGGTCCAATCAGGTTATCAAGTGGAACGGGTATACCCTGATAGAAAAAAACCACCAGAATTTTATGGGCCCACAGTAGATACACTAAAAGCTTTCTGTTGGGAAGTGCGGTGTCCTCCAAAGATAAAGCATTTCTTATGGCAAATTCTTTCAGGATGTATAGCGGTCATGAAAAATCTAAAGGCGAGAGGAATACAAGGGGACATATGTTGTGCTCGTTGTGGAAATCCGGAGGAATCAATAAATCATGTGTTTTCTGAATGTCCTCCAGCACATCAAGTTTGGGCTCTATCTAAGATACCATCGCATCCCACTGTCTTTCCCACAAGCTCTTTTTACGCTAATATGGATCACCGTTTTTGGAGAGTCAATCCCAAAATGGATGATCATCAATTTGCATGGATATTATGGTATTTATGGAAAGGCCGGAATGACAAAGTTTTTAGCAACTTGGATATTGATCCATGAGAAACACTTCAAAAGGCAGAATTGGAATCATCACTCTGGGTTGAGGCACAGGTAGCAAATGATCCAATGAGAGAACACCAGGTACAAACCAGTTCTACACTAGTGACTCAGGGATGATGGTGCTTTATAGGTGGATCATGGAAGGATAAGGAAGTATTTTACGGACAAGGCTGGTATAGTACACTACCGGGGTTTGATGGCTTATTAGGGGCAAGGAATGTCAGAGCATGCCTTTCACCCCTGCATTCGGAGGTGGAAGCACTCATATGGGCAATGGAATGTATGAAGAATTTAAGACAGTTTCAGGTCACATTTGCAACGGATTATTCGCAACTGGTGAAGATGGTTTCGGAACCAGAAGAATGACCAGCATTTGAAAGCTATCTGGAAGATATTAGGCTTTTAAAAAGAAGTTTCCTCAACTCAGACATCGTTCATATACCCCAAACGGAGAACCTACGGGCGGATAGCTTAGCACGCAGTGCTAGGAAACAAACGTCATTCGTCGCTCACATGGATGCAGAGTTACCGATCTGGTTTACAGAGTCAATATGAGTCTGTAAATGCTTGCTGTCAAAAAAAAAAAAAATAACCGTCAGAGGTATAATAATAAAGTTTAATGTGATACATTCATAGATAGCCATGTCCAAATATGATTTATGTTATAATGAAAAATAACATGGGAATTAGCAACTAATATATATGTTACCGTGTCAAACAAAATATTATATCTATGTAAATATGTATGTTTAATATATGTGTTTAATGAGATGTTATAGCTAATACATATGTTAACAGCTACTATATTTTTTACATGATACATCAATTATTAACAACCTACAATAACGATTATAGCATGCTACATGTGTTGTTTTACTCGTTAACTTAAATTTTAATAACTAACTTATATGTTACCTGTTTAATAATATATTAAATTAGTAACCAATACTGTAATATTAAGACTGTTACTATGTTATTTATTTGTTTAACGCACAATAAATAAAACTTAATTTGATAATCAAATAAATATCTTAACCAGATAGTATATAGAGTTAACATTTTTGACATGTATGCTATCTCTATAAATATATGGTAATACATCATACCAAAAAATGGTAATACATGCGTTTTAACTATGATTCATTAGAAACTCAGACATAAGAGAACTAGCAACCTTCATTTATCAGTGGAATCACTATCATGATTTTAAATGGTTTTATATAGATTTTGGTGTCAAATCATCTTTGGATTTCGTCGGAATTTTAAGAAATTAACAACCAAGATTTTATGTATACTGATCGAGTAGATGAAAAATCAATGAAGATATTCAAAGAGAGAAAAAGAAATGAAGAAAAAAAAAACGAAGAGATCATAAAAGAATAAAATAGTGAAAGTTAGAAGAAAGAGGGCGCCAGATGAAGGAAAGGTCAAAAAGAATCGCAGAGGAAAGTGAGTGTGAGAAGGGAACAACCGTCAAAAGGAGCCAAAATTGTAAGAAAATTTACTTTAGTTCCTAATTTGAACCTCTTACGAAGGTATTCACCTAATTCTCCATATTTTTATATTTCATTCTCATAATAATATATTTCAAGCACTAAATAATCTTACTAAAATATATCTATATATAAGATAACAGTCAACAAATGTAAATAACAAAAGGGTACCGATAAGATCGTAGTTTAAGCAATTTTTTCCGGCAAACAAACAAATTTTATTAACAAATATTAAAGATTACAAAGTCAATATTCAGAACTTCGGAAAACAAATTATTACATAAGCAGATTTATTGAGAAAGTACTAACATAAAAAAAGTGAATTTGACGATGCTTTCCGAAGGTTAGTCTTACTCGCTAACAGAACATTAATTTCGTTATTTCCTTTCCATGTACTTGACATTTCTCTGATGAAGTGTGATTTACTAGCAATTTTTGGCTAGAAGAATTTATGTTAACACACAGCATGAAAAAAACCAAAGCTTCCGTATGAAATTCTGAATGCTTTTCAAGATACAAACGTCTATGTATCTAGGCCCTTGCAACAGGATTTTGCATTGACTTTATTTTCCTTGATTGCAAAATTGGATGATGTTTACCATTAGTGTTGGGTCCGTGAAACATCTCTTTATATATTAGACTCTCTTTTGTCTAATTTCTAATATGAGACTTTGTTTGATATCTCACATTTTCCCTTTCAAACTAAGGACCACACTTTTCTCGTGTGTTTTTTCTTTGAGAATGTTTCTCCCACAATATCACAGGTTCCATGATTCTGACTTGTTTTTGCCACAGACCTCCTCTTCAGACTTAAAGGGTTTGTTTCCTATTTGAAAGGTATTTAAGTATTCTTGAAGATCTTCGTCAACCTGGTGCTCTGATACCAATGTTGGGTTTGTGAAAGCTCTTGTTTAACTCTTTATTGTCTGATTAATACGATATTGTCTATTTTGGGACTCGGAAGCTGGTATGCATGGATTTACTTTTGGTTTCCTTCCAAAAAAATCTTGTACTAATTAGAGTTGGACATCCATTTATATATTAGACTCTCTTTTATCTAATTTTTAACGTGGAACTTTGTTTGACATCTGACGTTTATTTAGTAGATATAAAACATGATGCGTCCTTGCTCGTCTTCGTCTCCATGTTCGTTATGAATTCTACCAAAATTGGTAAATGGAAAATCTGGCGAGACGACACAAACTCCTACTTCATGTCGATATGTAAACCCTTATCAATATAATCCTCATCCATTGTGAGATATATTTTGGTTATAGTAGTGGCTGAAGACACCGTACTCCACAATTCCTTTGCGTAACAAACTCTAGAGAATCCATAAGACTCAAACCAAACACGAGTGCAGTGTAGAGGATGGATTTGACCATCCCACAAGGCCCGAGGAATAGGAAGGCCTGGCCCGGATTAGGAAGAGCGACGGCTCGATCGGTCGGCTCAAGAGTCAGGTCTCTCGGCTTGACTCTTGAGTACTTTTAGTTGATCATCATCGACTGAAGTACGTTCGGCTCAGCGGCTGCTCGGACGCCTACGGGCTTCTCGGCCCAGCAGAGGAGGCCCACCAAGATGGCGTAAATTAGGTCAAGGACGAGGCATCAGGACGTCTATATAAGGGAAAGGGGAGACAACGAGAAAAGGATCCGAAATCACTGACTAACACTTGGCGGCTAGATTAGGGTTTTCACCTTTGCTTCATCTCGCCGTTAGTTGTACTTTTCCGGTAGCTCATCGAGCCACCGGCTTCCTTTCTGTCGCACTCTCTTCGTTTCCCTTGTAACCGACTGAACGTTTTCTC
>NC_027751.1:21929855-21930909 GCF_000695525.1 Brassica oleracea var. oleracea | reverse complement strand
AGAAGCCTCGAAAGGCAAAAATCTAAAGGCAACAACACAAGTCCTACAAGACTCAAAAGAAACTACAAACAAAAAAGACTAAGCTCCCAGATCACTCTCGCGACCGTTGAGGACGGAGAGCTCCGAAGCCCTGACGCTCGACTCACAAGCAGCCGGAGAAACATGTGCTTCGTCTGGTCTCGGGACGACCTCTGGATCAGCCAAAGGACCTTCAAGAAGAGGCGCCGGGTCTTCGCGCCGTTCTTCAGTCGGATGAGTAGGCAGAACGTGAAGACTCACTGTAGTCTCCGGATTGATCAAGCCGGCGTTGGACCCATATGGATCGAGACTCGCCAAGATTCGAGCATCCACAAACTGAGAGTCCAATACGAGAGGAGAAAGTGTGAGAACTTCCTCGGGTATCTCGCCCACCCTAAGCTTCTCGGCTTCCTCCTCGTATTTCTTCTCTTGCTCGGCGAATATCTCGATAGTAGCTTGCGAGATGTCGCTCCCAGCCCTCCTCAAAGCCTCGAGGCATTTCCTGGTTCCGAAGGCTTGGCTATGAAGCAACCGGGCCTCCTCATAGGGACCTCGTCGCTCTTCTCGGGAGCGAATCCTAGCGAAGCGACGATTAGCTTTCGCGGCCATCTCGGCCTCAACTCTTCCTCTTTCCCTCGTCACTTCCAGGATCCTGGAATCTCTGAGGCGCCTCATCTCTCTTTCATGAGACTCAGCGAGCGAAACCTTCTCGCTCTCAAGTTCGGCGTTCTTCTGCTCGAGCTCACAAAAGACTCCCCGAGATACCTCCAACTCGGCTTTGAGCTCATCTCTCCGAGCGATGATGCGAGCAACCATCCCGTTAAGCCTCTCGACGTCAGCCCTCGACGCATTCAGCTGGCGAGCAGAAGCTTCCTCTTTCTCCGCGTGCTCCTTCTTAGCCAGCTCGAGTTCGCCCAAAGCTCCCTTCAGGGCAGTGTCGTACTTATCGATCACGACGTTCGTCGCGCTATCCCCCTAAACAGACGAGGAGATAAAATTGTGAGAAAAAGTTAAGGAACGAAACAAAAAAAAAAAA
>NC_027751.1:21919158-21928274 GCF_000695525.1 Brassica oleracea var. oleracea | reverse complement strand
TTCGTAGGAATGAGGAAGGTCACGCCTGTAGCGTTCGTGGCCCGAAGAACCCTCTTCACGCTCCTCAGGGTCGACTTAGTCTCCTCCACAACGTCCCAATCTTGACCAGCCACGAAAGCAGGGCGCAATAAGTCGGGATGTAGTTGTGGAAGCTCTTCGAAAATCCCTTCGGGATAGAAGGTCGTCGGAAACAACTCGGCGTCAGAGTCGTCGTCTTCTGAAGGATCGCCCTCCACTGTGCGAGTTCTCAAGGTAATCGAATCAACGGGCACCGCCCCGCTCTGTCCATCTCTCGCACACTCCGTCGCGTCCCTCACGACGACGTTCTCGCTCCCTTCCCTCGCAAGCCGTGTAGCATCTGCGACCAAAAGTCTCTGGGAGCGAGACAAATCAACTGTGTCCATCATCACTTCGTGATGAGTCGACTCGAGACCCCCGATACAACCTCCGCCAGAAATCCTTGCCGGAGCTGATGCCGCCGCAACCGATTTCCCCCGCTGCGACTGCCTTCCCCTTCTGCTGCCGCGATAGCCTCTGACCCGACGACATCGCGGAACGGAACGGTGAAAAATGCTTCGAATGAATCTAACAATGCTTAGAGAGATAAAGGAAAGAGAGAGAAAGTACCTTTGATCGCGGAGAAAAACTTGAAGAAATGAGAAGGGATCTGCGTATTTATAAGGAAAAGAGAAGGGGGGAACTCGAGACATCATTATTAGGTCTATTCGGGCCTAGGTGAGCCTCGAAATTCTCCCTAAAAATCCAGCGGACCCTCGCGACGTTTCGACTTCTCGGTGCATTTAAAAGAAAAAAGGGGGGGGGGAATTCGAGGTGTCGTCATTAAGCCTAAACGGGCCTAAATGGGCCTTGAAACTCTCCCAAACGTCCAGCGGACCCTCGCGACGGTTCGGCTTCTCGTCTAAATCGGACGTCGGTCATCCTAAAATCAGAATAAACCAACGGTTAATCTAGATATGTCAGTCGAGATCTGAATATCCGCGACTAATCGGCCTCAAGTGGAAATATTCCAGAACCCTTCCTGCGACACAACGACCAAAAGAAGAGATAAAAGCCTCTACTGCTCGCTTCCGAGAGAACGACGCTGTGCGACTCATCTACCAACCGCTCCAACCTTCCGACAGGCCTCTTATTCCCTCAAACCTTCAAACCTTAGAATCCATCACGAGCTGGAAAGCACTTCGCTCACTAATGGACTGGGGGGGACTTACTGTAGAGGATGGATTTGACCATCCCACAAGGCCCGAGGAATAGGAAGGCCTGACCATCCCAACGGTTAATCTGTATCCGTGTTAACCAGGTGGAGACTTCTAAGACTCCAGTGTTTCCTGCAGTCTGCGTGTGCGCGCTCACCAAGGGCTGATGACATTGTTTTCACTTTAAGTTTTCCTAAGCACACTTGGGTATTTATACATGTTGGGCTAAAACCTTCTTTCCAATTATTCAACAATGTTTAAATGGATTATATAAATCATAATAATAATGTTAATAAACCTTAAATAATACAAATGTAAAATCCTAATTGCGTAGACCTAGAAAGCAAACCGTTAAATAGCTAACACAATTGGAAGACATGGAACACTTAATATTCCTTTAGCTGCAAACTCCTCGGGTCCGACTGGTGACCATCCGGGAAACAAGAGGAACGAATAAAAAAGGAATGTACGGGAATAAAATACCAGGAATGAAAAGGAATGGTTGTTCCTTATCAAATTTGACAAAGAATAATTTTGTTCTTTAATTCTCTACAAAAAAGGGAATGAAAGGGAATGAGAGAAAATTATTATTCCTTGTGAATGGTAATTTTTTTTAGGAACGTTAGGGAATGCATTATTCCTCGTCGTTCCCTGGTCACCATTCGTACCCCTCGAGTTACACAGAAACCCTAAACGCTCCACCTTCTTCCCCAATTACATCTAGCGGAGATGACGAAGAAACGCGACCCTTTAGAAAATCCACCTGCTGCATCTTCGAGCGGCGACGACGATGAAGTCGACTCTTCTGCCGGAGAAGAAGAGGAACGCGAAGATGATGATGACGCTTCTTCATCCGAAGAAGAACTCCCCGTCAAATCTCATTCCTCCTCCGCCGCCGTCACAATTGCCGTCCCAGGCAAAACCGCCGCACAACAAGCCTCCGATTTAGATTCTGGATCTGAAACCGAGACCGACTCCGATTCCGACACGGAGCAACCACCGAATCAGCGATCTGGGAAGGCTATCCTCGCCGCCGCGAAGTCCAAGAAGGAGAAGTCTCCGCCGCCTGCTACGAAATCAGGAACGAAGCGTCCGAGCGAAGGGACTTCAAACGAGACGAACTCAAAGCGAGCGAAGAAGACCGGTGAAGACTCAAAGAAGCCTCCTGCTTTCCAGAGACTATGGACTGAAGAAGACGAGATCGCTGTCTTGCAAGGTATGATCGTTTTCAAGAACGATACGGGGAACTCTCCTTACGATGACACTAACGCTTACTACGATTACATCAAGAAATCTATTAGCTTTGAGGTTAGTAAAAACCAGTTCATGGATAAGCTTAGGAGCTTAAAGAAGAAGTATATGGGTAAAGAGAAGCCTTCTTTTACCAAACCTCATGATCAGAAGTCTTATAGATTGTGCATGTACATCTGGGGACCTGATGGGATGGGTCTTGAGACTGCTGTTAAGTCCAACGGTGTGTCCAAAAAGAAGACCATGAAGCTTGACTCTGTGAAGCAAGACCTTTCTTTTGCTTCTTCTCCCAATGGCAAAGCTGTTGTTGATGATGATAAGAGAGTGTTGGTTCTTGGAGGCGATGTGGACAGGAAATGTGATTGGTTTGAGAACTCGTTTCTTGTTAGAGGCATTGCGGGTTTTGGTGTTGATGAGCATTACGTGAAACAGAGATGGAGCTTGGTCCCGGTTGAGACCAAGAAGACAGTTGAAGAGAAGGTTAAGATGCTGCAGGCTAAGGAAATTGAGTTTGTGTTGCAGAAGACTAAGATTTTGCATGAAGTTACCTCTATGATCGCTGAAGCATCCAAGAACAAGCCATAGATTCGTTTGGGTTTCAGTGCCAATGTCTATGCTGTTATTTCAACTTAGCATTTACTTTCTCTTCTTTATGATCTACTTACTTTGTAATTTTCTGGTTTATTTTGATGGCTTTCTCTCATATTAAACTCTCTATATTGGATTTGTTGCTTACATATACAAACACCATAAAAAAAATAAAATTACTGTCAAGCCTAAGGCAATTAGGTGAAATATGAATAAGATCTTAGTCATAGAGTTTCAGTTTTTTGGATATTTCAAACGTAAAGAACTGTTGGGTATTTGTGAAAAATAAGATTCTAGGACGTTATGTTTAATCAAATGGGTTTGCTATTTAAAATTTCAAGTCAAAAGATCAAAATTGGTTAAAGAATAACTCTTTTGTTACAAAAATCTTGTTTTAAGCTCCTAAGCTTATCCATGAACTGGTTTTTACTGTTGGACTGTCTTGCGTGTTTGGTGGTCCAAAGTCGGAGGCGCTCTCGGTAATCCGATGAACCCTCTGGCGCGAAGACAGTTCGACGTTGATAAACGGTTTTTGGAGGTGCGGAGGCTCTGCAAGTTAGGAGCTCCGGCTTTAATTGGTGTCGGGGTTGAGCTCCGGCGATGGCATCGTTCAGGTCGAGATAGGTTCCACGTGGTGTGCGGAAGGCTAAGATGAAGACCCGTGGTCCAAACCTATTTCCTTGCGGCGCGTTTTAGGGTGAACTGCCCGTGTCGAGTACTGTGGGCCGTTTGGGCCGCTATGTATTTTATGGGCTTCGGCTCTTTGTGTGTTTGCTTTCTGTGGCCCGTTGTTTCTCTGGGCTTTTGGTTTGTACTCGTTTTGTTAGGGCTTCGGCCCTGGGCCTGGCCCTAATAAATAACAATTTGGGAAAAAAGAAAAACTTAGTAAATGATAACACATCTGCAAGTCAATTAAAAGTTCCGAGGCTTCTTCTGATTCTTAGGTGAGCATTTTGGAAGAGGAAGAAGGTAAACAAGTTAGTTGTGTCAACGGTCTCACGTGCTTACCTTCTAAAAAGCCTTTTGATCAATGGTTGTACCAAATGAGCGGAGACTATAAGCTTTGCAACTTTTTCTTTTACTTCCTATATAAAAGGCTGAAGACGTTAACCTCTTAACAAACAAAATATAAAATTTCTGTGTCTTAAGAATTTAATCAGATGGCAACCGTTGATCAGACCGCTGTAACCACCGGAACTAAGAAGGCTTGTGTCATTGGTGGCACAGGAAACTTAGCCTCTATTCTGATCAAGCATTTGCTTCAAAGCGGCTACAAAGTTAACACCACAGTTAGAGATCCAGGTTCTTTGTTTTAGTTTCTTTCTTGTCTCAAGTCATTTTTGTATGTTTACTGACTCTATTTTGAAATTGCAGAAAATGAGAAGAAAATGGCTCACCTTAAGGTACTTCAAGAGCTCGGGGACCTCAAGATCTTCAAAGCGGATTTAACCGATGAAGGGAGTTTCACTTCACCAATCTCGGGCTGTGAATACGTTTTCCATGTCGCAACACCAATCAGCTTTACATCTCAAGATCCTGAGGTCTGGTCCTAAACATATTTGTTACTCTAAGAAGAAACATTTTCAGCTATCTTGTTTCTGTTTCAATGTACAGAAAGACATGATCAAACCAGCGGTACAAGGAGTGATCAATGTGTTGAAATCTTGTTTAAAATCGAACTCAATCAAGCGCGTGATCTACACATCTTCAGCTGCTGCGGTCTCTATCAACAGCATTTCGGAACCAGGACTTGTGATGACTGAAGAAAACTGGTCTGACGTTGATTTTCTCACAAAGGAGAAGCCGTTTAACTGGGTAATAACAATTTCTTGCTACACAAGATAGGTTTTTTTTCCGACTAAGTTCAGTTTACCTCTCTCTGTTTTTATTTTCTAGGGTTACCCAGTCTCAAAGACTTTAGCAGAAAAGGAAGCTTATAAATTTGCGGAAGAGAATAAGATTGATCTCGTTACTGTAGTTCCAGCACTCATAGCCGGAAACTCTCTCCTCTCTGATCCTCCGAGCAGTTTATCTCTCTCCATGTCTTTAATCACTGGTAAACATGAATCATACTATTTGACCACTTCTGTTAAAGTTTCACAATCAAGATGATTGGTTTTGTGGTTAGGGAAAGAAATGCATCTGAGCGGTCTCAAGGAAATGCAGAAGCTATCTGGATCCATCTCGTTCATCCACGTGGACGACCTAGCTCGTGCACATATGTTTCTGGCGGAGAAAGAAACAGCTTCTGGTCGCTACATTTGCTGTTATTACAACACAAATGTTCCAGAGATTGCGGATTTTCTCAGGCGAAGATATCCTATGTACAATGTTTTGTCAGAGTAAGCATATAACTTCCCACAGAAATTGCAAAGTTTTAATTGAAAAACTTTCTGATTGTGAAATTTGGTGCAGATTTGAAGAGGGCTTATCAAGTGCGAAACTGACGCTATCCTCGGAAAAACTCATCAAGGAAGGCTTTCGATTTGAATATGGGATCAGTGAGATGTATGATGAGATGACGAAGTACTTCGAGTCAAAAGGATTGATCAAACCTTAAGTATCTTGATTTTCACATGATGTAAAATGGATTTATAAGTATATGAGCCTCTGATCTCATTATGTTCATATAAATTGCTTCAAATAATATGATGGTTGATTTTATGTCTTTTTATACATAAATATTAGCTTCCAAGGATCAGGTTCACTACAAGAATTATTGAAAATAGCTAAGGACTAGCAAAGACATTTCCGTAGCCATAACTATTAGCAATGAAAGTTGCGACAGATAGCGACAAAACAAAAAAATGTCATTTTTATAGCTAATTTATAGCGGTCCGTAGCTAACTAGCGACGAATATGATCCGCCGCCACTCTCTAGCTAAATAGCTACTAATTAGCGAGGAATAAATTGTAGCCGAAAGATTTATAATTTGAAACACATGGCTATAAATGTTTATGTATCTAACTAATATGTATGTGTTATATGTTTGAAATTTTTGTTTGTGATATATGTTTGATACTAGTAATGTTTGAATTAAGATAATGTGTATTTGTGTTATATATTTGAAACACTTCAATTTTTATGTTTATCATGTTTGCTACTTTGCTTGATACTTGAGTTAGATATTATAGTATAGGGTTTAGATTTTAGGGGTTTGTGGTTTGGGACTTATATTTAAATTTTAAACTTAAATCCAAACTATAATATAATCATAATACATGTAAAATTGATAAAAGGAGTTACAATTAATCAATGGCAATTAATTAGTGATCGAAAAAATGAAGAAATACTATCATCGGTGTATCAAGCAGGACAAAGATGATTTGTAGTTTTAGGGGTTACACTTTAAAATATGAAATTTATAGTTTTTAAGGATTACAAGAGAATAATATTTGGTTCTAACTATATTTCCCTCCATAAGATTTGACTCCAAAAATTGGCTCCAATAATATTTTTGGTTTTGGCTCCAATACATTTTTGGCCCAAATTTATCACTTATGCAAACACTAACATGTCTCCACACTTGAAAAAAAAAGAACTCTCTAACTCTCGAAGTCTCTCTGTTTTTTTCTCTCTCAATACCAGCGAGTCACCTCCGACTCTTCTTCTGACCAGAATCCTCATGGCTTGCACCGAACTACTTGTGAATCGTCGTTGCCTACGACCACCCGAGTTAAATCTCCCCCGTTAGTTCTCCTTCTATGACTTGTTTTAGATTAGGGTTTCGATTTGTCCATAGTTCTCCGTCTTCTTCTTCTTCTTCTTCTTCTTCTTCTATTTATTGTTCTGGACTAGTCAACGATTAGGGTTTCAATTAGTTTCAGTGTTAGAGTTTTGATTTGGGTCTGTTTAGGCTTAGGGTTTCGATCTGGGGGGTTTTTATTTTACGGTTTCGATTTGGGTCAGTGTAGGATTAGTGTTTCGGTTTAGGGACAAATGATTATTCTGTACTAGTCATCGATTAGGATTGTTCTTATCTCTTCTTTGCTGGTTTATGTCAATGGTTTTCTTTTTCGTTTAAAAATTAGTCTTTGAAATTGATCTTTTGTTTTGGGAAAAGATTCACTGAAGGTTCTTCTTTTCTTATAGATCCCCATTGACAAGTGATGGTTTTGTAGCCAAACGTCTGGAGAAAATTGCCAAAGAAGTTGAATCCATTATTGTTTCACAACACTTCTCCAGCTTCGACCAGGAGGTTCCAACTCACAAACATCAGCCACACCACTTCCACGAGTTCATGCTTCTTACTCGGTATTATTTTGTAATTTTGTTTCTCGTTTTGTTGCTTTAGTATTTTATACTTACTAGTAAATGATTGAGTAGTTATTTATTTGCTAATTGCAATATGTGACTCATATGCTTGATCTATATTGTTTAGTAATCTGCTCTCTTGTTTTTTTCTTCAGGTTTTGTAGATAGCCAGCCAAGCCATATAAAGGTATGCTGTTTGGACTTGGAATAACACACATAGGAAATTTATGATCCCATTAATCCACCAGCCATTGTTTTTACTTTTCAGGATAGTTGGAGCGAGATTTGATAAAATCTGACAGGAGCTGTCAACATGATGAGCAAGCAACTGACTCTTTTATGTGAAGCTAAAGGTGTCACAGTATCACCAATACCATAAGCCGAGAAACCACATAATACATCAAAGCATTCCAAACACAAACATCACCAATTGAAGTGGCAGCTACATCTGACTCTCCTCCATCCACTCCCCCCCCATCACCAACAAGAAGGGAATCTAATTATGGCAACCACCAAATAAACAAACGAGTTTGATGTCTTCTGTTTTTAGTTTTCACTTATTGGTTTAGCTTCTTGTTTGTGTACTCGAAGTTTAAAATCGACATTTTTGTTATGTATGATAATTTCAGATTTCTTATAATAATATAATGTTTTAAAATCGTTTATATAGTCAAATTTTTGTTTTAAAAATTAAGCTTTGTTCGTTGATATTTTCTAATCCAGCATTTGTAACAAAATCCATAGCTATATTTGCTACAATTTCACTAGGGATATATTGTAGTTAAATGTTGTAGCTAAATGGACACGGAAATTCTTTTGCTAAAATACGTCGCTAATGAGCTACGGAAAATGCGGTAGCCATGTCATTGCAATTAGCTACGACCGTTGTTCTCGCGAATCCGTTGCGAGCTGGCTACGAATTGGCGACGATTCACAGTTAGCGTCGGTGCTGAGGCCACCGCTTCCATCCGTCGCCATCTGTTGCCTTATGTTTTCTAGCTACATATTGTTTCCTCTAGCTACAAAAAAATCCGTAGCTATTTCCTTGATTTCTTGTAGTGGTTGTGGTATGGATGAGTGAGGGCTGCCAAGTATTAGATCAGACATGCTTAAATGACCTTCTTTTTGTCCCAAAAAGGCATGACCATTCACTTACAATTTTCCCCATACAAACTTCCTTAACTTGCAATGTTTGGGGTTGGTTAAGAAAATTTTGACCACTGTCAGGTGCAACTTTGTAATTGTATGTAATCTCCATGCAACATCAAGATATCACGTCACTACCATTGTATCTCCTACACTTCTTCTCAATATGTGTTTGAACGGGATTCAGTCGACTAAAATGAAAGAAGTCAGAGATGGGATGACTAAAGACGTTTTATTATATTTGAACTGAAGGGTTACAAGGGTGACAGGAAAGTGAAAGAACAACAAGATCAAAGAGCAACAAGATCAAAGAGATCGTCTAAAATCCTAGATCTAGCCGCTCGGTCTGTTCAATGGTCCAAAAGTCCTCTCCTTGTTGCTTCCCCTTCCCCTTTTATAGGACTCCTGCCCTTGATGCCCTAATTTCGTACCTCTTTGGGCCTTGATGCGAGAGGCCGAGTATGCGGGCCTGGACAAGCTTCCCTCCAAGCCGGGTACTTTTGGTCGGCTTACTCGACCGGCTAAAAGTACTCTAAGATTGAGCCGATACGTTTGGCCGCCGAGACGACCAAACTGATCCAACTTGCTGGATTAGGGCATGTTATTCGATGGACCTTGTGGAGGGGTGTAATCCATCTCCTACAATAAGTCCCCCCCCCCCC
>NC_027751.1:21902493-21919036 GCF_000695525.1 Brassica oleracea var. oleracea | reverse complement strand
CGTGGTGTTCTGTAGGTGTCTCTGGTCGCTCAGAGTAGCGCTTGTCTTGACTCGCTTACTTGCCTACCTGCTTTTATAGTGGGATAGAGTTTACTCGGATGATAGATCACCTTGGATAAAGCGACGGGGATCGGTTTTGCTGGTTATCCGGGGACCGGTTTAAATCAAGACCAGGAATTGATTCCGGCCTGACAACCTGATTGAAAATCGGTTCGAGCGAGAAACCAAACCGTCGCGAGTAGGTTTCTGGGCATTTAGGCGGCCTTTTGAGGCCCATTTAGGCCTTTGTAGACCTAATGATTGTGCTCGGGGAACGTGCCTTCGTTTTCGCTATAAATAGGTCTCTCTCCTTTGTTTTCGTCATTCTTCTCTGCAGATTCAGGTATCTCGTTTTCTCTCCCTTCTCTCTACTTTTACTTTCTCTCTCTAGATAGGTTTTTCTTCGTATAGACTCGTTGGTATCGTTCGGCGGTTGTAGTCGTCCCCTGAATTAAGGAACATGCCTCCGAGAAGTCAATTGTCGCGAGAAGAGAAAGGGAAGGACATCGAAGATTCTCCGAGTCCGACCAGAGATGTGTCAGCGACCGGTAGTCCACTGGACGATTTCGACTTGATTCATCGCGATGCTCTTCGGGACACAGAAAACATGACTCTATCTCAGCGTCTTTTGGTCGCTGATGTTCATAGGATGATTCGTGATGAAGACGAAGATCGTGTTCAAGTTGGGAACAGTGATGTGAGCGGAAGTGAGGATACAGGGAGAGACCAAGGTGATACTGCGACTGGTTCCGAACGTGGCGACACTGATGAGTCTGGTCGGTCTCTGACGCCTTCGAGACAGGTTCACAAGAGAGTTTGTTTCGACCAGATAGACTGTCGCCCAACTATTTACCATCCTGGTGGGATCTTCGAAGAGCTGGTTCCGCTGCCACCCGGACTGCTACGGGACCCGCGGGCTCAGTCGTGGGGGAACGTGTTTGGATCTTCTGCTTCTCATCATACCGTGAGGGATCTGTTAAGGGCGAGTGGCGGTGCTGGCGTTACTTACATCATCCCGTCCACCGAGCAGCGTCCCTGGTCACCTCCGGTTGGTTACCATGCGTGTATGAGTCCTATTTCGGGGATCATACGAAGCTATGGTTCCCGATTCCTCGGTTAGTGACGTCTTATGCATTCCGCCGGGACATTGCCATCTCTCAACTTTTGAACGGGTCGCTGCAAATAGCCGTCATGCTAATGGTAATGGCAGCTGAGATGGACATCTCGATGAGCGTGAGGGTCTTCGAGGAGTTGACTTTCACGAAGACGGAGCCAAACGGGATCTTCTCGGTGAAAATGCGTTCGAACTACAACGTCTTGACCGGTCATCCAAATAAGACGCAGGATTGGCAACGCGCGTATTTCTTTGTGAAATCTGATGAACATGCTTTCTAAGAGCCGCCGGGGGACGACTACCGCATTCTGTGGAATCGGCAACTCGGTAGAGACTCGTCTGTTGGAGTTTCGTTTTAGTCGTTAGTCCTAACTTTTCTTATCCTTGTATTTTCAGTTCGTCATCCGAATACGATCGCCTACCCCGAAAAGTTTTTCGAAAGTGCTCAAGCGATCGCGGCGCATAGTCATCTTCGTTGGCCGGATCTCAGCCGAGAGTGGATACGTTGTCAGCAAGCTAGGATCGCTAGACGTAATCCTGCTGATTGCTTTTAGGGCCTACTCGAGTTTCCTTTTGCGATTTTTCATGTTGATTCTCTGCTTTTGTAGTTGATTGGGAGTCGAGGCTTCCTTGCGTTCTCGGTCCCCGTAAGTCGCGCCTCCCTTTGTTTACTCGCAAACAACAGAGACTTCTCGACAAAGCCAGAGAAATGGATGGAGTTCCGGATCTAAGCGCCCTGTTGAAAGGGAAGTTGCAACTGCTCACGAAGAAATCGACTACAGTCGATCCTCAGGGACCGTCTAATTCCGGAGTCGAAGATCGCATGCTCCTGCGTTGATTCAGTCGACTAAAATGAAAGAAGTCAGAGATGGGATGACTAAAGACGTTTTATTAGATTTGAACTGAACGGTTACAAGAGTGACAGGAAAGTGAAAGAGCAACAAGATTAAAGAGCAACAAGATCAAAGAGATCGCCTAAAACCCTAGATCTAGCCGCTCGGTCTGTTCAATGGTCCAAAAGTCCTCTCTTTGTTGCTTCCCCTTCCCCTTTTATAGGACTCCTGCCTTTGATGCCCTAATTTCGTACCTCTTTGGGCCTTAATGCGAGAGGCCGAGTATGCGGACCTGGACAAGGTTCCCTCCAAGCCGGGTACTTTTGGTCGGCTTACTCGACCGGCTAAAAGTACTCTAAGGTCGAGCCGATACGTTTGGCCGCCGAGCCGACTAAACTGATCCAACTTGCTGGATTAGGGCCTGTTATTCGATGGGCCTTGTGGAGGGGTGTAATCCATCTCCTACAATATGGAGGATGATATTGTGGAGTTTTTCATCAAAACATTGATAATGGTTTATATACTTTGTCACAAGTGAAGTAAATATGCCGTTCACTCAAGATGTGCTCTAGGAAAAAAAATGTGTGGGACAGAAAAAAACTCAAGGTATACCCGGAGAAGAGGATTTATGATCTCAAAATCTTGGGTTGTTCGTTATTATATTTGAAGGAGATAGCATATTCTGTGATGAAAACAAAATTTGTAACGCATGTACTCTTTTAATCTATGAAGGCAACTTTATTATTGTATGGAGTGTAACTTAATTCTTCATGGAACATATGGCAATGTTCGGCGCACAATACAGCATGTATTACATCTTTATCCACTTATATTGAAGAATGGCACTGGATAATTTTATAATTTATTTCATATGTCACTGAGCATCTCTGTTTTAGCTACCTTTATAACTATCCGATAAATGATTGCATGGTCGATATGGATCTACGATGTTCTTCAATTTCTGAACCGTTTGATTACCAAGGTCATAAACATCCCTTGTACGAAGGTATAAGCATGATAATCACTTTCTCACAATCTTATACGAGGAAGAACTATGTGAGAACGATTGTTTCATATTTTAGTGAAATTTTTGTTCATATTTTCTGTTTGACTTCTTCATCTGTTAGCATCTGGAGTGGCTTTTATGTGGAGGAGTCCCATGCTGTTTATCTATTATTTTGAAGTTTAATATACGATTCTTATGAAATGCCTCTTAGTTTTTGAACTTGAAGTGTTTCTATTTCTATGCAATGTTCTGATTATTATATCTGTTTTTGTGACTATCTTATATAGGAGTTGCTTCGTACTCTTGACTAGAGATGTAAACAACAGACGAATCATGTAGCTTTCTGTGTAACAGAAAAAAGAGGCTAAAGAGTTCACTAGAGATGTAAACAACAGAATATAAAATCTCAGTAACCTGCTTTAAGTAACAGAAACTTCAAATTGCAACTAGAGAAAAAAACAGAAGTTAAGAAGCAGACCAATCATGTACCTTAACGCCTAAAACAAGCGAATGAAAAATCTCAGATCATACAAGAAGAAAATATGCAAACTTTTCAACAATGCAAGACCATAAACAAACAAACAAACATAAAGTGACACAAAGACCATCATATTCCTCCTATATATTTTTCCTTTTTAGAGGGTAACCAAATGACTCTCTTTAGAGTTTTCACACGAAAGTATAAAGAAGGAATCAAAAATGGGTTACCCTTCGGTGTAATCATCCTGGAGAAGATCAAGGTATGTGTCCCATTTGTTCCCAGTCACCTACGAATCATAAAGCTCAAAACTTTAGAGGAAAATGTAACCCTATAGACTGAAATTTCCTATAATATAAACGAATCGACGCCAAGAGAAAGAGAAGGAGAAACCTATCCGCAAGTAAAGCAACGAACTGGGATAATCATCGTGCACGAATTGGGTTTTTAAACATGTCTTATGTATTAAACAATACATTAATCCACGTGCTCGCGCATATGTTTTTTTAATTTGTAATATCAAATATTTATAATTGTTTAATTTGTTTCAAACTTTGTATATACGTGACCTCATTCATATAGTATCAAATTTTGATAATTTGAATGTAATCTAATGTTACATATATCATTTTTTATTTGGTCCATATCATCCGCATGGCTTATATATATAGTATTTATTTGTATTATAACCAATTAATATGTATATTAATATGTTTTTTCCGAAATCAAATACTTTTTAGCAAATGATTTAAGATTAAATTTTTTCAAATAATTTTTTTTAAAAATAAATAGCTAAATAGATGAGAAAATACACTTTAAGATTTATACTACTCCATAGTTTATAGTTAAACCACTTATTGTACACAAAACAAATATAACATATTAATCAACCCCAATTAAAAGCTGGTATATTTTTCAAGTTGTAGAATAACAATATACTGTACATATATCTTCTATATATTATTTGATGATCTTTTAAAAAATTACAACCTCAATTTGTATTAGTTACATTTTTATCTTGTTTAGGTGTCACCTTCTTTGAATTCTATTTTACGTACGTGACAGCATTAGATTGAGTTTGAAGAAATGTTAGTCTAATCTTATATTCTCTAGAAAAAATATTATACCCACATATTAATTATGTTCACGTTGTATAACCATTGCATCAATAACAATAACAAACATCTCTCACAATACAATAGCAAACAAACATGTTTCTGTTAGTAGTATATACATGCTTCATCATTACACATACAAAATGTTAAGGCACATATATAAGTATTCACCTTTAATCTAAGGGAATCACAACAAATGTAATGATCATTAAAGTTTTCAGTGTTCCACTTCAAACATATATGTTTCGTGAGCAGATTTTTATATGACAAGTTGTATTGTTCAGTTAAGATAGTTATAAGTTGTAATTAATTATACTATTTACAATGATCAAATCGTTGTTAAACCAGAACATCTTAAAACCATAATCAAAGCCGGTTTATCAGTGATAGATTCAATTTTATGTTTGGTTTGTAATAAAGTTTAAAGATAATCATTTTGAGAGATGGAAGCACTTATATTAGCCTTCACTTTCAATTTAAGTGAGTTACAACAAACGTAATGATCATTCTAATTTTCAGCTTTCCACTATTCAAACATACATGTTTCGGTGAGCAGATTTTTTATACTTGTATGTATCAATACTATTAAAAAAGAAGCATAACTTTGGACCCAACTTAAGTATAGGTGAAAAAATTCAAAAAAAACTATACTATATAATTACTACATTATTATTAGGGGTATATTTATATCAACAACACCCTAACACCCTTCAATCTCGCCTTTTTATTTTTGGCAAGAGTTTTAATGGAACCTTACTAACGATTGTTATTAAAAGGTAACATTTGTTATGGTAAAAGTTTTAAACATCCTTTTTGTATACCATATATATATATTCATATGTCATGATTTTTTTCTATGTTACTTTTTAGTATTGATATTGGTCAGTTAGGGTTTTTGTTTCAGTCATGATTTTTTTCTATGTTACTTTATAGTTTTCAAATAATATTAATGTTTCTGTTTCACATTATAAATATCGGTACAACTTTGATATCAATACTACATTACTCTGTAGCACACATTTGTATTCAACTTCCTTTTACATGGAATATATATATTTTTTAAAGAGTTATTCTTGGGTTTACCCCCTAGGGTGAACCTTTAGGTTCACCAACCAATAGAAAATTGTCATTTTAAATCTAGTATCTTTTAATTAAGGAAACCAAATAACTTGGCAAATTATATTATTTTTTTAAAATAAAATTTAAAATAAATAAAAATAATATATAAAAAACGAATTCAAAAAAAAAATGTTGTCAACAAAACACTAAACCCTAAACTCTAATCCTAAACCCTAAACCCTTGGGAAAACCTTAAACCCTTGCCAACAAGATTTTAAAGTAAGAATAAGTTAAAAACAACAAGCTCCAAAATTGTTGTCATTTTAAGACAAGATTTTAAAGTAAGAATAAGTTAAAAACAACAAGCTCCAAAATTGTTGTCATTTTAAGACAAGATTTTAAAGTAAGAATAAGTTAAAAACAACAAGCTCCAAAATTGTTGTCAGAAAGATGCAATATATCTTAAAACAAAAATATGTTGTATTTAATTACTAAAAGAACATAATTTGAAGTTTTCTTTGCTTTTAGAGCGAATACTCAATTTCTCTCCATTTGGTTTTTTTATTTATTTATTTTATAACTCTCCATTTTTTTTTTTGCTTTTTTTTTTTTAAGAAAAAGCTTCTCCATTTGTTAATCTCTATTAAATTTATTTGATAATTTTTGATTACTCAAACATGTCTAGTGTATTAAACAAAAATATACTTTGATCCGCACAGAGGACTCTGTCAATAATTATCCATTGTGGTAAACATTTTGTTTGCAGCCGTTGGAGTTCCAAGAGTTCTTTAGGGGACCATGGCTAGAGAGTGAGGGGGTTAGAGAAAAGAAACATAATAGTTTAGAAACTTTCGTTTGAGACTAATTTTTTTTGGATTATCACTTACTTTTTCACTGAAAAGTGAATATCTCCTTTTTAACTCTTCGAGTGTCTGAAGAATGGCATATTTATTCTGACCAATAAGGTAAAACTTAGGCCCCATGACTTCCACTGCTTCAATCAATTTGATGTCTTCTCTTCTTTTTAACATTTTTCTTAATATTTCTTTTCGATAAAAGCACGTTGTAAAAATTAAATTTTCTATTGATTGAAAAAGATGATGATGGTACAGTATAATTAAGTTGGTAATAGTGATACCAATTTATATACATAAAAAAATTGCACCTTTGTTTTCATTTTAAAATTTGAAACTTGAAAATTTTTTGGTACATTAATTTGTTTTTTGCCTTCCCATTAATTAACCTTCTTCTTTTCTTTTCCTAATGACCATTTTAATTTTTAAATCCTATACCAAATAACTTATTTCAATTTGGTTCCGTTCGAAACCAATAGATACAATTTTCCTTTGACTGCATTAAAAAATAATTGTATAAATATTTATCCCCATAATTTCATCCAATATATATCTTTATTAAGAAAACGTAACAATATGAAAGGCATGTTTCTCATCTAAGTATTGTTTTCATGTTATGATTATTACATGGTAGATGAAAAACAGTTTGAAATAAGCTTGATTTAAAAAAATTAGGAGAGAAGAGAAAGTAACATTTAGGAAATAAGAGAAGATTTTAAAGTGGGAATAATTAAAAAAAAAACAAGTTTCTAAACTGTTGAAAAAAGAGAGGCAACAAATCTTAAGACAGATATATGTAGTATTTAATTACTAAAAGAATCGTAATTCGAAATTGTCTTTGTTTTTATTCAGCGAACTCTCCATTTCTAACCATTTGTTTTTTTTTTAATTTTTTTTTTATTTTGAACTTTCCATTTTGTCTTTTTTTTTTTTAAGTAAAATTTCTCCATTTATTAACTTCTATTAAATTTGTTAGATAATCTTTGATTACTCAAAAACATACCTTGTGTATTAAGCAATACTACACTTTCCGCACAGAGGGCACTGTCAACAATTATCCAATGCGGTAAACATTTTGTTTGCAGCCGTTGGAGTTCCAAAAGTTTTTTTTTGGGGTAGGGGGAGCATTGATAGAGAGAGAGAGAGAGAGGGATAGAGAGAAAAACATAATAGATTCGAAACTTTCCTTTGAGACTGAAGTGTTTTTGGATTAACACTTGCTTTTTCACTGTGAAGCGAAATCTCTTTTTAACTCTTCTGGTCTCCGACGACCGGCGAATTTATTCTGACTAATAAGGTAAAAGTTGAGCCCATGTGTTCCACTGCTTCGATCAATTTGACGTCTTTTCTTCTTTCTGACATTTTTGTCAATATATCTTTTCGGTAAAAGCACGCTGTAAAAATTGAATTTTATATTGATTGGAAAAGATGATGATGGTACAGTATAATTAAGTTGTTGATAGTGATACCAATTTATATACCTACAAAATTAGAACATTGTTTTCATTTTAAAATTTAGAACTTGAAACTCAAAAAATATTTGGTATATTAGTTTCTTTTTTGCCTTCCCATTAATTAACCTTCTTCTTTTCTTTCCTAATTCCCATTTTAATTTTAAAATTCTTTACCAAATAATTTATTTCATTTTGGTTACGTTCGAAACCAATAGATATGACGTTCCTTTGACGACATTTAAAACTAATTGTGTAAATATTTAACCACATAATTTCATCCAATATATATCATGATTAAGAAAGCGTAACAATATCAAGGACATGTTTCTCATCTAAGTTTTTTTTTTTCATGTTTTGATTATTACAGGGTAGAGGACAAACAATTTGAAATAAGCTTGACATGAAGAAAGTAGGAGAGAAGAGAAAGAAACATTTGGGAAATAAGAGAAGATTTTAAAGTGAGAATAAGTTAAAAACAACAAGCTCCAAAACTGTAGGCAAAAAAGAGGCAACATATCATAAAACAGAAATATGTAGTATTTAATTAGTAAAAGAATGTAATTTGAAGTTGTCTTTGTTGTGGCATGGCTGGGATCAAGGTCGGGAGTTTACTCTACCCGTTCTGGCTACTTTGCTGCAGCGGAGCTTGAACACAACAGAGTAAACCACCAAGCTACACCTGATTGGAAATCTCTACTCTGGTCATGCCGAGTCACCCCAAACTGCAAGTCTTCCTCTGGAAGATCACACAAGGAGCCAACCTACAACTACGAGGAGCACTGCCGAAGGGAGCCAACCTACAACTATGAGGCCTGCAACATAATACTTCATGACCTCATTGTGGTGAATTAGAAACACTCTCACACCTCTTCCTCCACTGTGCGTTTGCAAAACGAGTCTGGTCTTCAACGATACTATCACCTCACTTTGATCCTGACAGCTACATAAACATCACAGCCTTCACTGATGCTTTAAAGGCTTGCAAAACTTCAGCCTGCTTACCCCCGATAGGAATAATATCCGATATTTTTCCTTGGATCTGCTGGGAAATTTGGACAGAGAGAAATAAACTGATTTTTGAAGATTGGAGAATCTCTCCAGAGGAAACTGTCTCTAGAGCGATCCGGAACGCACGCGAATGGAACTCGGCGCAGGCACCTTCAGCCCCACCATCATGACTACAGAGCCAACCATTGAGCATACCCGACCTGGATGCTCTAACGCTTGGTTTTTCTGATACAGCGTGGTCAAAAGAAAGTAATACAGCAGCCTTCGGATGTATCTTTCAGAACAGAGAAGGTCAAACCATTCACCATGACTCCAGAATGGAGAGAAACGTATCATCACCACTCGTCGCTGAAGCTCTAGCCCTCCACTGGACTATTATCACCGCCCTATCTAAGGGCTTCCTTAACACCTGTTTCAACACAGACTGTAAATCGCTGGTAACAGCAATATCGTCGCAGCTCCCTCCCGCTGTTCTCTTCGGAATCATCCAGGACATCGACATCCTATCCACCTGTTTCTCGTCCATTTCGTTTAAGTTTATTGCGAGATTGTTAAACACTTAAGCGGATCGTCTCGCTAAAATGACTCTTTGTACTACATTTTTTGGCCCACCCTAAATCTAAGGTGCGTTCAGGTTTTTAATATAATTCGTGCTAAAAAAAAAAGAAGTTGTTTTTGTTTTTATAGGGAAAACTCTCAATTTCTCTCCATTTGTTTTTTTTTTAATTTTAACTCTCCATATTGTATTTTTTTGTTTTCTTTTTATTTGAAAAAAAGTTTCGTCATTTGTTAACCTCTATTAAATTTATTAGATAATCTTTGATTGCTCGAAACATATCCTGTCTATTAATCAATACTATACTTTGATCCGCCCAGAGGACACTGGCAACAATTATCCACTATTGTGAATATTTTGTTTGCAGCCGTTGGAGTTTCAAGAGTTCTTGAGTGGACCATCGATAGAGAGAGAGAGAGAGAGAGAGAGAGAGAGAGAGAGAGAGAGAGAGAGAGAGNNAGGGAGGGAGGGAGAGAGAGAGAGAGAGAGAGAGAGAGAGAGAGAGAGAGAAGAAACATAATAGATTAGAAACTTTCGCTTGAAACTGATTTTTTTGGATTAACACTTACTTTTTCACTGTGAAGCGAATAACTTTTCCGGTCTCCGACGACCGACAAATTTACTCTGACTAATAAGGTAAAAGTTGGGCCCCATGTCTTCTACCGCTTCGATTAATTTGACATCTTCTCTTCTTTTTGACATTTTTGTCAATATTTCTTTTCGGTAAAAGCACGGTGTAAAAATTGAATTTTCTATTGATTGGAAAAGATGATGATGATGGTACAGTATAATTAAGTTTGGTGATAGTGATACCGATTTATATAAAAAAAAATTAGAACGTTGTTATCATTTTTAAAATTTAAAACTTGAAACTCAAAAAAAATTTGGTATATTAATTTCTTTTTTGCCTTCCCATCAAATAACCTTCTTCTTTTCCTTTCCTAATTCCCATTTTAATTTTAAAATCATTTACCAAATAATTTATTTCAATTTGGTTCCTTTTAAAACCAATAGATACAATGTTCCTTTGACTACATTAAAAAATATTTGTATAAATATTTAACCACAAAATTTCATCCAATATATATCACGATTAAGAAATCGTAACAATATCAATGACCTGTTTCTCATCTAAATATTGTTTTTCATGTTATGATTATTACATGGTAGAGGATAAACAATATGAAATAAGCGTGACATGAATAGTAGGAGATAAGAGAAAGAAACATTTGGGAAGTAAGACAAGATATTAAAGTGGGAATAAATTAAAAAGAACAAGCTCCAAATTTGTTGCCAAAAAGAGGCAACATATCTTAAAACAGAAATATTTAGTTTTTAATTACTAAATGAACATAATTTTAAGTTGTCTTCTATATTATTAAAACTGATGTACCTTTGGGTACTGTTTGAAAACATTGATAGCATGATAAATAATAATTGTTTGGAAACAAAGATAGAATATTAAAAACTTTTTTTTATTTACACATTTAGCCATTGCATTTACAAAAAAGAATTACTTAATTTTATTGTATTTAAAATCAATTTAAATTAATTAATTACAATGGTTGTTGTTTCTTTGTGGTGAAAATAAAAACACAAACTGAAATATATAATATATATTATATAAAACATTTTTTAGTTATAGTATTATCCTATTTAGTTTAGTCAAATATGAAAATTTTGAGAGTTCAATTTTTAAGAAAAAAATATCATAAAATTAATAATAACTCATAGAAAACTAATGCAAAAAAATCAAAATTTTAGTATATTGTTTCATTTTAAAACAAATTAACCAAAAAAAACAACAGGTTAATATATAAATAGTACAATTACATCAAGTTATATTTTTTAATATAATATTATGTACAAATAAAAAGTTTATTTCCAAACATCTATATTATAAAATAATATATTCTACTCTATATTAACTTACAAAACATAATAATATGCATAGGATTTTTTTATAATACCAGCGGTTTATGAGTTTACGTTAAACAGAAGTTGAATCAAACACCCGCGCGGGGGCGCGGATCAAGTTCTAGTTGTTTTTATATGGCGAACTCTCCATTTCTCTACATTTGTTTCTTTTAATTTATTTTTAACTCTCTATTTTGTCTTTTTTTAATCTTTTTTGTTTGTTTTATTTTTATTTTTAAAAATGTCTCCATTTGTTAACCTCTATTAAATTTATTAGATAATCTTTGATTACTCGAAACTAGTCTTGTGTATTAAACAATAGTACACTATAATCGGCACAGAGGGCTTTGGCAACAATTATCCACGGTGGTAAACGTTTTATTTACAGCCGTTGGAGTTCCAAGAGTTCTTCAGGGGACCATTGTTAGAGAGAAAGGGAGAGGGAGAGGGAGAGAGAGAGAGAGAGAGAGAGAGAGAGAGAGAGAGAGAGATAATAGATTAGAAACTTTCGATATAGACTGATTTTGTTTTTGGATTAACACTTACTTTTTCACTGAGAAGTGAATATCTCTTTGTTAACTCTTCCGTTCTCCGACGACCGACGAATTTATTCTGACTAATAAGGTAAAACTTGGGCCCCATGTCTTCCACTGCTTCGAACAATTTGACGTCTTCTATTCTTTTTGACCTTTTGCTCATTATTTTTTTTTGGTAAAAGTACGCTGTAAAAATTGAATTTTCTATTGATTTGAAAAGATGATGGTAGTACAATATAACTAGGTTATTGATAGTGATACCGATTTATATACATAAAAAATTGGACGTTGTTTTCATTTTAAAATTTAAATCTTGAAACTCAAAAAATCATTTGGTATATTTTTTTTACCTTCCCATTAATTATGCTTCTAATTTTTTCTCCTAATTCCCATTTTAATTTTTTAATCTTTTAACCAAATAATTTATTTCAATTTGGTTCCGTTCGAAACCAATAGATACAATGTTCCATTTACTACATTAAAAACTATTTGTATAAATATTTAACAACATAGTTTCATCCAATATATATCATGATTAAGAAAGCGTAACAATATCAAGGACATGTTTCTCATCTAAATATTATTTTCATGTTATGATAATTAAAGGATAAACAATATGAAATAAACTTGACATGAAGAAAGTAGGAGATAAGAGAAAGAAACATTTTAGAAATAAGACAAAGTTTTAAAGTAGGAATAAGTTGAAAACAAAAAACTCCAAAATTGTTGCCAAAAAGAGGTAACATATCTTAAAACAGAAATATGTATTATTTAATTACTAAAAAAAACACAATATGAAGTTTTTTTTTGTAACACACATAATTTGAAGTTGTCTTTTTTTTTTCATAAGCTAACTCTCCATTTCTCTCCATTTGTTTTTTTATATTTACTTTTAACTCTCCATTTTGTCTTTTTTGTTTTCTTTTTTATATTAAATTTATTAGATAATATTTGATTACTCGAAACATGTCTTGTGTATTAAACAATACTACATTTTGATCTGCACGCCTGTGCATGTGTTTTTTTATATGTTATATTAAATATTTATAATTTTTTTTTTTCAAACGTTGTATATGCACGAACTTATTCATATAGTATCAAATTTTGATAGTTTAGATGCAATCTAATATTACATTTATTATTTCTTATTCGATCCATACCATTCGCTTGGATTATATACATTGTATTTATTTGTATTTATACCCAATTAATATGTAAGTTAATATTTTTTTTACAAAATTAAATAATTTTTGACAAATAATTTAAGAGTATATTTTCGCAAATGATTTTTTCAAAAAATGAATAGTTAAATAGATGAGAAAAATACACTTTCAGATTTATACTCTTCCATAGTTTATAGTTGAACCACTTATTCTACAAAAAATATATATAGTGTAAATATATATATGTATATATATATATATATATATCAGAGCCCAGGTTGAGTAGGCGTCTCAGTTTTGAGTGTTGGTGATCTACTAATTTTCGTTCTTTGGTTCTTATAGAATTAAAAGTTATTCCTCCTAAGTGTTTTTGCTGGTCTAAGCAAGGTCCTAAATCCCGTAGGTGTTGGGAAAACAAAACCTCTCTCTAGACAGGATTGTAGGGTGTCTTAGATTTTCACCTTTAATATAAAAAATGGAATCATTGTTAGATTTTCATCTTACAAATCCCAATCCGCCTCTTATTCTTCCAGATCGGAAAATAAAGCTATATAAGATTAAACAGATAGTAACTAGTCAAGAAACAACTATAGATGATTTCCAAGGATCAATTGATAACTGGGAGATCCCAAGAGTACATAAAGTTCAAATTTATCAAATCCCAAAATGAATTTTCTAAGAACAAATGTTTTTATAAAAACTGAAGAACGGGATATTCAACTTACAAAACATTTTCAGACAATTCATTTATTTTCGGAAAGTGCTTTGCAAAGGCATAGAAAAAAAGAATTTTAAATATATTCATATTGGTTTCGTCCAAGTTGGTATAAAACTTCTTTCAAAAGAAGGGTTAAATACTTCAATATTAACTATTTTAAGAGAGACATGGGTTTAAAGTTTGAAGATTCTTTGTTAAGCTCGGTTGAATCTAGTTTATGTACCGGACCAATTTCTTTTGATTGCTATCCAAACTTTACTGTTTCTCTAAATAACAAAACTATTTTAAAATCTTTGGTATCGCAAGTTAAACCGCATAACTATGAAATGATTAAAGGATCAATTCCAATTGCTTTGATCTTTACAGGTTTATGTATTGGACCAATTTCTTATGATTGCTATCCAAACTTTACTGTTTCTCTAAATGACAAAAATATTAAACTTTTTAGTATTACAAGTTAAAATGCACAACTATGAAATGATTGAATGACCAATTCCAATTTCTTTGATTAAAAAGAGTTCATTACAAAGCTATGAAAAGTGTTTTTTCTTCAAAGGTAAAACTTTCCAGCAAAAAGAGGAGACCCTGTTGCTTCAAACTGATCTTTCAAGATCCAACTCTGTTATTCCGAGATCCATCCAATAGAAATATATAAATCTTCCAGACGAATGGGTCGTAGAATGAGCCGTCCAACCAAAACTCCATGCACCCCAAGAATCTGTTGAACCAAACACAAGATTAAAACATATTGAACAATTTCGTGATGGATAAGTAAAACTGTCATTTATTAGAAATAAACAAGACATGATTGACGAGTATTTTTGTGGATCTTCTTCTAACATGTGTGAATCTTCTTCTAATCCAGAAACCATTGATTTAGGAACAGTCTCATAATTACGTCACGATTTTGCTAGAGAAGAAAAGAATATGAAGTTTTGTCCCCGATTTTCAACCTCGGATATTCAAAATTCTATTTTAAGAAATGTTGCCTTTCAATCACAAATTCCAAAACCGGTTTACTCTGTGGAAAATGATATTTCACAAAAGGAATTTATTACAAAATATGAGTCAACAAGTCCAAATTTTCCAGCCATTAAAGATAACATGTTAAATGAATTAAATATTTTAGAAAAAATATTTCTCGATTGACAAAGAGTTTTTAAGAGATGATTTCTACTCTAAAAATAATAGTCAAAAACACTTTGGTTCTTCAAAAACTTTTTAAAAGACAAAAATTACATTCAAAATGAATTTACAATTATCTTCATAAAACATAAGGTACAAATTTTATTCTTTAACTGGTTTGAAGATTATGCTTCTGAAAATAAAATAAATTTCTTTTTTTCTAAAACTGTGAATCCAATTACCAATCGGAATAAAACTCCTGAATGGGAAATACTTGCTAATGGTAAAATTATTCGCTCCAACCATCCTCCTTCCCAAGGAATAAAACTAGAATGGTTAGGAACACCAATTGAAGCAATTCTTTTTAAAGGACCCCAAGAAGATGATAAAGCTAATGTGAAAAATATCATTGTCCAAAACAATTTTGAAACACTTATCTTGGTACGATAAGCAAACAACTTGATAGGATTGAGAAATAAATTCAAAATCAGAACCCTATCCCAATAGAATCTCCTTCTGAGAAGAAAAATAAAAGTCTCATGTTAAAACCTTTCCAAATTTCTAATTCAAGTGACAAAACTTAACAAGATACAAACTTAGAATTCATTCGTGTGGTCCCACCGAAATTCGCACTGTCGATTTCCGTTTAAATTAGGAAAGTTAGGAAAATCCTAACTTCCCAGAGGTCCCAGATATCTGTTAAACCATACGCCAAGCAATCAGAACACGCAAGTAAAGACGAAAAGAAATAAGAAATCGTAAAGAAGAGCAAAAGGAGTTTTATTCCGAATTCGCGTATGAGCGTTACAACGTATAAGCCTGGGCTCGAGAGCTGTCGGCGAGATTCCTAGTTCTAACAACCTAAGACTGCAAAACCTAGTTGAGTCGCAGCTCGAAATATCAAAAACGGAAAGTTTCCTAATTGCTCTAAGTGCTAAGTTTGCTATGAGAAAAATCTCATCTCATGCTTCTCGCCTAGGACTCCTTATATACTGGCTCCTAGGTCGGTTTGCGCTTTTCCTCTTCTGTCCTTAAGCCGTCATAGCGTAAAAATGGAGATATTCCATTTTTTCTGATCTTCGTAATTATCTTCAAAATTTCGTATTTATCCGCGGAAACTTGATATTTATCTTTTCTTTGCGAACCAAGCATAAACCGTCATGCGTCTTACGGGCTGTTGGTTAAGAAATCGTAAGTTGGGCCTCGAGTCATGTCTTAGGTCCCTTTGGGCCGTCTTCTGACTCGAAGCGTTTATTACGGCTTCTTTCGATAAAGAACGAACTTTCCGCGGGTTTTATCGTAAAGTTTGATCGATGACTTAGAATGGCGGGAAACATGAAATGGGTTCGCTACGGTCTTCGGGAGATAGCATCGAAGGGTAGACGAGAATGCATGGACTAACGTTGTATCGACATTTTGGAAGAGCTCGGTCGCTACGTAGCGACCGAACTTGGCTCGAGCTCGGTCGCTACGTAGCGACCAAACGGAACGTCGCTACGTAGCGACCGAGCAGAATACGCGTTCGGCCGTTGCGTAGCGACCTTTTTCGAGCTCTTGTCCGATGTCTC
>NC_027751.1:21896715-21900563 GCF_000695525.1 Brassica oleracea var. oleracea | reverse complement strand
GCAAATCAAACAAGCTCAGTACACAGATTGAGAGACTCAATCACATCGATCCATCATTCCATCAGATTGAGAGATTCAATCAAACATTCCTCCGTAAATCCACTTCAGTTCATCATCTAATCAAGCTGAGAGTGATACACATCCAGCAGCTTGATTCCATCCTATCCTTTGTTTATTTATCTTGTTTTATTATCATTTTCATCATCATTTCATTCGTTTTCATATTTGTTTCTGTATGCATCATAAAAAAACTCTAAACTCATAAAAATCGATTCTCTTTGTTTTCAGGTTTAAACATTGGTTCCACCATTTTTATCAATTCGTGGGTTACCCCCCCTGTGCCTACAACATTTTTGGTATCAGAGCTCAAGCTCCTGACTAAGGTGATATCTATCCTTGCATCATATTTCACTTGCTTGCATTTGTTTTCATCATAAACCGAAAAGCCATAAAAACCGAAAAAGTTTCTTGCATTTGATTCACGAAAATTTGAAAAAAAGAAATCTCATATTGTGCTTGCATTCATTCCCCAGCTCCACTTTCCATTTTTAGATTTTGTGCATTCATTCAAAAAAAAAAAAATCTACATTCCATATTTGTTTCTTGTTTGAATCTTGCATAAAAATAAAAATAAAAAGGCATAGCATTTTTTTAATTTCGTGCATACCATAGTTGTTTCATAAGTCTCTTATGTTCAATAAAAAAAAAATCATTCAGCTTAGTTTATATCATTTTGGTCCAAGCATACATTTTAGTTTCCATTTCCGGTTTTGTTTTTGCATTTCATCCTAAGAAAATTCAAAAAAAAATATCCTTGTTAGTTTGTTTCCATATTTTTCTCTCCATTTATTGTTCATAGCATCTCATACTGATTTATTTCGTGCTTGCATCAGAAAATAAAAAAAAAAAATATCCTTGTTATTTTGTTTATATATTTTGTTTCCATTTATTGTTCATAGCATCCCATACTGATTTATTTCGTGCTTGCATCAGAAAAAGAAAAGGAAAAAAATATTTGAAAACCATAGTTTAAATCATTTGCATATTGTTGGTTTAATTGTTTCATCTTAAGAGAAAAGTTCAAAAAAAAAAAAAAAATCATTGTTAGTTTGCTTTTAATATTTTCTTTCCATTTGTGTTTCTTATCATATCATATAGTTTCATTTCGAATTAACATTCAGAAAACCAAAAGAAAAAATCATTTATTGCATAGTTAGTTCATATCGGTTCACATTTGCATAATTCTCGGTTTAGTGTAAATTGCATCATTGCATCTATCTTATTTTGGTTCGACAAAAACTTCCCAAGTTCGACCAAAACTTCCCATATCTTTCACTTGATCTTTGAGATTGTTTTCAAGAAGCAATGGAAGAGGAGAGACACGGCCAAATCATGAAGATCAGACTGAACCAACACTTAGTAGCTACACAAGAGCTCCATGATAATATTGCTCAATTGGGAAAAAGAAATAAGCCACAAGGCAGACGACCACCACATGGAGAAAAAAGATTTAGAGATGCACTAAATGCTGGCTATGTTGAGCCCAAGCCACCAGATCGTTCATGGATCACCAAATACCAAACTTCTTATACTCATGAATACTCAAATTATTCTTATCATGATTATAACTCTGCTGATGATGTTAATATTTATTCTTTTTCAGGAGGCAGTTGGTCAAGTGAGTATCTAACATGGGAAAGAACCATGGATGATTGGTTTACATACTATGGCGTGCCAAAGAAGGAGAGGCTAGCTCATGCCATCAAGAAACTTTCCGGAAAAGCTTACTCATGGTGGAAAAGAGTAGATAAGACACATGGTAAAAGTCCAGAAGAGGTTGTCACCAACTGGAAAGATCTTAAAGATGTTATGATCAGGAAGTATGTGACTACACTTCCCACGTAATAAACCAGAAGAAAATACCCAAGGAGATTTTCAAATGGTGTGTCCAAAGAGGCAAAGAAAGTTGTGCCACAACAAGGCCATAGAAGCTTGATCTATCAAGACCAGATTCGGCCAAGCCAGATGCCCACGGTTTAATATGATAAATACCAACCTTATGAGGTCCCAAAGGCCATGGAAAAGAAGAACCTTGTCAGCCAATACACGTTGGCCAGACACAAAGAAAAATCAGACAAACCGATTTTTCAAGAGCAGGCCAAGGTAAGTCCTATACTTGATAAATTTGTTTATAAATAATCTCCCACTGGTATGAGTCACTTGTCTTTGTCCAAGGATGTTAAGACAGGTCCTGAGGTCCAGAAAGACACGATCACCCAATCCTTATTGAGATCAAAAGTTGTCCATGATTTAAGTCCAAGAGACAAGGAGATTTTAAACCCAAATAAAGAAGAGCCATCCAGCCAAGGTAAGTCTTCTAACTCTGAGGATTTGAAGTATCAGACATGTTATAGATGTCATAAGAAAGGACACTATGCTATAGTTTGTCCTACTAAGAAAGCATTGATAGAAACATCACTAGAAGAGAAAACAGAATTATCTATGAAAAGTGATAGTTTTATTCAATCTGATATATTGGTTCCAAATTCTTGTATAATGCACTTGTCTTTGTCAAAGGGTGTTGTAACAGGACTTCAGGAGCAAGAATTTAAAGAAGAATAACCACCAGGCATGACTCTTGTGATGGACCAGAAGATTGTTCAAGAGACAATGCAGTCCATATTGTTTAAAGAAGCAAAACCAAAACATTACCAATGTAAGGCTTTAGAATCTCAAAAGAGAATGAAAACTGACTTGCTCTATCTTGGTGCAGATTATACAGTTTCGAGGTCGAAACCTTGTCAAGAGGGAGGGGATGATGTGGTCATCAGATCAGCAACTGAACCCGAGGTCAACCCAAAGCCCTACTCAACCAGCCAAGGCGCCAGCCAGGACCTACGTGCACTAAAAATGACATATATTACAAACGAGGAGGGTTTAAAGGACGCGGCTAATTTTTATGGATTCTACACTCAATAGGGAGTTCAGGCCAATTGGAATTAGGCCAAAATATTCACGGAGACAGAAGTTATGAATTTTACAAATCAGAGGTTTCTCAGCCCGTCCATCTGCGAGTACCCGACTTTAGAAGGAGATTCAAGCTCAAATAAGGAGCGTCCTTAAGCAAAGCACATAATAGGAGTCAAGAGGAGTTTATCAGATTTCCAGAAAGCCCAATATCAGGAGAAATGGCCACGGAATTATGAAGTTATGATCCAATCTCCAAAACCGGTCAATCCAGTTCTCCACTTAGCTCAAGTGGAAGCTAACCGGTTCAATCAGCTTCAAACCAGACATTGGCGACCAGAAGATCATTTAAACCAATTAGGAGATATTCTAGGAGTCCAGGAGGAGTTCTGCAAGTTCATACCATGCACGAGCAACCATTGGATCAGGAGGATCCTCATTTACTCAAACCTGCCTTATTTGGAGCAAACCGACATTAATGTCCAACAGCAATTTTCTCTTCAGATCAGGCACGAGATCAGAACCTATCAACCACCCAGGAAGGTCCCAAGGAAGCTCTCTTATCCATTAAAACCGTCCAGGTTCAAGAAGAATCAAGTTTCTCACTTGGAGCCAAAATCCCATAAAAGGCTCCAACGGCTAGTTTTTGATTTTGTTAGGTTGCTTGATTTGTTTCCTTTCTTTTATGATCGTTAGAATTAGTTTCCAGAGAATTATATAAGCTCTTAGATAGTCATTCTAAAGAGACACCCTTAATCACCAAGTTAATAGAAAGTTTATTCAGTTTTATCAATGCTGTTCTTTGTATAAATAACGGTCTTTAGGATTCAAAGAGAGATTTTTTGCTGTCTTATTGATTTCGTGAGTCTAGTTTGTTTGTG
>NC_027751.1:21895509-21895672 GCF_000695525.1 Brassica oleracea var. oleracea | reverse complement strand
TACGAGGGTATCCGATCCAGGAAAAATCAAAGTACCGAAGTATGATGCTACGACCGATCCGAGAGCTCACCTTCAGGCTTTCCACTTCACGATGGGAAGAGTGAGGCTCAAGGACGGCGAGAGAGACGCCGGCTACTGCCGCCTGTTCGTCAACAATCTAGAG
>NC_027751.1:21894728-21895387 GCF_000695525.1 Brassica oleracea var. oleracea | reverse complement strand
GTCGATCTCTGGAGTCTGTCCCAGAGGGAAGAGGAACCCCTCCGCGAATTCCTCAGCCGATTCAAGTTCGTAATGTCCAGGGTGAGCGGGATAAGCGACAAAGTTGCCATCGATGCGCTCAGAAAGGCGCTCTGGTACAAGTCGAAATTAAGAAAATGGATATCTCTCGAAAAACCGCGGACGATCCAAGACGCCCTCCACAAGGCGACGGACTACATCATGATCGAGGAAGAAACGAAAATCTTATCGCAAAAACATAAGTCGGCGAGATCGTCCTCAAAAGATGTAGACCCAAAAACGAGGAAGAAGAACCCTCGTAACGACAAGTATGTCCATCACGAGGGGGAAGAACTCCAAGGAGCGCACAATTACGCGATCAGCTCGGACCAGAGCCGAACCACAGGTAATACAAGGACTCGCAATCAAGGATATGATGAAAACACCTTCTCCGAGTTCCACCAGTCCCGAGGATACTCCACGACTAACTGCAAGGTCTTGGGAGCAAGGCTGGCCGCGAAGCTACTACCGAGTTCCACCAGCCCCGAGGATACTCCACGACTAACTGCAAGGTCTTGGGAGCAAGGCTGGCCGCGAAGCTACTAGCCGGAGATCTCTCGGAAGTGACCAGCGTGAAAGATCTCATCCTCGAGACCGATAGT
>NC_027751.1:21893769-21894352 GCF_000695525.1 Brassica oleracea var. oleracea | reverse complement strand
GATTCAGCTACCAGTCATGGCCAAGGAGATCACAAAAATCGTCGAGTTCGCGGTAGTCGATCATCCTGTCATCTACAACGTGATCATGGGAACCCCATGGCGCAACGCTATGCAAGCCGTTCCGTCGATGTACCACCTGGGCGTCAAATTCCCGACCCCAAACGGAGTCGCAGCTATCTGGGGATGTCAGAAACAGTCGCAACTGTGCTTCCTCGCGGAACACAAGTTAAGACAGATGACAACCTCTGCAACGGCAAATCGCAAACGCACGAAGATTGATAAATCTTCGACCAACAACGTTCCAAGAAAAAACGATTTAGCATCGTCTGCCGACGCAGGCGCTTCGGGTGTCGAAACTCAACAAGAATCCGAAGCCGACACTACAACTCAACCGGAACATCCGGAAGAGAAAACTGACCCAGCCACGATCATCACAATCAAGGCGGTCAGCACGGCAACAACCGCCGAGTCAAAACACTCGCGGCATAAAACAGAACTACGAGATGGCTTGATCCTCGAAAGGGGTACGTAGGCAGCTCGTCGAAGGATGAGTTCAGCTATCCCCCTCTCTAAAAACGGGGGG
>NC_027751.1:21892599-21892755 GCF_000695525.1 Brassica oleracea var. oleracea | reverse complement strand
TCACAATCGTGGGAGCGGCGTTGGGCCCTTGGTCTTCAGGTTCGGAATCACTCTCTGTTTCTCCGCCCAAAGCAGGACCAGGATGCACAAACCTCAGCGCCTATCGAACTCTCTTCGGCGTAAAGGAAGTCCAGAGAAAAGAACCATACCTGAGCA
>NC_027751.1:21892136-21892434 GCF_000695525.1 Brassica oleracea var. oleracea | reverse complement strand
CTTTACCACTGACATGAAGTTCCGAGGAACCAGCCTGTACTTGTCCGTGTCCCTGATGATCTGTAATCGAAGAAGCGCTTCGAAGTGATCAACGGTGAGAGAAAGACCATGCTCGTAGCTCAGGACCAGGATCCCTATGAGGTGCTGAATGCCAAGAGGATTCAGTTGGCTTATCGCCACCCTGAAACGATCTAACACACGGACGATGATCTCGGGGATCGGAAACCATAAACGACAACGCACTACGAATGCCTCGTAACAAGTAAAGAAGCCCTCCGGGGGACTACTAGCGCATTCT
>NC_027751.1:21891064-21892036 GCF_000695525.1 Brassica oleracea var. oleracea | reverse complement strand
CTAGTACTCCTACTCGGCGCACCTGCCTCCACCGGGCGATGGTTCATCACCGGGAACGATTTTTCTATGGGAAGCGTGATCGAACCGTAACACGCCACCCACCATGCCTCGTTCTCGGCTGGGTCTACCGAATGCGGAACGAATTCCATCTTCGGCACTCGAAGCTTTTCAGAAACGTTCGCGGGCAAGGACCCTTTCTTCAAACTCCTCTTCTTACTCGACATCTCGTGTTTTTCTTTTTTAAATCAAGAAGGAAATGATAGAGAGAAAGAGAAAGAACTTTTCAAGAAAAACCTCTCTATGAGAATGAGTAAGTGTGAAGATTGTGAAGAAGTTACCTCCCTTCTTATATGCATGAAAAATTACTATTTACTTGCGGATTTTTGGACACGAACTTCGACCAAATACACCAATCTCGTCCAAACTCGCCATACCGCGCATTGGGACCTCGCTAGAAATCCACGCTCCCAACGAGCTGGGGGGCTAACTGTTGGGGTCAAAAACGGTTACGACGAAGTTAACGTCCAAATTCCCGAAGAAGAAAAACGTAGAAAACTTCTTCGACAAATACTTTTTCGAAATAGATTCTTCTCTACAAAAAGCTTTAACGCGGGTCATCGGAAAAAGCCCGAAAAGGATCATTACGCAGCGACCGAACACGAGCTCTACTCGGTCGCTACGTAGCGTCCGAGTTCGAGCCAAGGCTCAGTCGCTACATAGCGACCGAACGTCCATTCCGCTCGGTCGCTACGTAGCGACCAAGCGCTCGCTCGGTCACTACGTAGCGACCGAGCTCAAGCCGGAGCTCGATCGCTATGTAGCGACCGAGCACGAGCACGAGCAGGAGCTCGGTCGCTACATAGCGACCGAGCTTGAACCAAAGTTTGGTCGCTACGTAGCGACCGAGCTCTTCCGAAACATCGATACGACATTAGTCCATGCGTTCTCGTCTATCCTTCGATGCTATCTCCT
>NC_027751.1:21887470-21889749 GCF_000695525.1 Brassica oleracea var. oleracea | reverse complement strand
CAGGAAGGCCAAATCTTCGGAGGTGCGTCGGCTTCAGCGTCAGATCGAGGGCGATGCAGGATTAGTGAGCCGCAGGATCCGAGAGGCCACAGACGTTCTTCGTTCTGAGTTTCAGGCTCGCTTGGCGAAGATCTCTGCCTTTCTGGGCTCCCTCGAGTGCATCCGGAACAGAGATTTAGCCTTGGCGACGATAGAAGGTGGGGTGGTCGTGGTTCAGTCCGTCCAGAGTGAGACTCCTCCGACCTTAGAGGCCAAAGAGGCCCGACTGTCCGGCTGCAAGGGAGATTTGGCAGTCGTGGATGGAGATTTCGATCTCCTCCTAGCTGACATGAAATCCGCGTGCTTTCTTCCGACATGTTCAGAAGGCCCAGAGGGGAAAGATCCGGTGCTCGGAGAAAACGGAGGTGATGCAGCTCCAGGCTTGGATGAAGCGACGGGTGAAGAGGGAACGTGAGTTCTGAGGATGACTTTGGTTAGATCTCTTGCGAGAGATTTTTTATGTTTGATGTTTCGGCCTTAAATGGCCTTATTTCATATTTCGGGACTGGCCGTATGTGGCTTTGAATCCCTGCCGCTCTGCGGCTTTCTTTTTATGACAAGATGACCGAGTTGCATTTTTACGTATGGCGTGGAAGGAAGGTGATGAGTTCTCGTCTCATATCCTTCTTCGATGTGAAATGTTATGTTCAAGATCCATTTCGAGAGTTTTTCCGCGAGATATAGACTTCGCGGGATATCTGAAGATGTCGAATATAAACATAGAGGCATGGTTTTGGGATCTCGTATCTTTTGGATATCATGCCTTGAGATGTTAGAGACCAGTGCGCTGGGTTTAGGGCAAGACCTAGGTTTACTTTCGGTTTTTAGATTTTATGCGGTGACTAGCCGACTATCGATTTAGCTGTCGCGATTTTAACCTGATTCGTACCGATTTAAAGTCCGCGATAGGTTCTCGGCATACATGACTTGTTAGATATGAATCAAGCATCTCTCCGGAGACAATTTTTAAGCCAACCGGAAGTGCTGGACCAAAATTTCGGGTTTCTTTTATAGCGCTATTATCCTTGTGTCGGATGTACGAGAGTCATCTTCGTGAAATGGCTATGTCTGTTTAGGACGTTCGAGAGTTCAATGTGATCAGCACCGGACTTGGCGGCAGATGTCGTCGTTTGGAGTTTTTGTGCAAAATATGTGTTAAAATGTTAATCATTTTTTTTTACGGAGTGTCCATTTTCTTCGTTCGGAAGAAGTAACTCTCCAGGCATCTCTTGCGACGTCTCGCGATGCCAAAGGCTGCTTCTCCCTAACGGCTGATTTATTTTCGAATATCGAAAATGTTTTGCGGATAAAAAAATAATTTGTTTGGTTAAGATATGTCGGAAACATCGAAGGCATGGTCGGATGTTTTCGAATTTGAGAGTATACGAGTATACGTATCCACTCCCCCCCCCTTTTTAATGAGGGGGGACAGCTGAATTTGCCTTTCAACAAACTGCCTACGTACTCCTTATGGAGATCAAGCCGTCTCGTAGTTCGGTTGTTGCGAGATGCATCGCGTTCCACGTCCTTGGAATTTTTATGCCTTGCATGTTGGCTATTTCGTAGGAGCCCGGTCGGACGACTTTTTCGATTTTATAGGGTCCTGCCCAGTTTGATCCAAGTTTTCCCGCGTTTCGTTCAGCGGTGTTTTGGAAGACTTTGCGAAGGACCAGCTCTCCTTGATTAAATGTGTGATTCGGTACGTTGGAATTATAGTACTTTGCGGCTGCGTGTTGGTAATTTTGGATTCGGATGAGCGCTCGATCTCGGCACTCGTTAATGAGATCGAGATCATCCAGGAGCATGGCGTTATTGAGCTCCTCTCGTTCGGGAAGTAATCTTCTTCGAACACCGGGGAACTCTACTTCTGCGGGAATCATGCATTCCGTTCCGTACACCAGAGCGAAAGGGGTTTTTCCCGTTGCTCGCCTCGGGGTGGTACGGTGGGACCAGAGGACTCCCTCGAGTTTGTCGGCCCACCTGCCTTTTTTGGCCTCTAAGCGTTTCTTCAGCCCGTCGAGAATGGTTTTATTAATCGTTTCGGCTTGTCCGTTACACTGCGGATGCATGGGCGTCGACTTGTAAAGTCGTATTTTCCATTTTTCGCAGAACGCCTCGAACTGGGTGGAGATAAACTGAAATCCGTTATCGGTTACGATCTCGTAAGGAACTCCATGCCTACAGATGATGTTTCTCCATACGAAACTTTCGACTTGGACATCTTTTATACTCGCGTACGA
>NC_027751.1:21886232-21887327 GCF_000695525.1 Brassica oleracea var. oleracea | reverse complement strand
ATTTTCGTGCGAACTTCTCGCAATCTCCGATCATCGTCGGCCAGTAGTATCCATGGCGTTTGATTTTCAATGCCAGCGATCTTCCACCGGAATGGTTGCCGCCGGACTCAGAATGTACTTCCTCCATCACTTTTCTTGCTTTTTCCCCTTCCAGGCATGTCATGAGTGGTCCGGAGAATCTCCATTTGTAAATTTCGTCGTCCACTGTTACGTAGCGCGCGGCCTGGGCTGCCCATTTCTCGGTGGGCAGGTGTCCGTTGATAATGTAGTCTCGAATTGTCTGAAGCCATGGGGTTTTACAGCCGTAATCAGATTGCTCCGATTGTGGTTGTATCGTAACTTCTTCTTCCTCGTCATCTTGACCTTCTATGAGGTTGACGACGATTGGTGGTCCGATGCTCGGATGTTCGATGAACTCGACCGAAATTACTCTTTTAAGTCCTGGGTCAGAAATTGATGCTAAGGCCGCGAGAGCATCCGCCTGGACGTTTTCAGAACGGGGAATTCGCGTAAGGGCAAAATAGTCAAACTCTTGAGCTAGAGTTTGGACCAGTTTGAGGTATGCGTCCATCTGTTCGTCCCTGGCTTCATACTCTCCGCTGAACTGACTTGCCACTAACTGGGAGTCGCAGTAAGCGTGGATGTTTCGAATCTTCAAACCGTGAGCCAAACGCAGCCCTGCGATGAGTGCTTCGTATTCGGCCTCGTTGTTTGAGGCGTGGAATTCCAGCCTGAATGATTGCTCTAAGATCTCGCTCATCGGAGATGTGAGGCGAATTCCGATGCCTGTTCCCTGCTTGGATGAGGATCCGTCGACGTGGAGGAGCCAGGTGGAATTTGGTTCCTCGTTGGTTATGGTCCCTGTCGGTAGTTCGACCAAGAAGTCTGCAAGCATTTGTGATTTTGCGCTTGTTCTCGGTCGGTTCGACCGCCCATTTGGCCAATCGGCCAGACTGACTCGGGCTATGCAGAATTGTCCGCAGGGGAAAAGTCGTGAGGATGACGATCGTGTGGGATTGGAAATATGGTCTTAGTTTTCGTGACGATGTTACGACCGCGCATTCTAATTTTTCCATTAGCGGGTACCTAGATTCG
>NC_027751.1:21885623-21886131 GCF_000695525.1 Brassica oleracea var. oleracea | reverse complement strand
CCCTCCACGGGTTTTGCGAGGACTGGAGGGGAAGCTAAATACTGCTTCAGCTGTTGGAAAGCATTTTCCGACCATTCGAATTTTTTATTTCCCCGTAAGACATCGTAGAAAGGCAGGCACTTGTCCGTTGATCGTGAAATAAATCGGTTAAGTGCCGCGACCCTACCGGTCAGCCTTTGGACTTCCCGCTTATTCTTCGGTGAAGCCATCTCGATCAGTGCGCTGATCTTTTTTGGATTAGCTTCAATGCCGCAGAATGTGACTAGGTAGCCGAGGAATTCCCCTGTTGCCACGGCAAACTTGCATTTTGTCGGGTTGAGCTTCATGTTAAGAGAATTTAACTGCGGGAAACATTCCTCGAGATGTGATACATGATCCTTTGCTTGGAAGGATTTGACGAGCATGTCGTCGATATAAACCTCCATCATTTTATCGAGTTGTTTAGAAAACATACGGTTCACGAGTCGTTGGTAAGTTGCGCCAGCGTTTTTGAGGCCGAAGGGCATTA
>NC_027751.1:21856520-21885185 GCF_000695525.1 Brassica oleracea var. oleracea | reverse complement strand
AACCTAAGACTGCAAAACCTAGTTGAGTCGCAGCTCGAAATATCAAAAACGGAAAGTTGCCTAATTGCTCTAAGTGCTAAGTTTGCTATGAGAAAAATCTCCTCTCATGCTTCTCGCCTAGGACTCCTTATATACTGGCTCCTAGGTCGGTTTGCCCTTTTCCTCTTCTGCCCTTAAGCCGTCATAGCGTAAAAATGGAGATATTCCATTTTTTCCGATCTTCGTAATTATCTTTAAAATTTCGTATTTATCCGCGGAAACCGTAATTATCTTCAAATTTCGTATTTATCCGCGGAAACTTGACATTTATCTTTCCTTTGCAAACAAATTGTAAACAATCATGCGGCTTACGGGCTGTTGGTTAAGAAATCGTAAGTTGGGCCTCGAGTCATGTCTTAGGTCCCTTTGGGCCGTCTTCTGACTCGAAGCATTTATTACGGCTTCTTTCGATAAAGAACGAACTTTCCGCGGTTTTTACCGTAAAGTTTGATCGATGACTTAGAATGGCGGGAAACATGAAATGGGGTTGCTACGGGCTTCGGGAGATATCATCGAAGGGGAGACGAGAATGCATGGACTAATGTCATATCGACGTTTCGGAAGAGCTCGGTCGCTACGTAGCGACCGAGCGGAACGAATGCTAGCGACCGAGCTTGCCTCGAGCTCGGTCGCTACGTAGTGACCGAGCGGAATGGACGCTAGCGACCGAGCTTGGCTCGAGCTCGGTTGATACGTAGTGACCGAACGGAACGGACGCTCGGTCGCTACGTAGCGACCGAACGGAACGGATGCTCGGTCGCTACTTAGCGACCGAACGGAGCGGACGCTCGGTCGCTACGTAGCGACCGAGCTTGGCTCGAGCTCGGTCGCTACGTAGCGACCAAGCTTGGCCCGAGCTCGGCCGCTACGTAGCGACCGAGCGGAACGGACACTAGAGACCGAGCGGAATACGCGTTCGGTCGCTGCGTAGCGGCCTTTTTCGAGCTCTTGTCTGATGTCTCGTATTTCCTCCGCAAAGCTTTTCGTAAGAAAGAATCTATTTCGAAAAAGTATTCTTCGAAGAAAGTTCTCATTTTCTTCTTCGGACGTTTTGAATGTTAATTCCGTCGTAACCGTTTTTAACCCCAACAATTCGTGCTCTCCAAAGTAAATTAAGTAAAGTTGAAAATAGGAGACAGTAGCATGCCACATAATTCTGATATCCCTGATACTCCTACTTCCAAAATCCAAATAAACACTCTAGCTCATGATTTATATATTAGTGAATGCTCTGATCAAAATTCTGTCCCAAAAATAAACCGTCTTGATTAGCAAAACCACCAAGATCGTCAACAAATCTCAGCCTATGATCTAGGACAAATCTAACCAATAGAGCAATCTAGGTTTAACTCACCATCGGTCTACGACTGGAATATTGATGGTATATCTGAATATAATATTTTAAGTTTTCTCCAGAAAATGACAATGGCCGCAAATTCCTATAGAACCCAAATAGGAAATGATGATAAAACCTTAGATGAATTCCTTATAGCTGGTTTCTCATGACATCTTAAAGGATGGTGGGATAATATTGAACCAATCAGCAATGAACAGAAATCCTAGATTCAATTAAAATGGATGAAGATAGTGTTCCAATCCTAGATAATCTCGGAAATCCTCAATAAGATGATGTTGCTACATTAGAAATAGCCATAACCTTGCATTTTATAGGGGATCTCTCAGTCTTTAGAGATAAAAATGCTGAACTTTTTTCAAATCTTAAAAGAAAAAAATTAAGTGATTTCCAATGGCACAAAAATACTTTTCCTACTAGTGTTTTACTCCGTCAGGATTCTAACCAACCTTTTTGGAAAGAAAAATTCCTAGCTGGGCTTCCTACACTCTTAGGAGACAAAGTTAGAAATAAAATTAGAGATTCCATAGGAATCCAAATAATATATTATGATGATTTCACTTATGGAGAGTTGATGAGTATTGTTCGACAAGAAGGTCTTAGGATATGCCAAGACCTGAAAATCCAGAAACATCTCAAGTGGGAACTCAAAAGAACATGAGTGGAATTAGGGTCATTCTGTAAACAATTTGAAATAGACCCAACCATGGTGGTAAATCTTGTGTAGGAGATTGTAACAAAAAATATTATTCTAAAAACAAGCCTAGAAAATATTCTTAAAACCATAGGAACTTTAAAAATTGTGAGAATTCTTGGAAAAACCCCCAAAACAAATTTCCTTCAAAAGAAACCCCAGCCAAAAAATTCCCTTCTATAAAAACCTTAGACGCTTCAAATGCAATAAAAAATGTCACACTTCGAAGTTTTGTCGTTTTAATTGCAAAATCCAGGAACTAAACCTCGGAGAAGAATTTTCAAGTAAACAATCTAATCTTTTACTAAATGATTCTTCTTCATCATATGACTCTGACTCATCCGGGCTTCTGAAGAAGCCCTTCAAGTTGATAAACTAAATAAATCATCATCTAGGTTAGAGTCAAATGAGAAGAATATCTATGTCCTCACTAAAGATCAAGAATTACAACTTGAAATATTAAATTTCATTTCTGATCCAAGCCTAAAAAAACTTTCCTGAGAAAAATCCTTTCCTCTTTAAATGAAAAATATGTTAAAAACATAGATAGTTTTCCAAAAACCCATGGTCCAACTTCCTCCAAATTCTCTTATGATCTCACCACCGTTCTCAACAAAAGAACGAAAGACACCTCAAAAACTACGATACAAGATCGATCTTAGGATTGAAATCAAAGAAGTAAAAAATGATCTAAAAATACTCAATGAAAAACAAAAACAAGACTCTAATTATTTTCGCTCAATTATATTTTCTATCAGAGGTCATCATGACTCTAGTTCGGAAGAAAAAAAAATGATTGCTTAAATAATGAAGATGAAAATTTCAAAGAAAAATTTCAATCACTAGATATGCCCCTAAATGATTTCCTTTTCGTTCTAAGTCTAGGCTTGTTCCAAAATGTTTTCATCTTGAAACTCGAGAAAAATTATCTGCTGCGAATAACTCTAAACTTTGTATAACATCTAAAGCAAAAGCTTCAATATTAAAAAAAAAAAATCCTTATTATTACAACTGCATTTGTTCTCACAGATGATATATATATGAATGTTATTTTAGGAACACCATTTATTAATTTGATTACACCATATAAATTTATGGATGATGAAGTTTCCTTTTAAAATAAAAATATAAAACTATCTTTTAAATTTCTCGAAACATCAAAAAAGGGAAGCCTAAATCTAATAAAAGTTTGCTCAATACAAGGAAACCTTTTTTTAAACACAACATATTCTTTCATTCATTAAACGATTACAAGGATAAAATCAACATCTAACATACAATGTGCGATTTTTTTGTAAAATTCAAGAGCAAAGTACAAGAAAGATTGAGACACAAGCTTAGCCAAGCTTGATAAAGTGTCGAAGAAGATTCTAAAGGATCCACTCGCGAGTAGATTTATGGACAAAGCACTACGCCCTTCAGATTTTCTAGACATGAAAATAGTCACCGTATCGTGACGTTGAACGCTCCACAACCTCGAGCCTCATCGGAATGATTCTCGTTGTCTCTTCCGGTCCCAAACGAACCACTACAAAAGATGAAAAACGGTTAGGAAAACAGATACACTCACTGGCTTTGAAGCCAATAGAAAGATACCTCTCATGGAGAGGATTTTTAGTGGAAAGATTCACTTCTACAGAGAGAAGGAAGGTGGAGAACGATCTCTCACCGCCCCGGCATGAGGAAGTTTGGCTAACCTTTTTTGTAATGAAAAATATTAAGGGACTACAATCTTCAAGCTTTAAAAGACTCCGACCGAATAAAGATATTTGTTTAATATTTGCTCTTGTCGGTCGGGTTTGACCAATGATGATGAGCTTTACTTGAAAGGCTTGGATATTGTACCAAAGAGAAAGACAAGAACTTCTGAATCTAGCCTGCTAGACTCGCTTAATGGAGATAAGCTCTCTAGAAACTCACATAATTTTGGCAGTGGAGAGTAGGAGCAAGATGAGCATACCCGATTCAGTTGATATTGGGTGCGACATAAGCAGGTGAATATGGATTTATGAAGTTCAGCAGTTGAAACATCGTCCACGAAGAAGGAGAGCACCAGATTCGTCGATCTTTCAGGTCTTTCCGCCAGGTTGAGCGTGGAACCCCACACATACAGACAGGACGAGTATTTTTGGACTGTGGAATAGCAAGAGATCGAAATAGATAGATGTTGAGTGCAAACGGCGTAGTTCAGAAGAAGCACTGGGTCGTCGTTGGAAAAGCAGAGACAACCGCCAAAGCAGGATGTGATGATGGTGGTGAGGCTTCGTGAACGTAACAATAGGGCCCATGTCTTCACCATTGATGGAGGGCAATAGGATGGGCTGATACTTGTGAGCTGTTTAATGGGCCAGGCCCATATTGCAAGGATTCCATAGCTGACGTCATCACAGCATCCACCAGATTTTAGGTTTGTGGTTGAGCAGCAGCACACGGCGGAGATAGGATTCTAGAACTCGGCTGTAGGACAAATCAGAGAGTCACTGGAGAACAAAACTTCGACAAACCATTCAACAATTTGAGAAACGAAGCAAAGGCTGCTTGAGGAGACAGATCTGAAACCCAAAGAAAGTCGCAGAACCGTAGAAAAGGTGTCGCTTGCGTGAACGCAAGCTTCCCAGGAACCTCCGGTAAAAAGACCAGTTCCGGTGAGCTCACCAGAGACCATGGACATCACGTCAGTCAGTGTCGAACTCAGATCCGAAAAAGAAGGTTTAGTAAAAGCAGAAAAATAATTACAATGAGAGCTTAGATCGAAAGGATGCTTGAGCAGAGAAGAGTAGAGACGACGCCGGCGAGCTCGGGCTCGGGCTCCGCCGATGTCGAACAAGGAGGAACTCTTTGTTGTCTTGAAATCGTGTCAGGGAGGTTTTTTTACTTTTTGTGTGTTTATACTTGCTTTACAAGAAAACTTTCTATAGTCTTTAATCCATAGTAAAACCTTCCATCTGTAACATTTAAAATCAGAAGTGTTACTTCAAAAGATTTTGAGTGCATTACCATTTAAGACACTTTTTCACTTTTTTGACATGTTTAGACATATGTTGCTGGAGGGGCACTTTCCATAATGTTTTGGTAAAATCTGGACGAAATTGCCATTCGCTGGGAGATCTGATTCAAAAAAGTAATTGTGTCTTTTTTTCTATTTAGTTAGTGGGGACCAAATTAGTTAGCTTTTTTTGGAGGAGTTATGAAAGTAGGTTTATAAATAACATGGACAATTTACAGCCATTGGATGTGAAATAGATTAAGAAATCCAAAGGTGGAGGACTATTGCTATTTCAAGACTTTAGTTAGTACGTTTATAAAAGAATGGATTCTTATCTGCCGTTGGATATGGAAGCAAAAGAAGATCGTAGGGCTGGGGAAATTTGTATTTTTTTTACCCTATCATGTTTAATTCATTATTATTTCAATTTCTAATATATAAATAAATATATAATAACCATATAAAATTTTATTTATTATTTTTTTATTATTTTAATATCCATATGCATATATTTTATACTTTAATGTTTAACTAAAATTTTCAAATTATAAATTTTTGTCCATGTGTTTTGTGTACGTGGACAAAAGAAGTGTGGATAAAAAAATTGTGGATGCGAGAATTGATATTGTGGACAAAGAGATGTTCATGTGAGGAAGTGAAATGCGGATGGTTGTTTGTAGATACATATCTTAGGGTGCATTTGGATATATATATATATACAAGTTCATTTGAGTTGAATAGGGTGAGCACACGAATAAAAGTTTGTGGCTAAATCAAAAGAACCATTCTTCATATTTTAATAATCTTGGGGTGAAACGTGAATAACCAAAAGGTGAGGCACCACAATTGCAAAAACTCCTTTTGCTTTCTCTCAAACGAATGAACCCACATCAAAGTTTATTGATCTTCACGAATTAAGAATCAAAACAATTTTTTTTGTTCATGATGACAATGTCTGGCGCAATTTCAAGAGCTGTTGTTGACGCATGCCTAATACACTAATACCCACAAGCCATTTGCATCAATTACTTGAATCATCAAGCTTCGCCGAGATTGAAGGCCTGGTCCCAGCAAGATCCCAACAAATCGCTGCAGAGACAAACAACTTAGTTTAACGACTTCGATCTGAGGTCAAATCAGCTCTAAGCCTTTATCTCCTCTACCGTGGATTTCATGTTTTTTCCACCGCTGATTTCATGTCTCCTCCGCCATGTTTCCTCCGCCGCAGGTTTCATCGGAGATGAAAAATTCTCTAATCGGATTTGGCTCTTGTCCACGTCCATCTCCCAAAGCTTCTCCATCAAAATCTCACACACTGTAAGTTCTGGTATAACCTAAGAGGCGAGGAGTCATGTGTCTTCTCCATCAAAATCTCACACACTGTAACCTCCGATATCGTTTACCAGTGGGGATAAAGGTGATGAGAGAGGAATTAGGGTTATGAGAGAAATCAAATTCGCGGCGAGACCTATAGAATCATGGAGATTACGAAATTGAAGATGAAGGAGAAGAGGCTACGAAATTACGAAAGTGAATCTGAATTTCTAAAGAAATAAAGATGGAGAGAGAATAAAGGTTCTGTTTTAGAATAAATGTTCTGTTTCAAAAACTCAAAAGATGTTTGGTTTATCAATTTAGAAATTTTTACTCTTTAAGACACATTATGTCTTTCCAATAACACGTTGAGAAACTTCTAGCTCGAGGCACACTTTATCTATGTGCAATGTCTTACATACCTTTTAACTACACTCTCTTCTAATTCTAGTTCTCCTCTAACGAGTCAATCCCATCCAACTTTTATTGATAAAATAATAATTTCTAAATTGTAATATCATAAATCAATTTTTGAATTTCGCAAACGACCTATATTCTCTCTCCCACTTGCTAATATCATATCTACTTTCCCATTTTCTTGAACTCCTCTATTTCGTAAACCTAATCTTGGGAACGCCTCCATATCTTCTTCATCAATTTTCGGAGAACATGAGAATCGAGAGGCCCTGCCGCTTTTTGATTCTACAATCTCCTCCCCACCTATTCGGCTTTCATCATCTTTCTCCAATTTACTTTGTTTTTCGTCGCCCCTCTTCATCATCCGTAACGAACCATGACGAAATCGAAGTCGAAGAAGAAAGCGAAGATTACTGAGCAACCAAACCCACTGCAAACACTTCCACCGGGCCTCCGACTCCCGCTGAGATTATTTGCGACTGATAGATTCCCCATCAAGTGTCTGAACATCTACTCGTTACCGGAGATTTTTGGCAGTTATGATCGAAAGGTGCTTATAACTGTCAAAATCAAGCCGTCGTCTCTGTCACCTTTCGATTTGAAGCTCCTCAAACCACTCTCCGTCCAGTAAAAGCTGTTGAAGATGTTCATCGCAGACTTTGTTCTCTATCATATCCAAAAGGTTGGTTCTTCGATGCATCAATTTTTTTCTGTAATTTTAATTGAAGTTAAAGCTGAGGGATTATGTTTGTGTAACTTTGCCAAAGATAGGGATCATCTACTTCAGAGTTAAAAATATCAACCGGATCCGGCAAAGAGTCCCTTAAAAAAGAGATGATAGGATTTCTTGATCTCGACGAGCTCAACCACCATTGATTACCCATTAGAGCTTCACGTACTGTCGCAGTTTAGTTGTTTCAATGTCTTGCAAGAGCTCGATCATACGCAAGTGAAGGACCTAAAGACTACAATCTACTTGGTAATGTGAAACCACGTTTCTCAAATCAACATTAATCCTTGTCCACATTTTCTTATATACATTGATTGTGTCCATGTCCACAGCTTACACCTACTTCTCCTGAACTTGATGTGAAGAAACCCCAAGATATTGTTCGTCCTGGGAGTTTGATTTTGTTAGCTGAAGCTTATGATCGATGTGTTCAAGTGTGTGCTGAATATGCTAAAACTTTTTATCTTGGTTGGGATCTTCTTCTTCTTTCATTGCTGAGTTTTATGTCCACAACATATATGTCCATATTTTTCTATATCCACAACATATATATATATATCTACATTTTCTTTGTCCACAAACACTTAATCTACAAAAAAATATTTTGTCATGATATGTTTTTCATATTCAAATTTCTAAAATATACTAAAATGGATATTAAAATGTTGACAACAAAAAGTTATAATTTATTATGTCTAATTTATTTATTGATATACTTTAATATGTCAAAATAAATCACATAAAGAAATAGAGGGGAATTTATAATAGTAATTTCAAAAAAAATCAAATAAATCCAACCCTACGATCTAGTTTCAACAAAATGGACAATATATATGTCCAACCCTACGATTTTGTTTATCCACAATATATATGTCCACATTTTATTTGTTCACAAACATTTAATCGACAATTTTTTTTTTGTGGATATGATTTTTTATATTCAAAATTTTAAAGTATACTAAAACGGATTTTAAAATGTAGAAGAAAAAGTTATAATTTATTATATTTAATCTATTTATTTATATACTTTAATATGTTAAAATAATCACATAAAGAAATATAGGAAAATTGATCATAGTAATATAAGAAAAATAAAAAATTCTAATCCTACAATCTAGTTCAAGTTGCTACATCTAATAGCTTAAAAGACCATTTTCTATACTGAATTGTTTTTTATACATTTGTTATGTTTGTGGTCATTTTTTTTCACTATCCACAATATATATGCCCACATTTTATTTGTCCATAAACACTTAATCTACAAAAAAAAAGATTTGTCATGATATGTTTTTCATATTCAAATTTCTAAAATTTACTAAAATGGATCTTAAAATGTTGACAACAAAAAGTTATAATTTATTATTTATTGATAAACTTTAATATGTCAGAATAAATCACATAAAGAAACAGAGGGGAATTGATAATAGTAATTTCAAAAAATTCAAATAAATCCAACCATACGATCTACTTTCTCACCCCCCCCCCCCTCTCCAATCTGATGGCTTAAAATCTATTGCTGTGAAACTCAAACCGGTTAGATGCCCATCACCGTTGGATTATATCACATCCAACGGTTGTAATATGTCCTACTTACCTATAAACCAATCTTGATAACTCCTACTACGAAACACAAACGTAACTAAATGGGGTCACCACCAACTAGACACAAATCCACACAATCTTGCTCCCTACCTCAGATTACTCAGCGAAGGGCAATTCCGTCCGAACGAAGCCTCTCTCTAGAAGAAAAGTGTCCCTCCAGCAACATGTGCCTTATCTTGTCAAAAAAGTGAAAAAAGTGTCCTAAGTCGTAATGCACTCATCAATTTATTTTTAAGAGAAAAAACATAAAATTCTTATAGTTGGGAAAGTGAGATCAATTAGAGTTAGAAGAGAGTGCAGTTAGTCAGAGGGTATGTAGGACTTTGCGCAAGAAAAAAGTGTGTCTCCAGCAACAAGTGTCTTAATATGTAATATGAAAGACAAAAAGTGTCCTAGAGAGTAAAAAATTCAAAGATCTTAGATACCTTAAATTCAAAAGACATAAAAGAGAAAATTTCAAACCTAAAGTAAATTATTTGATAAAAATATTTGTTCAGATTTACCAACTGCTTTTTGGGATCGAAAACAACATATTGTTGATTTACCGTATGATAAAAAAATTCTTGAAAAAGAAAAACATTGTAGAAAAGAAAATATTGATCTTCTAGAATAAGGATTAATTTCGAAATCAAGATTTCCTTGGTCTTGTGCTGCTTTTTACGTAAATAAAAATTCTGAAATTGAAAGAGGAACCCCCAAGATTAGTAATTAACTACAAACCGTTAAACATTACTGTAAAATGAATTAGATATCCAATACCAAATAAAAAAAAATTTACTTCAAAGACTTTACTCTGCCCACATATTCTCAAAGTTTGATCTAAATTCAAGATTTTGGCAAATTCAGATATCTGAAATGATCGTTATAAAACAGCATTTACGGTCCCTTTTGGTCATTAAAAATGGAATATAATGCCATTTAGTTTTAAAAATGCACCTTCTGAATTTCAAAGAATCATGAATGATATATTATCTGATTATTCAAAATTTTGCATCGTTTACATTGATGATATACTAATATTTTCACATTTTATTGATGAATATTTCAAAAATATCAAAACATGTTATTACGTGGCTAGAAAAAGTGTTCTTGTTGTTTTCAAAACAAAAATGTTCCTCTTTCTAACTAAGATCATATTTATAGGTCACTGCATATCACAATATATGATAACCCCTATTGAAAGATCTTTAGAATTTGCAAAATAAATTTCCAGACAAAATTATTGATAAAACTCAATTATAAAGGTTCCTTGGAAGTCTCAATTATGTTTTAGATTTCTTTCCTAATATTAATAAAATAGCTAAATATTTGCACAATCGTCTAAGGAAAAATCCAGTTCCTTGGACAAAAGAACATACTGAAATAGTTCAAAGGATTAAAAACATGTCTTAGAAATCCCACGTCTGGACATAGCAGATCCGGATTTAGAAAAAAAATCGTAGAAACTGACGCTTCTGATGTAGGATCTGGGGGTACTCTTAAACAAAAGAATTTAGATGGTCTCGAAAGTATTGTGCAGTGTACGTCATCACACTGGAACGATACCCAAAAGAACTATTCTACTATTAAAAAAAAAAAGAAATTTTGAGTATAGTTTTGTGTATTCAAAATTTTCAAAGCGATCTTTCAAAAAAAAATTCTTTGAAGAATTGATTGCAAAATTTCTGAGGATGTTTTAAAAACAGATGTGAAAAACCTTGCATCAAAACAAAAATTTTCTCGGTGGCAAGCAATTTTGAGTACTTTCGATTTTTGAAATTGAATTTATAAAAGCAGATTCAAACTTTGTCCCAGATTTTTTGACACGAGAATATCTCCAAAATATGTACAATGCCTCCGAAGAAGATGATTAACAAGGCAATGGAATTTCCTTGGAACCAATCTCAGAAAAACCCGAACCTACAAACACTCACCCAGGATCTCAGTTACAAAAAAGAGTGCTAAAAATGAAGAAATACCAAACACCCCAAAATCTCTCCAATCTCGAGAAGCTATCATGAATCAAATGTAACAATTGTAAAAAGCTTTTGTGCTTTGTTTTTCAAAGAAAGAGTTGGGAGAATCTTCCAAAAAATTTCCTTCACAAACTATTTCAAAATATACGAGGTCCCTTCAAAAATGATTTTAAGAGAAAACCAGACCTAAAAAATTGTTTCAAAACCTTCAAATAATTCACATAGTTTGATGGAGATTTCTCAAACCACTCCATCAGAGTATTTTAAAAAACATACATACCAAAATATTATAAATATCGAAAAAAGATTTTTTGTAAACAATGATCCATTTTTAACAATCAAAAAATATTTTGGCAAAACCAATTTCTTCAAACCACATAATAAAGATAAAAATGTGTTATTCTTTCAAACCATTTTGGAAATTACAGATTCGGTGTCCTTCAAATACTTTTATCTAAACGAAAATCACACTGATGTTGCTTATTCCACCTTCAAAATGCATAAAATCATTGCGCCATGTGACTGGGAATACGATCTTAACGACAATATAAATTTTCCAGAAGATCTTAAAAATATCCCTTGTTATAATTTCCTCTTTAACTATTGGGATTATTTTCAGGCATGGTACAATTCTTTTTCTGATCCAATCTCCTAAACACAAACACACGTGGTTGATCTTCTTTGACACCACCTGTAACTTTCCAAATCTCCCTACTGGTTCATACCATGGTGGAACTACTTTGGTCATGTCATAGAAATATTTAAACCCAATGTCCAAAAAAAAAAAAAACCCCCCCCCCCCCCACTAGCCCTCTTCCACTCAAAATTCCATTTTTCTTGGGTATTTTCATGAGGACCCTTGAATTTACTTATGATCCAATTCCTGTTATCCGAAGAAAATTCAGAGTCAAGTACTAGAGGCGTGTGTCTGAGAGAAGTTATTAATATACACAAGATCTTGATTCTTATGAGGAAGCTTTTATTCTATTTCTCAAAACCTGTTCGTTCAATTGCCTTAAAGAATCAGTTTTATGCTTCTGTTGGTGCTATCTTACTAACTACCATCTTCTTCTTCTCTGGTAAGTAGTGGTCATCTCATTCTTCTTTGGATATATTTATCTTCAATAGTCTTTTTGCCTTCTTGTTTGCGGTTTAGTAGTGTTTGATTGTTTTTGCAGTTAAGTCAAACATAAAGTAGAAGAAGAAGAAGACAAACAGGGAGATGATTGTGAACTTGATCTACTCTACATTGTACATTCTGACATCTCATCTCTTCTTCACCAGGTCCTTGCTTACTTCCTGCTCTTGTCCACACAAACCATTATGTTATAGGACTCGTACTCTATGATTTAGGGAATATTTTTTCGGCAAAATTTATTTTCGTGTTAAGTTTGTACAAGCCTTATCGTTGTCTCAATATTTATGCATTGTTGTTCATCAGTTATATTTTTTTTTGTAGGTTTCTAACTTGCTGTTCACTAAGTCTTCGTGTTCAAGGGCTAGATTCTGAGCTTAGTGTTGACTGTGTTCTCTAATATGTTAGGAAGTAAGAATGCAGGTGATAAGTTCAAGCGGGCTTATGTTCGCAAAGGCGGGAAGAGTTTAGAAGGATTTGAAAAGAGTGAAGAGACTCGGGTTGAGTCAGAGTCTTCACGTTTGGATGCGGTTTCAAATGAAGAAGGATAGACTCTGGTGGTGGCAGAGGCTTTGCCGTTGGGGTAAGAAAGAAGGCCGTTGAGCTTATAAATATGGAGTGAAGATATTTTAGAAGTTTATGCTTGATGTTATATTTGAAAGACGCTATGAGTCTTCTTACGGGATCGTTATGAGATCGTTGATTACATTTACCTTCGTTATGAGATTGTAATTGTAATCATACTTCAAGCTATTTCGATTCATAAACAGAGTTTATACGTTCTCAGAGTTACAGATATCCTAAATCTATCATTGGTGCGGTGAAAAGTTCGGATATGCGATTCCGATGTCGACGAGTGGTTCTCCGGTGCATTCAAACATCGTCGATGAGGAAGATCTGCGAATTTTGGGGTTGGAAGGTCAGGTTGAGTTCTTATCTGGTGCGTTCTTTAGATTGCACAAGGAGCAAGGAGTAGCGAATGCGGCGATTACGGCGTGGAGGTTAAGACGTCGTCGATCGATGGGAAGATGACAACGATGGAGGCGGCGATTACGAATCTAGCTTCACCGGTGCAAATGGTGTTGAAATCGATGGGGAAGAAGCCAGTTCAGGAGCTGGAACAACATTCCGCGTCGTCTCAACCGTTCTCTTAGGTACGAACTCCATTTTTGGAGCGGAACAATCGATCTTCACTATCCTATAGATCTGATGAGCTGAACTTGGATAATCTAGGGAATATGCTTAAGAAAGTGGAGATGCCGGTTTGTGATGGTGCGAAGGTGTTAGAGTGGATTACGGATTTGGAGTATTTTTAAAACTTGGGGAGGTATAGCGATGAGGCGAAATTGGATTTGGTACCAATGTGTTTGCAGGGAGCAGTGAAGAAATGGTATGCATGGGTGTTACAGAGAGGTGGCTTTCCTCACAGAAGATATTTTAAGCATCGATTGTTGGTGAGGTTTTCGGATTCCATTGATGATGAACCTGAGACGAGACTATTTGCCATCAAACAAACTGGTTCTGTGACTGACTATGTCTCAAGAATTTGAGGAGCTTTCGGCGCAAGTTCCTGATTTGGCAGATCATCATCTGGAACGCCTGTTCTACAATGGATTGAGTTTAGAGATGAAGGAAGTAATTCGAATGAAGGATCCCCAAGGTTTACAAAATTTTATTGCTGCGGTGTTGCGTATGGAGACAAGCGCATTTTGCAAACTCGTTGGTGAAACAAAACCTGGTTCTACGCCGGTTCAGAAGTCGGCTACTGGGACTACTACTCGTAATCAAGGGCCATTTATTCAGAAATGTGGTAACCAGGACCGTTCTAAGTGGGCGGTTGGGGATAATAAACAGTTGGAGGAAAATATGAATCATCAACGGTCTGCACAACGGGCGCGGTTGAAGTATTCGGATGCTGAGTTGGATGGTATGAGAAGGGAAGGTGTGTGTTTCAAATGTGGAGATAAGTGGTCAAAGATTCATGCAAGTATCTGTCCCAAACGAGAATTGTGTATCTTAACTGTTATTAATGGATTGGAAATGGAGTTAGTGGATGATATGGATGATGTTGAGGCTGTGGAAATGTTGGCTGAGAGGAGTGAGTTAAAGACTTTGTCATACAATGCTTTTATGGGGATCAGTTCTCCTCGTACTATCAAGTTGTGGGGTTATATGGGTCAGAAGGGAGTTACGATGTTACTTGACAGTGGAGCGTCTCACAATTTTATTTCTCCTGGCATTGTGCAGAGTTTGAGTTTATCGGTGGGTGCAGCTAAGGGTTTGGATGTTCTGTTGGGAAACGGAGTGATTATGAAGGGTATTAGAGTTTGTCAAGCGGTGAAATTTTAGATCAACTCCACGACGTTTACTTCTGATTTCATTGCGTTGGAGCTTAGTTCTGTGGATGTGGTTTTGGGGATTCAATGGCTCGAGACGTTGGGGAAGTGTGAAGTTGATAAGAAGGAACAAGAATTCTCGTTCAATAATGGAGGCCAAAGAGTGACTTTGTTGGGTGACCGGAGTTTACATGATACCGGTGCTTCGCTTAAGATGGTCGTGACAGAGGACCCAATTGTTCAGGTGTTGCAGGAGATTCAGTGCTCGAGTTTGGTGGTTCTCTTTCGACTCCTACTATGCATGCAGTGGTGTCATCGGTACTTAACTTGTTTGAAGACGTGTTTGCGGTCCCTATGCAGTTACCGCCGGTTCGTGGAATTGAGCATTCAATTTCTTTACTACTGGGAGTTTCTACAGTTTTAGTGAGACAATATCGTTATCCTCATGCTACCAAGTTGGTGATGGAAAAGATGGTGAATGAGATGTTGGACAGTGGGATAATTCGTCCAAGTAACAGTATGTTTTCAAGCCATGTCTTGCTTGTCAAAAAGAAAGATGGAAATCATCGTTTGTGCGTTGATTACAGGGCTCTTAACAGAGTTACCGTGCCGAATAAGTTTCTCATTCCTGTTATTGACCAACTTCTGGATGAGTAACACGGTTCAGTAATCTTCTCGAAGCTTGATTTGCGATCGGGGTACCATCATATTAGGATGGTGGATGAAGACATTCACAAGACTGCTTTCCGTACTATTGAAGGGCACTATAAGTTTTTGGTAATGCCTTTCGGCTTAACCAGCGCTCCGGCTACTTTTCAGGCTCTTATGAACAGAGTGTTCAAGCCGTTTCTCCGAAAGTTCGTCTCAGTGTTTTTTGATGATGTGTTGGTCTTCAGCAAATCAGTGGAGGAACATGTTGAACACCTAAAAGTTGTACTGAAGGTATTTCGTGATAATCATATGTTCGCGAATCGAAAGAAGTGTAGTTTTGGGCTTACTGAAGTAGAATATCTTGGTCACATAATCTCGTCTTCTGGTGTTGCTACAGAGTCCACTAAAACTGAAGCGATGCGAGTATGGCCTTCACCCAGGAATGTGAAGCAGCTGGGAGGTTTCTTGGGTTTAACGGGTTACTTCCGTAAATTCGTAAAGGATTATGGGACCATCGCAAGACCATTAACTACATTGTTGAAGAAAGATCAATTTTGTTGGTCTAAGTTGGCACAGGCTGCATTTGATCAGATGAAGTTGGCTATGTCATCTACTCCGGTGTTGGCACTGCCTGATTTCTCAAAACCGTTTGTCATTGAATCGAATGCTTTGGGTTTTGGATTAGGGGCTGTTCTCATGCAGAACAAGCAACCTATTGCTTTCTTCAGTCATGCCCTCACTCCTCGTGAACAGTTAAAGCCGGCATATGAGCGCGAACTTATGGCAGTGGTGATGGCGGTTCTTAAATGGAAACACTATCTTATTGGGAGAAAGTTCGAAGTTCATACAGACCAGCGTAGTCTTAAGTTCTTGTTAGAGCAGAAGGAGGTTAATATGGAGTATCAGGGGTGGTTGACAAGACTGTTGGAAATTGATTTTGAGATTTTCTATAAACATGGATGTGAGAATAAAGCGACAGATGGGTTGTCTAGAAGTTTGGAAGATGTGCAGTCATCGTTTCAAGGAGATTTCTTGGCCTTGACTGTTCCATCGGTGCTGCAGTTGCAAGACATTTATAAGGAGGTGGACACTGATTCCGAGTTACAGTCATTAAAAAGGAGAATTTTGGAGGGGGAAGTGAAGAATGCTCATTATCAGATCATTCAGGGTCGCTTATTGTACAAACGTCGATTACTCCTACCCCGGTCTTCGCATTTCATTCTATTGATCTTGAGTGAGTTTCACGATAGCAAAGTGGGAGGCCACTTTGGAGTTTTGAAGACATTGAAATGTATTCAACAATCTTTTTATTGGGAAGGTATCTATAAGACGGTGCAATAATATGTTTAAGAGTGTATGGTGTGCCAGACACACAAGTCTTCTACCTTGTCTCCAGCAGGCTTGCTTCAACCTTTGCCGGTTCCTGAGCGTGTCTGGGAAGATATCTCGCTGGATTTTGTTGAGGGGCTACCTACTTCTGGTGGATTTGATGTGATTATGGTAGTTGTGGATCGTTTAAGCAAGTATGGGCACTTCTTTGGATTGGAACATCCGTTCTCAACTGTTGATGTCGCATCTAAGTTCGTGAATGAAGTGGTGCGACTACACAGGTTTCCAAAGAGCATTGTTTTGGATCGCGATAGGATCTTTCTCAGTGCATTTTGGACAAAAGCATTTCGGTTGGCGGGTACTAAATTGAAGTTTAGTACCGCATTTCACCCTCAAACCAACGGGCAGACAGAAGTGCTGAGTCGTTGTCTCGAAACGTATTTATGCTGTTTTGCGTCCACACATCCCTGTACTTGGTATAAGTATCTGGCTTGGGCTGACTTATGGTATAATACGGCTTTCCATACTTCGCTTAAAACGTCTCTTTTCGTGGTTGTGTATGGCAGAGAGCCACCATTTTTGATCCGTTTTGAGGAGGGTTCCACTACTAACTATGAACTAGAGGTTGCTTTGAAGGAACGTGATTTGATGTTGGAGCACATTAAGAAGAATTTGTTGCGGGCACGGGACTTGATGAAGCGTAATGCTGATGGTCATCATCGTGATGTGGAGTTTGAAGTGGGAACATTGGTTTATTTGAAACTCAAGCCGTATCGTCAGCAAACTGTGGCTCGTAGGGTCTGTCAGAAACTCGCTGCAAAATTATATGGTCCGCTTGCTGTGGTCGCTCGTGTGGGGAAAGCAGCTTACAAGTTACAACTCTCTGTTTCATCACGCATTCATCCGGCGTTTCATGTTTCACAATTGAATGCTGCATTAGGTAAAGGGTTTGAAGCTCAACCCCTACCTACGGTTCTCTTGGATGAAGTGGAACAGAGATTGATTCCTGAGGACGTGGTTGCGAAACGGTATGACTCGACTGGGCATTCGGAGTTGCTGGTTAAGTGGTGCGTGTTGCCTGAGTATGAGAATTCTTGGATGTCTTACCGTGAGTTTGTAGCACAGTTTCCTTATTTCAAGCTTGACGGCAAGCTTGATTTCATAGGGGGAAGTATTGATAAGTTCAAGCGGGCTTATGTTTGCAAAGGCGGGAAGAGTTTAGAAGGATTTGAAAAGAGTGAAGAGACTCGGGTTAAGTCAGAGTCTTCACGTTTGGATGCGGTTTCGAATGAAGAAGGAAAGACTCTGGTGGTGGCAGAGGCTTTGCCGTTGGAGTAATAAAGAAGGCCGTTGAGCTTATAAATAAGGAGTGAAGATATTTTAGAAGTTTATGCTTGATGTTGTATTTGAAAGACGCTATGAGATTGTTGATTACATTTACCTTCGTTATGTGATTGTAATTGTAATCAGACATCAAGCTATTTTGATTCATAAACAGAGTTTATACAAGTTCTCAGAGTTACAGATATCCAAATCTATCAGCCTGCTGCTGGTGGAATGGCGAGTTAAGTTTGGCTTTGTATAAAAGAATGCCTGCTGCTGGTGGAACCTTAGTTTTGTTTTGTTCATGCGAAGTTGATTGCTGATGGTTTCCTTATGATTTCAGGTTACATCGCAAACGTATAGCCTGGATGCAAATCTATGCTTGCTTCGTCTCTATTAGGTACTCTAATCGTTTCTCTATGCGATATGATGCTGGGTACTTGCTGTAACTTCAAATTGTTTACTTATGTTGATTCTGAGATATTCACTTCAATATGTTTCCCTTCTTTGTTGATGATGCAGCTTATGTTGATGCTAAGATATCCACTCTATGGCTTTCAGTTGCAGGTATTCTTGTTTCTAGTTTTAACTCTCTGCAATAGAAACTTAAAATCTCAATTATAAAAGTATATTCACGGTTCTCTAGCTATATCAGATTTGTCTTGTATGCTATAAAGAAGTAAGCATACATACATCTCTTAAATTTAAAGGCTATGAAGTGAAAGTATGATCCATTCTTAATTCAAAAACTCAGACAACTGAACCCTTTTGATTGTTTTTTACAGGTTCTTGGAATACCAACTCAGGATATTGTTAAGGTGTATCCCCTACACTTTCTCTAAGAGATACATGCTAAGGCCAAGAAGGAAAAATGGGACCTCGAGGTTTTGATTTAGTTCCCATGTTTTCTATAGTCCTTTTTATTTGTAGTTCTGATTTTTAATGATGTTTGTGTAAGATTTGATGAAAATGTAGACATGTTTGTGGTATGTGAGTACATTTTGGTTTATTCATGAAATATTAATTGAATATCAATTGTTATGTAAATCTAATTTGCAGCAAAACATGTTTCTACGAACAGGTTCTAATAGCACATAATCAATAACAGAACATACGATAACGTGCAAAACAAAAGCAATCATAAGGTTTGACTAACCATAGCAAGTTAAAAACAACGCTATCATATGTCCCAAATAAGGGGGACCTAAGATAGTTGGAGCAAATATAGCGGTTTCAATAAAGCTAACAAAAGCATATAATAGTTGTTTTCTTATGCTAAGAACGGACATTTTTCTTGTAGTGTCAACATCAAAAATATATCTTTGTTACAACTCTGTCGGATACAGTTACATTGTTACGAATATTTTCCACGATCTCTTGTCGCAATACCTGGTATAAATCCAAAACATCAAATAAGTGCTATCTCCTGTAGCCATGAAGACCAAGGTCCACTTCCAACAGACTGAAAACAATTATGGAGCTTAATGGAGCAAGCTTTTGGTAGTGGAATTATCCATATATGCCATTTTATTTAAATTTGTATATATAATTTCACCCTTGTAAACTCCTATATAAAGGAGTCTTTGCTTCAGTTGTAAACCATGCTCTTATTCTCTCATTCTCCTTCTCTTTCATTCATATCTTTTCTTATATCCTCTTCGTCCTTGTAATCGAGAACATTGCTACAATCTCCTTTTTAAGTAAGTTTTTAATAAATAAAGTTTCAATCATACTTTTCTTTGTTTTTCTTGTTTAAGTATTAAGCTTTGTGATTATTTGGCTGGTCTAACCACCCATATTTCTGTTTTATTATTTTAAGTTTTGTTTAATTCGGTTTTATATATGTCTTAATCTATGTTTTTATTATATATGTTTAATTATGCTTTCTCACCGATCGTTACCTTATGGTATCAGAGCCCATATATATAACATATTTATATTATCTATTTAAATTGTTGTATGATAATCAAAAATATATTAATCAACCCCAATTAAAAACTTGGTGTATTTTGTAAGTTGTAAAATAAGAATATATTTTACATGTAAGATTATACTAAAACATGATTGGCAAGTTTGAAATCTTTGTGGTTAAAATAGCTATATTTTAGATCGTTGTAAAGGTTAGATATTAATATAGTGAATATAAGAATATTATGTGTACCTAATTAAATTTTGAATAAATTAAATTGAATGATTTGCAAGTTTTACTACAGTAATATAGAAATATTTGTAACAGTACTTATAACATAGAAGATACCGTAGCGTGATCTACAAGTCGAAATCTCGATTGCTAATGTGATTGCTTAAATTTTTAAATCTATCTAAACTATTAGACAAAAGTACTTATTTAACCCTAACTTTTTCATATTTACAATTGATTGCCACTGTCCTTATAAACCGTCGTTTAATAACTTTACAAAACTACCATGATTAAATTGATAGACTTAACCATAAATAAATTCCACCAAAACTGATCGAAACTAAAATAACATGATTCGATAACCAACATACCTCGGTTTATGTTGGTATGCATAATCAAAACCAATAGATACAGTCTTCGTTTGACTACATTAAAAACCAATTGTATAAATACTTAACCACATAATTTCATCCAGTATATATCATGATTAAGAAAGCGTAACATTATCAAGGACATGTTTCTCATATAAGATTTGTTTTCATTTTATGATTATTTCAGGGTAGAGGACAAACAGTTTTAAAAAAGCTTGACATGAAGAAGGTAGGAGAGAAAAAAAAGAAACATCTGGGATATAAGACAAGATTTTAAAGTGGGAATAAATTAAAAAAAAGTCTCCAAAACTGTTGCAAAAGAGGGGCAACAAACCTCAAAACAAAAAAAATGTAGTATTTAATTACTAAAATAACATAATTTGAAGTTTTTTTTGGTTTTTTTTTTTGGGCGAACTCGCCATTCGTTTTTTTTTTCTTTTTTCCTTTCCAATTTTTAACTTTCCATTTTGTTTTTATTTTGTTTTCCTTAAAACAAAATTCTCCATTTTTTATCCTCTATTAAATTTATTAGATTATCTTTGATTACTCAAAACATGTCTTGTGTGTTCAACTGTACTACACTTTGATCCGCACGCCCGTGCGGGTGTTTTTTCTTGTAATATTAAATATTCATAGTTGTTTATTTTTTAAACTTTGTATATACGTGAACTTATTCATATAATATGAAATTTTGATAGTTTGGATGTAATCTAATGTTACATATATTATTTCTTATTTGATCCATATCATCCGCATGGATTATATATATATATATATATATATATATATTTATTTATTTGTATTTATACCCAATTAATATGTATATTAATATGTTTTTTTGATATCAAATACTTTTTGGCAAATAATTTAAGCTAGATTTTCGTAAATGAATTTTTTAAGAAACGAATAGTTAAGTAGACGAGAAAAATACACTTTAAGATTTATACTATTCCATAGTTTATAGTTGAACCACTAATTCTTCAAAAATAAATATAATGTGAAATATATATATATATATATATAACATATTTATACTATCTATTTAAATTGTTGTATGATGATCAAAAACATATTAATCAATCCCAATTAATATATTTTGCAAGTTGTTGAATAAGAATATACTTACACATAAGATTATAATAAAACATGATTGAAAAGTTTGAAATCTTTGTTTTTAATATACCTATTTTTTAGGTCGTTGTTAAGGTTAGATATTAAGACGGTGAAAATAGAAATATTTTGTGAACATATTTACGTTTTGACTTAATTAAATTGAATGATTTGCAAGTTTTACAATGGTAATATAGTAAATATTTGAAATAATACTTACAAGATAGAATATACCATAGCATGATTTGCAAGTTGAAATCTTCATTGCTAGTGTGATTGCTTAAATTTTTAAATCTATCTAAACTATTAAAACAAAAGTCAAAAATGATTTATCCCTGAATTTTTTTCACATATTTATAATCGAATGCCCCTGTCCTTATAAACCATCATCTTATAACTTTACAAAACTACCCTAATTAAATTGACAGAATTAACCATAAATAAATTCCCACAAAACCGATTGAAACTAAAATAATGTGATTCAGTAACCAACATGCCTTGGTTTATGTTGGTATGCATAATCGAAACCAATATATACAATGTTTTATTGACTACATTAAAAACCAGTTGTATAAATATTTAACCTCATAATTTAATCCAATATATATCATGAGTAAGAAAGTGTAACATTATTAAGGACTTGTTTTTCATCTAAGTATTATTTTCATGTTATGATTATAACGGGTAGAGGACAAACAGTTTGAAAATAAACTTGACCGGAAGAACGTAGGAGAGAAGAGAAAAGAACATTTAGGAAATATGACAAGATCTTAAAGTGGAAATACGTTAAAAAAAACAATAAGCTTCAAAACTGTCTCCAAAAAGGGGCAACATAACTTAAAACAGAAATATGTAATATTTAATTACTAAAAGATCATAATTTGAAGTTGTCTTTGTTTTTAGGGAGAAATCTCTATTTCTTTCCATTTGGTTTTGTTCTTTTTTTCTTTTTTACCTCTCCAGTTTGTCATTTTGTTTTTTATTTTATTTTTAAAAAAAAATTCTCTGATTTGTTAGACTCTATTAAATTTATTATAATATTTGATTACTCGAAACATGTCTTGTGTATTAAACTATACTAGAGCTTGACCCGCACGGGTGATATATAAACATTTTAAACATAATAATTTAATGATTGCACTTGCACTACTTTAGTTTATTGTTGAGACCAAGTATTATGATACCGTATCGTGTTATGTAATTTAAAAAAAAAATTGTTCTAGGTATAAATATAACATGTCGAATCAAATATATATTAACATTTCTTTCATATTATATTGTATTACTTAATCATATTATTAATTTTAAACTTCTTCTAAAATTTTATAAAAAGGAAGGTAATATATGAGCGAATCATACCTAATATATATGCGAATTATTTCATTCGTTTGTTTCCTTAGCCAATCATCTAAACTTTAGGAATATGTTAGGAATTTAAATTTGTCTCCCATATTTTAGGCTGTTGGTTTTAAATAGATAGCTATTAAGGTAGTAGCAGAACTTGAAAATATTAAGGTAAAAATAGGAAAGGTCTTTTGGAACGTTATTGATTTTAGGAGAATACGAAATTATTATTTTTGATTTTGTGGGAAAAAATATCTTTTGATAATAACTAACCAAATTAAGTATTTTAAATATATTTTGCATTTTATCCCTTTAAACAAACCATACGATTGTTCATCAAATATGGCTTGTAAATTTTTTGAAGAAAACCGGTAAACACACACAATGGTAATTACAAAAAAGGAACCAAAACATGTAAATGATTTATTGGTTTACATGAATACAATAGTTATATGAGAAACAATTCCTTGATGAGTACACGATTGAATAATCATTATATATATTTTCTTGACTTTTTTAGATTTTACACAATTGGTGTATAATAGTAGTTAATTGAATCGTGTATTGTTGGATTTTATTCTGAAGACAAAACAAACCGATATATAGTTAGTTTTTAAAATCGTTATATTTGGTCTAGTATGTCAATTTAATTAAACTGATTTAGTTATGCAGTTAAATCTTATATATTTAAACAGAAGTCACAACCTTGATTCATGTGTGATTTTTTTAAAAATGAACCTAATGGACATATTCCTAGAAAGTCATGTTACATTTAATTTCTAATCTTATCATTTAAATTTTGGACATACCAGAAATTTTTATTGGGCTATCAATAATTAGATTTAAACAATAGATGATCTATTTGATTTATAGATAATATAAATTAAATAGATATAATTTAATGTTGTAATCTATGTTAATTATTTAAATATTTGTCGATGTTAAATTTTAAAATTATGAAGATTTTTTTTTAATAACAAAAATCATATTATCTAACAATGATTAATCTTTACTACCTTAGACCAACGAAATTTTTTCTTAAAATATATAGTTTATTTTAAAAATTAAACAAAAACTAAATGTTTAATTATATACTCGATAATATAAATCTTTGAAGCGAAAAGTTTAATTTTTTAAAAACTTTATAAATTTGTGAAATGTTACAATATCTTTGAATATGACAATAAAACAATATTTTACTAATCTTTATATATGTAGTTACGATTTTAATAATGAAATAATAATCCGAAAATATATATATAGAAGAAGATACAAATACATGTGAAAACTTGAAACAATCTATTCAATGAAAAAATATACCGTAAACTTATTATGTTTTAAAAATTGATAGACACATATTTATTATAATATATACCGATTTAGAATTGAAAACAAAATATTTATATAAAATAAATGAAAATAAAAACCCGCGCGGTTGCGCGGATCGAGATCTAGTAACATATTAAAAGGCAGTGGCACAAGTTAGTAAATATAAGAAAAAATGAGGATTAATTCTAAATTGTAGTTTAGTTTTAATAAATTAGATTACAGTTTGATCTGCACGCCCTTGCGGCTGTTTTTTTTTTTTTAATATTTAATATTTTTATTTTTTTTTATTTTTTCAAAATTTGTATATGCGTGAACTTATTCATATAGTATCAAATTTTGATAGTTTGGACGTAATCGAAAGTTACATATATTATTTATTATTCGATCCATATCATTCACATGGATATATATATTGTATTTATTTGTATTTATACCCAATTAATCTGTATATTAATATTTTTTTTTCAAAATCAAATACTTTTTAACAAATAATTTAAGATTAGACTTTTGCAAATGAATATTAAAAAAAATGAATTGTTATATAGATGAGAAAATACACTTTAAAATTTATACTATTCCATAGTTTATAGATGAACCACATATTCTACAAAAAATAAATATGACATAATATATATATATAACATATTTATACGAGAAATTCCCTAGGATAGATTTTTTTTTAAGTTTTTGTCACAAAAATAGTATTTAATGAAGAAAATGACCAAAATAAGTTTTATTAACAGGTAAAAATGACCAAAATATGTTTTTTTACCTTAGGGTTAACTAATCTACACTTAGGGTTTAGAGTTAAAGGGTGGGGTTTTGGGGATAGAGTTTCAAATTTAAAAAAAATTAAAAATTAAAAATAAAAATTTCAAAATAAAAATGGGTTATTTTGGTCATTTTATTTCTTGAGTGCTATTTTTGTGACAAAAACTTAACAATGATATTTGACAGAATTGTTCTATTTATATCATCTATTTAAATTGTTGTATGATAATCAAAAACATATTAATCAACCCCGATTAAAAGCTTGGTGTATTTTGCAAGTAGTAGAAAATAAGAATATACTTTACATATAAGATTGTACTAAAAAGTATGATTTGCAAGTTCAAAATCTTTGTGGTTAATTTATAGCTATATTTTAGATCGTTGTTAAGGTTAGATATCAATACAGTGAATTAATATAGGAATATTTTGTGTGCTATTTACGTTTTGACTAAATTAAATTGAATAATTTGCAAATGTTACAATAGTAATAGTTACTTATATTTGTAACAATACTTACAACATAGAATATACCATAGCCTGATTTGCAAGTTGAAATCTTCCTTGCTAATGTGATTGCTATCAAACCATCTTCTCTTTTGCTCTTGGATACAGCTATGGAGTTTCGAGATGTTAAATCGCTTTGCGGATCTTCAATCTGATGTTTTGTTTTCTCTCCTATGGAGTTTCGAGAAGTTGAAACATTTCACGTAATTGATTCATCTCCTTTATCATACTCCTTAGCTCCATCACCCCCTTCGAGAACAATCTGTTATTCAATGTACCTTAATCCTCTGCAAGGCGGAGGATGCTACTCCTGAAGAGTTGCGTAAACAAGCAGTGAAAGAGACGAATAAGCACAAAGTTCATAAGAAAGAAGGGAAGTCTGAAGAAGCTTTGAAAGCCTTTAAGAGAGGGAAAGAATTTGGGAGACATGCAGATGCACTAGAGATTACCTTGAGGAAGGACCGGAAAAGGGCATTGTCCATGTGAGATGTTGCTGAGGCTGCTACGAAAGAAACTAGCAAGTCACAAAAGCCTCCACTTAAAGATGATTTAGCAGCTGAGCTGAGGGATCTCGGTTGGTCTGATGATGAAGATAAGAACCCAGAAAACTGTGAGCTTGGAGGGATTTTTCGTCTCTATTACTTGAAATCCCTGGAAGGAGTAACCCACATAAGACTGGCAATGTTCCACTTAAAGCTGCTCAACGTTCCATTCCGAGATACTTGAGAGATTTTTGGAAAACGTTTGCAACCGTTTCGAAAAACTGCTCCTCCTCTCCTCTTTAAATAACTCGTCTCTTTCTCCTTTATTTCTCACTTTTCTCATCGAAATCCAACTTCAAAAATTCATAAGCGTAAGTCTATAGTTCGAGAATGTTTTGTAGTTATTAGTTCGTAGGAGCAGTTCACGAGTGATGTGTGACTGTTCATCATTGTTGTATCATATGACTCCTATTCGCTATTGATCCATCGCACATACAGAGCGAATATAAAGAATTAATGAAAGAAAAAGTATATCGACTCCATGGTCATGTTTTATGGAAATGTTTTTCAACTCGGGTTTCATTTTGTTTATTTTTCTTAACATCGTTTTTATGTAATCATTTATCTCAATTCGGTTTCTGCCTTTTACAATTTAAACTAATGGCATGCACTGTGATCCGTGGTTCCGTTAGTGTTTTTATTTAGAAGTTTGCTCTAAGAGTTCCATGAACAAAGGTTTTAGAAGTACTCGAATTAGTTGCTAAAAAAAAAAAAAAAGAAGTACTCGAATATTATTTGACGTTTGGTTATGGCATTTTCTCATTCAAATTGCAATATTTCAACCGACATTTTCGGTTCGGACTAAGACTGTCTGGTCCCACAGCCCACGTTTCTTGTACAATTCTTAGACAAGACAAAGAATAATGTCTAAATGGTGACTGACTTACCGAAACCTTTCAAAAAGAAGAAAACGATATTATTTCACAAAATTCAATAGCAGAGATACTTCATAATCAAGATTAGATGGTGATGTTCTGTCAGAATTTAGATCCCTTGTACTTTCTTTTGTTGGGTCCCTCCTAGATTGAGAGAACCAAGTGGGCATGAGACATAATAATTCTCATGACCTTAAGTAATTAGTGATGTTCCCCTTTGCACTGTAGACTCACAATAATAGAGTTTTGACAAAAAGAAACAAGAGAGAGAAAAATGAGAAAATGAGAGAGAAGGAGAAAACTCGTAAGGTGATTTCAAGACTGGATTTGGAGGGTCAAACGGATCCTGATCGGGCTGATATTTTGTGGGAAGCTTCTTCAGTCAGTGGATTAGAGGTTCACCGAAGGGATTTGGATTTCAACGGTTGGATCTTCTGTTGTCTGGGTTTTCTTGAAGCTGGTCGTCATAGTTCTTCAGCAGAGCAGTTTTGGGTGTTTGGTAAATCCAACGGTGAGATCTTCTGAGGTCGTTTGGTTGCTGCCGGTTTTGAAGCTTTGTGTTGCTCTCTTGTTGTTGTTGTTTGTGTTGGAGATAGCTCTTTGTAGCTAGACTCTCTGTTCTGTTCAGGCTGTTGAACAGAGAGGACGTGGTTGTACTCATACCATTTATATAGTGGATTTTTGAGTGGACTACGGTCCCGTGGTTTTTCCTTCTCACATCGAGGAGGTTTTCCACGTAAAAATTGTGTGTCTCATTTACGTTTTCTGCATATTACATCCCGCCATCGTCGAAGTATTTTCTTCACAGGTTCACACAAGGTCAGGGGAACACGACCATTAGTATTTCCGCTGCGCCGTGTGACTTTTCCCAACATCTTTGATAATCAACATCATTTATTTTGTTACCATTGTAGAGTGGGTTTGTATCCTGTTTTTGAGATGGAATTAAGTGGAAAAAAGGAGAAGAATAGATATATAAATAATGGATTGCCAAAAAAAAAAAAAATGAATAATGTGTGTGATACACTTAACCATGAATGCTACTTAAAATCCACTAATTTATATTTTAAATAAAAAAAACATTGTAATGTTTATTTTTAATATTCAATCCATTATAATGTTTCCAGAAAACAAACCGTAATTTGCGGATGTTACCACGTCAATTAGTTCAACATGGCTTTACGTAAAGGCAAAAGACTATGATTTCAAATAGTTATACAACCCATAATATAATTATTATGTTATAAAAGTAAAAAATTCTATATTTATTCATAACATAGAGTCTTTATATAAAAGATTACACCGTCATAGATAAATGGAAAGATTACAAATCATAATCTCTTGGTTATGAGTCATCCACAATCTGGTTTATAACACTCCCCCTTGGATGCCATAACTATTTAGAGCTTATAATGTGCTTCAGTGTTGCCTCATTAAAACCTTACCAGGAAAACCCAATTGGGACAAAACCATGGTGAAGGAAAAAGAGTACAACACACATTACTCCCCCTGATTTGGACATTACTGAAACTGAAGGTCCCTTGGACCTCTCCAATTTTCTGTAATCCGTGGGTCATGAAGATCTTGGGCTGAATATGCTTCGTCCTCGAACATGATAGTTGGTTCTTCTTTACCATCGGCCATGCCACAATCTGATCGAACATATTGAGTCATCGACCTCAAATACACACACACAAAATCTTGGATGATGTTGTTGTGATATGTGTGTACCACCATGTGTAAAATATAACCTGTCTGAAAACAAATCAACAAAACCAAATAACCCCTCTTTGGGCTGGTTAGTATAAAATAAA
>NC_027751.1:21855757-21856201 GCF_000695525.1 Brassica oleracea var. oleracea | reverse complement strand
ATTTCATTGTTAATGTACTCAAGCTGTAATCCCAAACAAAACTTTGTTTTTCCAAGATCTTTCATCTCAAACTATTTCTTGAGATATTCAACTGTTTGAGTTATTGTATCCAGAGGTTCCTAGGATATTCAGATCATATACTTTGATGATTATCAATATTGTTCTTGAGAACTTGATGTACTTTCAGCTCAATACCCTCTAGTACTTTCATTATCCAGTGGACAATATAAATATGCAGTCACTACATCAACTTGCTGCAAGTCTAATTTTCTCTCTTATATAGCTAGACTTATGAGAAATCTAAAAGTAGTTGCATCCAATCCAATCTTCCTTAAACTATTTAATCTCACGTTTCCATTCAATCCAATCTGTTCTACGAGTGCGCACTCTTATATTGACGTGGGTTCATGATCCTCGCTTATATTCATAAATTCAAGTGCTACC
>NC_027751.1:21843792-21853073 GCF_000695525.1 Brassica oleracea var. oleracea | reverse complement strand
ATAGCATCAGATTCAATCAGATTTAAAACCTCAATGATCAAAACCGAAAACAGTTTTGATTTCAAAATATTTGATTAGGGTTTTAATATGTGATTTGATAATTATAATATAATTAATTCTGATACTTATATTATTTAGGGTTTATAGATATAGGGTTAGGGTTTATCGGATTTTAACTTGTAAAAACCGATTTGGGGTTTTAATCATGTAGGAACATGATTTAGGGTTTGGGGTATCGAACTTTTAGAGCTTCGATTCACTCAATTAGGATTTTTGATCTATTACCCTATGGTTTTGATTCATAAAGATTAGGGTTTTAGGGTTTCATTCTTTATCAATCAATCCATGTTCGATTATAGGTTATTAGATTTTGAATTACCTTTAAACCTTATATGATTGTTGAATCGGACCACCAAAGGAGTTGAGCCGCGAGCTGGACACGAACGGGACGTGAGATAAAATGGATCGAGTCGCTTCTATCGGGTCGCGGACGTCCTTTGTTGCTTGATCGGGAACGCCTTAATCGTCGGACGCAAGCTGTCTGATGATGTCGCGAACGAGGAAGATGTCGCGTGCTGGAGCTGCTCTCGGGTCGCGAATGTCTGAGCTAGGATCAGGAACGCCTTGGGCTGAAGCTGATCGGGGACGCGAGCTGGAACAGATGCAGGAACAAGAGACGCGATCGGGGTTTAAGGTTCGTCGGATCGCCGGCTAAGGTTAGGGTTTTAGGATTTTTCGATTTGGGTATTAGCTTAGGGATTTAGTGTTTCGCGCTGATAACGTGTTATAAAAGTAATGGAAAAGTCTATCTTTATTCATAACATAGAGGTTCCTTATATAGGAGATTACACTGTCATAGATAAATGAAAAGATTACAAATCATAATCTCTTGGTTATGAGCCATCCACGATCTGGTTCATAACGTATTCACTATTATGTGATTTTTTTTTAAATTGTAACATAGTACAAAATCAATATTATTAATATTATGTATTTTTGAATAATCACCACTCATTGCTAACCAGCTCATAAGCTAAAAATGACAACTCATTTCTCCACTCTTTTGACAAAAACAGAACACCAAACATTTAAACCTTTCAAAAACACAAATCTCACGATCCAACCCAAAAAAAGAAGAAGAAGAAAATGTCTCTGTTTTTTCTTCTTCTTCTACTACTCCCATTCATCACTCTATCTTCACAATCCTCAATCCGAAACCTTCTCGAAGCTCGTGGTTTACCAGGTGGGTTGTTTCCAGACAACGTGGAGAGTTACAGTCTAGACGTAAAGACAGGGGAACTCGAAGTTCAGTTACAAAATCCTTGTTTTGCTCGGTTCGAAAACAGAGTATACTTTGATAGTGTGGTTAAAGCAAATCTTAGCTATGGTGGGCTTGTTGGGCTTCAAGGTTTAACACAAGAAGAGCTTTTTCTTTGGTTACCAGTCAAAGGCATTGCAGTGAATGATTCTACTTCTGGACTTGTTCTTTTCGATATTGGTGTTGCTCATAAACAAATCTCTCGCTCTCTCTTTGAAGATCCTCCTGTTTGCTATCCTCCTGGTAAGTCTAAGTTTGTAACTTTTAGTTCCTCAGAATGTTGTCGTTGTTTATGTAAATCCGTTTTAGATCTTGAAGGCGTCTTATTAATATTTTTTTATGTTTGTTATAATAGGATCTATAATGGAGAAGATAGAGAAGAGGAAGATGGATATTCAACTCCAGAGATAAGAGAGCTTTTTTAGGGTGTATGAGATTCAAAACTTAAATAGTATCTCTGAAACATGAACGAAAGATGTGCTTAATTCTTTTTCTTTGGGGATGGGCTGTGTTGTGAAAACTAAAATGTGGGGGAAATTTTGTAAAATCTTAAAAGAAGAGAGGAAATTTTGGAACTTTGTATAAACTATGGGGTCCACAAAGTAATCAATTTTGTCACTTTGTCATTTTTTTGTTTTATATTTTTTTTTGTCAACATTTTGTTTTTGTTTCAGATATAATAATCACTTAGACCACCTGAAGGTGTTAAAATATAAATTCAACAGTTGAATCAATTTAGTTGCATGTTGAACAACTAGTTGAAACCTAGATGGATTAATTCATGTTGAATTAGACGAGGGAAGGAAAGATAATGATATGTGTCAGATTAGTATTGATTACTAAAATAACATAATTTTATCCATCCTAATTTTTTTAAAATCTAAACTTTGATGATAAAATTAATTTATTTTGTATTTTATTATATACCAAAGTTCATCATTTTTCATATTCTACAAATAGAGATATGTTTTATTTGATTTTGATATAAATAAAAAAAAATATTTTATTACAATCTTTTATTAATATTTGTGAAACTTTTGTTTTATATTTATTTTAATTTTCAATAAACTCATGGTTTTATCTTTAAAAAACTTTAGTTAGATAAATTTTAATAATATTTTTAATATTATAAAATTAAAAAGAAAATAACATAAAATAAAAATGGAATAGGCTGTTGAATTTTATTGAACAAAATTATTGTAAATTATAAAATTTAAATGGGTATTGAATGATATGGCGGAAATAAAGAAAAGGAGGGGAAAAATCTTATACAATAAAGTTGTCTTGTCTCTCTTCTTAGGCCTCCACATCATCAAGAATGATGGGGCAAATGAGGACACCTGTCCTATTCTCTTTAACTATTTCGAAATGTTTCAACACTATTATGTTATCGGGCTAACTTTAAATCTGGTTAATGGAATGAGTTATAAAAATCTTTAGAAAATAGGCCCATGTTTTATTAGGGTTTGGTATGTTTTCTCTGTTGAGGATTCAGAGTATAATCAGCTTGACTCTTCGGATCTCACCTCCTTCGATAACGGCTTCACTCCGATTGTGGATACGTTAATATAAGCATTTATGCGTTTATCATCACTCGTCCCACTCTCTCACATTTAAGCGGCATTAGCATCCTCCAACGTAAAGCTCTGTATATAAATGGGATCGTCTCCTGCAATGACAGATCCACCACTGTGAAATCTCGAAGGTTACTCTCTGTCAAGCATCAACTCCAACTATAGCATCTTCTATGTCAATCTCGCCAAGGTACACACTTTTGGCTATGGAACTCAACGTCTAAGCTTTATGTTTCTGGACTCTAAAATCTGTCTTACTCTTATTCACTCAGTAGGCTCAATTTTTATCTGGAGATCTCTGTGTTTTATTTATGTCATGCCAAAGATTTTCGCTTTGGTTGTTGTAGTTATTACTTGGGTATTGTCAGAGATTGATGTAACTTGGTATTGTTTCAGAAGTATATGCAGCAGGACAATGATGTTGAACTGTCTTCCCTTGAAATGGGTATGCATGTTATCTCTCTTTCCTTTACATTTTTAAAAATGACAGTCCAAACCAGTCCGGAAGTAAGTTTTTTTGGGCCAAACCCGTGGTCCATTTTTTCAGTTGCCATCTCTAGCAATGGCTATTGGACTGGTTGAAGCAAACAAACATATGCGATGAGTTCTCAGGACACTTATGGACTGGGGTCTTACTCTCGCTGCAATGAAAAGTTCTGTGCTTTATTTTTACACTAAGGATTGAGTATAGGAATTGTTAAGTTGTGTCTTTCTTCTTCTGTAAACCATTTCAGGAAAAAGCTGTGTCTTCACCTATGACGCAGTGGGATCATATGAGAAGGTTGGATACAGTGCTCAAGGTTCTGGTTCTACTCTCATTATGCCTTCCTTGACAATCAGCTCAAGAGTCCCAGGCCGCTTCTGCTTCCTGCCCAGGTTTGTTTTGTGTTTGGCCTTTTAATCAGTTTAAGCACATAATGAATCATTTCAAGTTGCTTATTTTTCCGTCTTTTGCCTATGTAGGATACTATCACACCCCTTTCTGAACCTGAAGCAGTTGACTTGGTTAACACTGTCTTCGCTTCTGCCACTGAGAGGGATATCTACACTGTACGTTTCTCCCCAGTTGTGTCTGACTAATGGCTCGTCTATAGCTGACTAATGCTTTGTGGATTGTTTTGTTTGGAACAGGGATACAAGCTTGAGATCATGATTCTCAAGCCGGATGACATCAGGACCGAAGTCATGGAATTGAGGAAAGACTAAGCGAGTGTTGGGAACACCTCTATTTTTTATTCGCTTCTCAACACTAGACTCCCTCTGTTTACTTGAACAGTGTTTTGAAGTTTCCTTGTGTGTTAACTGATTCTCCTTCTCTTATTTATGACAAAAGTTCTTTTGGAAGTTCTTTATAGTGTCTGAATTCAACATATTATATAATATAAACTGAAGGGTTTTTTTTACTCTAAACTCTGTTTGGGGAAGCATGATTTGTTCCTCTTTTAGATCATGACTTCAAGGTGTAATATTAAGGATGACTTAAGGGGGTCGCCCTGTGCCGAAAGCTACGGTGGTTTTTTATGAGCAGATTATGCTTGTCATACATCTCATTCTTGATTTTCTCAGTTTTGATTTTCTATGGTTTTGATCTTGCAGATTGTGTTTGACATAGAACTAGAATCAGCATGCTGAATCAACACAGCAAAAGCTGCAACAATTTGAGTATCATAGAGTCCATCTCATTTTCTCTAAAGTTTCTTAGTGTCATGACAAAACATCTTCAAAGAACGACGCGTTGATTGAAAAGATGGAATCTAAACCTGAAAATTGAGTTTGTGAACTAAGCGAGCTTTGTTGTATATATTTTTGTTTATCTGTAAATTTGATTCATACCACATAGACAAATGTTTTCCCTTGAGATTCATCTACTAATAATGTTGGTTATTTCTTACCAATTTATTTCCCTATCAAGAATATATGTTTTGTCAAGAATATAAGTATTTTATTTGTTAGATACAATTAATCACATTTCCTTTTATTACGGTCTGAAGTCTGAACTGTTAAAACTTTGCAATTGGGTAATTTTCTTTGATTTATATATTTTGAAAAAGAATACTTTTAATTTAAAAATATACACAAGAGAATGTATTAAATCTAGAAGTTGAAGTGATTAGATTTTAGTAAGTTTTTAAATGATTTGAAAAGATTTAAGAAATTTTTTATGATTAATGTTGAACTATTCTAAAATCTCATCTAAAACCATGAGATATAATTTTCTAATTTTTAAATTAAAAACTCCACCAAAAACACTTTAATGAATGCAAATCCTAAAATACATATCTTCAAAATATTTCTAAACAGTAAATTTCAAATTAGTTTATCAAATAACAAGTTTAATCACACTTAATTTTAAATAACAAGTTTTATAACCTAAAATTTAAAATAAATTCTAAATTAATGTTTTAGTAACAATTCATTGTCCCAGCAATTTAAATAACCTCAAAATTCTAATTAAATACACCCTTTAAATTAACGATGATTATTATAATTCTAATAATATGTGACTCTATATCTTCCTCTTCGATAAGCCTTTTAGAGCTGTTATAATTGATAAAAAAAAGTTGACAAAAAAAGAGCTGTTATAGATATAGTCTACATGTTTTTTGTTGAATATTCTTTATGAAAATTTATAAATTCAAAAATTATAATATAAAATTATCGAATAGAGTAAGCAAAAGAACAAGAGAATGTAAAAATTATGTTCACGATATAAACAAGAGATCAAAGGTAATTATTTCCAATGAAATGTGTAAAATTTAAGAAATAAATATGTCACAGCTTTTAAAAAAACATCAATCACAAAACTAATATTGATATGAAAAATATATATTGTTACAATCCGAACGAGTAACACAACATAAAATAATCTAACAATAAAAATTAGATTAGATCATTTAAAATAAAAAAATATCAAAATATCTACATTGCAGAAATGAAAATAGTCTATTAAAGCTATCTTAACAATTCTAATAAGAAATTTACACAACTGTAATACGATTTTGGTTGAATACCATAATATCAAACAACTTCATTTTAAATTTTTTTTAAAAGAATAAAATATACGAATCCAATGTGCAGCGTCGGAATACCACTAGTCTATATATATAAAGGAGTGTTTGCCTCCTTTTTAGGCTCTCCACGTCGGATCTAGCCTGGAAACTCGCATCCGGTACGCATGCCACGTGTCCACGCTCCGCTCCGCGCCATTTCATTAAAAGGAGTCGTCTTGGGCTTTCTTATTTTGTTATCTGGTGGGTTACGTCATCTCGGCCCAGTATGCTGTTAGTGTCGATTACCGGAAACCCTAATAAGGATACGACAAAAAAAAAAACGAAATCTGATCTTCTTCTTCGATGCGGCCGTGATGCGGGACTCCTGCGATTCTTCATTCGATCTGAAACGGTTTATTAATGGCTGCAACGTAAATCGAATTGATCATCCCTCCACGATTTGTCTTCAATGATTTGTGAAAAGCGGTGTCTGTAATTCTATAAAAGGTGAGCCATACTTTTCTTAGAACATCATCATCTGAACTCTTGAAAACTTTTAAGAAAACCTTTTCTCTGAAATGACTAATTCATCGATTTTCTTTTCCGATCTGAAGTCTTGAAGTCTGGTCGATGCTTATCCACCGTTCAAGTGCGGTTGCTCCGGTTCCGGTAGGCCAGAAACGTCAGAAAGCTGTGGGGGAAATGATGGGCGTGGATATGCTCTCACTGGACTCAAAGGTATTTCTTTAAAAACTCATGTTCATCATGTTCTTCAATTCATTTTCATATTTAGATTGAACTATTCCGGCGTGTAATCTCTATCAAGGTTTTAATTTAGATCTTCGTTAGGTGTTCTAAAACTTTCATCTTAATTAAGATGATTCTTTTGTTGAAAATCATGTTCACATTGTTCTTAAACTAAACACATGTTCGAAGTGTTCTTAACTCATGTTCATATTAATTTACAAATTGTTTGTTGATTATGCTTCTTTCTCAGTGTGATTATGTTCGTAAACTCATGTTAATAGGGTTCTTGAGCTTACTATCTCGAATTTCCCTTTCCGTTGACGTTTTACAGTCTACTGCTTTACACGCTAACTTCTGCAGTGCCTAACTGAGTAAGAGAACAGAACCTTCACTTTCCAACTGAAGCTCACTGAGTTCAACATCACTTCGAAGCATCAGTCATTCACCATCTCCCGCATATTTGAAAAGCATCAGCGTCCACCACTACCAAGCTTCGCTGAACAAGTAAGCACACTTACAGACATTAATTCAACTGTACTGAACAGACACTTATTTCCTCAATAAAGTTTGAAATCTGCAAGCCTATTAATTGGGGGTGTCCATGATTTCAAAATACAACCTAATAATGATCCTATAATTACAGATAAGGTCTCCACTTTAACCGTTGCGTTAGAATGTTAGCATATATACGGAAGGTAGTTAATTGTGAAGAGTGAACAAATGCCATATATGATCTTTGTACACTTGCTTTAGTTTCCTTTTGATCATCCTGCGGGATTTTGTTTATATAAATTTATATTCTTCTGTTTTTGTGTTATAACTGGCAACTCAAGAGATACAATTGTGCTCACCCTCAGATTATTTACTAAGAAGGTCCAAGTTTCTGGAAGTTATTTGTTCTGATGATATCTTTGATATGTTACTTTTTTTAACAAAGCGCCATCATGGCAGCTCATCATAAAAACAATTATATTTCTGAGAAGCATTGGTCATTTTGTTTGCTAATTTTCTAGCAGTCTCTGCAGAGAATTAATGACAACAAGAATAAAAGATTTGTGTAAGGTGGCTCCAAATGGAAAAAGCCACGCATAGCTTAGCTTCCTAAGTTCGTCATCCTTGCCTCTATCTTTTCTCTGTTTTTTTCCGGTTTTAATATTTTAGTACTCAGAGTTTCTTCTCGGCTGAAACCTATTCTAGTACTCGGAGTTTCCTGTTAACTACTTTCATTTTTTGTACTCAGAATTTCTTCTCAGATGAAACCTACTTTAGTACTTAGAGTTTCATGTTAAATACTTTCCTTTTTTATTTGTTTCTCCAAGGAAGTAACAATCAACCTGGTGAAGTCATGCCACGAGCTGGAGCAGTGTCAAGTAAGCCATCCGGTGAGATACCGGTGAAGCCTCTAAGAACGCTGGTGCGAGTGATCTTCTTGGGATTGTTGAAGGAGGTGATGCTGATCCACCTATCCAATCTGATGAAGCTGTTTTTGTTGACTCCACCACTACCAACGAACCACCCACGGATGATGTGCGTGAAGGGAAAAGGCCACGCATAGCTTAGCTTCCTAAGTTGAGCATGAGTTGATGTTTCAGTCGTCATCCTTGCCTCTATATTTTCTCTGTTTTTTACCAGTTTTAATATTTTAGTACTCAAGAGTTTCTTCTCAGGTGAAACCTGTTTTATGTTTTGTCTTAGATCCTACGTATTATTTTTCCTTACCAACTTGGTCCTAAACTGGTTTTTATCTTTATAAAAAAAAACTCTTTTTAGAAGCTTTTTTTTAGGGTGACACACACACATGATATATGTACAAGGTTATGAGTGGTAGTCTACAGCTCCATGCTCATAACTTGCGTTCCAAGTAAGGTGGATTGAATAATAAGCTCCATCGCTTTGAGGCCATACGACTATGATGTGACTCTACATCTTACTCTCAGTTTTAATTAAAACTTAAAAGAATAAAGAGATAAACTTTTAAGTTCCACATCTTCCCTCTTCCTACATAGCTTGAACCTCTGATCCCAATCAACTAAACTGATAATCATTTTTCTTGGCGTACATATGAGCTACAGATAACGACGCATGGACTACGTCACGTACATTATTTAATCAATCCTCCGACAGTCGTCCGTAGACGCTTCAGATTGCACCGCGTTTCATTATTAATCCGCCAAAAATCCACATAAAAATTGTTTAGATCACAACAACAAAAGGTTTGAGTAAGTATATGCAAATGTCTTTATGAGTTTTCAGAAATACACATCTTACACGTCAAAAATACGCAACACTGTAATGGTCCGGTTCCTAGCCCAAAAATTTTCATAAAAAAATGAGCTTCTCTACGGCACATTTGACAAAAACCTAGGGTTCCCTTCCCCTTTCTTATAAAAAGAGATGCAGCTTCCCTTTTGTCTCATACAGAAACGAAAGCGAAGCTCTGCAGAGAATTCCCGGAGACCAGAAACCCTAGCCGTCGAGCTCTCCCTTTCTCTCTTGCGCCATCTCTCTCTCTCTTCTCTCTCTTCTCTCTCTCTCTCCTCGCCGTCGCTCTCTCTCTCTCCTCGCCGTCGCACGCTCTCTCTCTCCTCGCCGGCGCCGTGTGGTCGTGGTGGTGACCGGATCTCAATCTCCTCTCCCTTGTCTCTTGTTTTT
>NC_027751.1:21818319-21843238 GCF_000695525.1 Brassica oleracea var. oleracea | reverse complement strand
CGGGTAACAGGGAGTTAAAGGTGTCATAGGATCGAGTCGGTCTAGTATGAGGAGACGGTTCAGTCTAGGGTTTAACGTGTGTGGCAATGAGTGAGTTCATTGTAATGATTGATCACTAGGTTGCTAGAAATGTATGGAATTGAATGTGGACAATTAGTGATGATAGTATGAAATGATAAAAATACATTACCTGATTGTAGTGGCTAGTCAGTCCTAGTTCCCGCATAGAGTAGTATAGAGTGTCATGCGGGCAGGCTGGTCTAGAGCCACTTCACTGAGTAACTTATTGCTCACTCCTCCATTTCCATTTCCCTGTGCGCAGGACTGTAAGTAGAAGTATATGGATGTGGGTGTGACGGTATTTCAAAAAAGGTTTTGCGCCCGTCGACTCTCGGGACCAGTAACGGGACACGTAGGATTGTCTAAATGAGTAGACACGTGTCCATAACGCCCCTTCGATAACCCCGGTCGGACGCCGGGGAATCGGACCGTTACAAACACGATTACTGCGTTTCAGGGATAACTCAATCTTGCTCAAGGGCCATCCATATCTCCATCTCAGTATCAATGACTTCATCAATGGGAGTCTGAGCCAATGTTTCCCACTTTGGAATTTCGTCAAGAAGAATAAGCCGAGAAGTTTCAAACACTCGATGGCAACATAAAGTGAATCACTATAAAAAAAAAGGTGAATCACTATCAACTTACGATAGAAAATTTTGAGTAACTTAGGTTCACCTCACATGTAACACAATGTTCTGCCAAAACTCAAACTTATGGTTGACTTTTATAATACAAATTTTGTTCACACTGAAGAGAAATGTTATGGGAATGAACAGAAAAAAATTACAAGTCAAAGTTACAAACTTATAACTCATATGCATTTACAATTTTTCAAAAGAATAATTTTAGACAAATGACATTTAAGAATATTTAATATTTAAACCTATGTATTTGAGTTAGTTACAATACATATAATATTCCCTTTTACATCTACAATTAATAAAATATTAAGTTTTATATATTTTGTTATTTACAGTATTTAAATGATCAATACAATTTTGGAAGTAAGAAAAATGAAGTTAAAATCAATATAGAGGAACATATTTTCAACACAGATATAAAAATAAAAACAAAAAAAAATGAGACGATTTTTGTAAGGAAAACTGGGCACATAAGATCACAAAGATGACAAATAGACATGAGAAACATGATTTAAAAAAAAAAGATAAATTTCTTTCCGACTCCACCAACATAAATTTTGAATTCTCTGATTATTTTTTTAAATGTTTTTTCTCCGGCATAATCATGGTATATTCAGCGATCTCGCTCTTTGACTATAACCCGTTTATGGTTTTTATGTCGATTGGCAAAAATTCATACATTATAAATTAGAAGACAAATCCTTTTAACAAATAAAGTTTAAGACTTTATGTTATTCAATTACAAAAAATACAGAATATTAAATTAAAACTGTAAAAATTAAGAAGCTAGTAGAAACTAAAAAAATAAACCCAAACTATTTACATAATAGTAAACAAATATAATTGAGCTTCAAAATTTTTATATTACTTATGCATCAAAGGAATCTTATTTACAGCTAGGCAATGACTTTAAACGAATTGAAATATTTGACATGAAATTTTATAACTGTACATTTAAGTGTTAATTTATAATATATACAATTAGATTTACACTTCCAATATTTTACTCAGCTATCAATATCATATTCATAATAATATAAACTGTAACGAAATGCAGTCAATCCATTCATTCAAATGATAATCATGAGAATCACAAAACTATTTTTGAGATCCTAAAATATAGCAACCCACAATTAACCAAACAATTATGAATTCATAATTATCAAAATACATACTACAAGAACACTATCCACACCTCATTCACACAATATTATATGTTATATACCGAAACATATTAATATACATATAAACATCAAAATCAAAGATAATAAGTCTTAGCATGCACAATCTCTACACATCCTAACATTCTTCAAAACCATAGAGATTATTATACACTTCTCTTGCAAAAGCTCACATAAAATATACGCAAAGAAATTATATAATTACATATTTACATACACCACAAGTAAATCATATCCCGCACGTAGCGCAGGCCGACCCTAGTAAAAAATAAAGTGTTGAGTTAGTTAACCATTGTGGATAGTCTTATATACTATGACACCTGCCATCATCATATTGATTCTTAGGAATCTTAGAAAAGTAGATTGGTTCATGTAAACATATATATTATTTTCATTAAACTAATCATAGAATTAATTATGAATGTATACAAAATATTAGTTATTCATTCCTCAAATAAAAGGTACGGAACTCACTAATGTAATTAAAATATATATGACAATTAATGATTTTGAATACTTGAAGATTTAATAACAATTAGCATATCCTCTATCATTTTTTTTAAATTTTACACTATTAAAATAAATTATACAAACACATTAACCATGTTAAATTTTTTTTTTCCTATATGTGATATTTTTAATTTCTAAAAATGATTATAATTAAATAAAACTATTAATAGTCTCATATTGAAATTTTTGTTATCAAGAATATTTTTTTTAATAAAAAAACAAATAAATCATAAAAACATATGAGTATGAAGCTTCATTAAATAAACAATCATATTAAAGTAAACTATTGATCTATGTTAATATCATTTGAATTTAATTATATATCATAAAAATATATAAAAGTGATTGTTTTGATTATTTACCATAAAATGATTGTAAATAAATAACAATGATTGTTTTAATTTATATATCTGCACCACACCAATTTAGTCATATACATAAGGTGAAATTGCCAAATCATAACTTGATTTTAAATACAAAAGTATACCTCAACTTGAATTAAATGCAAAACTAACCAAAAGATTAGTGAAATTACAAGTAGCCCCTTATGACCAAACAAAAAAACAAAATATATTTTTACGTCTCTAACCCCTGAAAGTCTTCTGAGGGCTTTGTAAGTATTCTCATATTGTAGATCTTAAAAATAATTTACAAATTTTCTTAACAATATTTTGATGGGGGAAAAATTGAAATCGTATAATTATAAACATTTGTAAATGATATAAATTAAGATATAGTAAAATTGAAAAGTTTTCAACATACATGAGTGAATGTAGTGAGTCATAGTATTCTTTGGTTTATGGTTTGGTAACATATGTTGTAGTATTGTTTGTACTTTTAGGTTAGATTTTGGAAGCTTAACATTTTTTGGAAAATTAAAATTTGATCTATATATGTTTAGTTTCGTGTATATTAAATACTTTCAAAGTTTATTTTAAGTGTAGTGCAGTGTTTTCTTTATATTTAGTCAGTTATTTAAGTTTATGGTATAAATTTAGGGTCTAGTTTTGGGCGAGTAGTATATGTAGTAGAAGACTTCCATGAAGTCGTCTAATAGAAGACTTCCATGAAAGTCTTCTGAATCGAAAATATATAACCTAAACAAAATTTTTTGTCTCCATATATAATGAAAATGTACATTTTCTTTCTTCCTCTCAAATGGATGCAACAAAAATGTAATGATTCTCACTAAAACTCTCCAACCTCTCTCTAATCTCTTTGAACTTGAAAACATCAAATTTTATATGAATTTTTCATTTTTGTGTCTCATCTCACTATTTATCTTGTTTATGTAGATTTTTTATCACATGGTTCTTATCTTCAACTCATTTGAAGGTAAATCTATCAATTTTGGATATCTATTTTTTTTTGTTCTATAAAGGTAGATATATCTAATCTTCTATTTAATTCTATTTTTGAAGTCATTTGAACAATTTTGGATATGCTGATTTTTCAGATATGAGTTTGGATATGCAGGTTTTTCAGATATGGGTTTGACTCTGGAAGACTTTTGGGAAGCCTTCTAAAATATTATGCGCCAGAAGACTTTCTGACTTCATGGAAGACTTTCTCGAAGTCTTCTAGCGGAGTCTACTTTCTTGTCTTGTCTTTCATGATAGATCTACGCGTTTTGGTAAATTTTCATGTCTGATTTTTTTTCCATTTGGTAACCTCTTGTTGCATAAAGCTCTTACCTTTTCTCAAACTAACACTTTCCAACCTCTTTCTAATCTTTTTGAACTTAAAAACACCAATTTTTTTTTTCATTTTTTCACTTTTTTGTTTCATGTCTTTCTCACTAATTTATCATGTTTTTGCAGATTTTTTATCATATGATTCTTGTCTTCAACTCATTTAAAGGTAAATCTATACATTTTGAATATATAGTTTGTGTATTTTATAAAGGTAATCTATAAGTTTTTGGATATGCAGGTTTTCAGATCTGGGTTTGGATATGCAGGTTTTTCACTTCTGGATCTAACTTTGGAAGACTTCTGGGAAGTCTATTTTGTGTGTTCTATAAAGATAGATCTATCTAATTTTCCAATCATTTTCTTTGTTTTGAAACAATTTGAACGTTTTTGGATATGCATGTTTTTCAGATCTGAATCAGATTTTGGAGGTCTTCTAAAATATAATGCACTAAAAGACTTCCAGGAACTTCTGACATAGTCTTCTAAAACATAATTCCCTTGAAAACTTTCTGGAAGTCTTCTGACAGAGTCTTCTCCTATGTCAAGGGGAGTCCAAACTTATCTTTGTGGAGGAATAATCTTTAACTCCATGTGTAATAGTTTTATTTATGGCATGTTTTGTGATTTATGTGTTTACTCTTTTAGTTGTGATTTCTTTTGTAAATTTGAAGAGATATGAACGAAATTTTTAGTAAATATGTTCATTTTTACAATATTATCTTGCCAAAAATACTTGAATTTATTGAAGTTATTGATAGAACTTCATAGCAAAACAAAATAACACAAAAAATTAATCAAATTTACTAAAACTAAGGGAGAAGACTTCTAAGAAAAGTTCGTCAAATTCACAAAATATCAAACATTACATAAGTTCAAACATATAACACTTTCACTTGAAGTCTTTTGGGAAGTCCTCTGGGAAGTCTTCGGAAGTCTTCCAGGAAGTCTTCACAGAAGACTTAAGTTTTAAGCATGAAAATAAAATATAAGCGGAAAATTTAAGCGGAAAATTAAAATTTAGGTGGAAATTTTAAATTTTAAATATCATGAAAATTAAAAAGTATATATTTTGATCTAAGAAGACATATTAAACCATATAACTTGATAATCTTGAAGTTACGTAACACTTTTGAAAGTAAAAAAAATATCTTAAAGTTGGTTAACAAGTTTACAAAAACTAACGTAGACTTCCACGGAAGTCTTCTCGAATTAGCTAGAAACATTAATAAACATGAATTTTGCTAACCTAATAATTAAAATCAATTAATTTATGAATTTCATTTAGGAGCCCCAATATCGATTAGTATACATGAATTAACAAGAAAATGTTAAAAATCTTTTATAGTTTTAAGGAAAATGAAAGTTTATTAAACATTGACGTAGGAAACTTCCACAGAATTCGTCCGCCAGAAGACTTCCAGGAAGTCTTCAATTAGGTCATTTTTGCAATTGATAATTTACAAAAGAAGACTTCCGTAGAAGTATGCTCTACATCAGATTTCTTTGGAAGTTTTCCTTTGTAAATATATGCTTACTTTTGTTTTTGAAAAAATCTAGAAAATACGAGAGAAGACTTCCATGTAATTCTAATATTTAAGTCGTCTAGTTAAATCTAATATTTAAGTTTTAATTTTCTAGTGGAAGACTTCCATGTAATTCTTATAGAAAAGTCAAATTTCTGATACAGTTCAGTAATTTGCAAAACTAACATGTTTATCCTAGAAGACTTATTGGTAAGTCTTCTCTCGTATTTTCGAGATTTTTTCAAAAACAAAAGTAAGCATATATTTACAAAGGAAGTCTGATGTAGAGCATACTTCTACGGAAGTCTTCTTTTGTAAATTATCAATTGCAAAAATGACCTAATTGAAGACTTCCTGGAAGTCTTCTGGCGGACAAATTATGTGGAAGTTTCCTATGTCAATGTTTAATAAACTTTCATTTTCTTTAAAACTATAAAAGAAAAGTTGGAAGACTTCCAAAGAATCCGTCTCTAAAACACACACACATAAAGTCAATTGCAAAACTAACCTCTGTATTGACAAGAAGACTTCCGTATAAGTCAATTTCATACTTTCAACCAGTGAGATAACTTGATTAGCTTCTCTTATCACACAGAACTTCACCACGAAACAGATCCACTTGTTAATGACCAAGAATCATGAGTTTGATCCTTACAAAGTTTAGAATCAAAATCTTGGATTATGTTTTGATGAATATAGAGAGAAAGTGAAAGAGTTGTAGTTTGTGTGCAAAAGTAATGAAATATGAAGAGTAAAAATCTAAATTTTGGTGCATTAAGAGCTTCAAATTGGTTGTTCATGTTGGGTTGGTGTATTGATGGAAATGACAATATTGTAAATACTTGGTGAAGATGAGGATGATAGAGTAAAACACTCATTTTCGGAAAAAAAAATGTTATGGCATTTTCGTGAATAATCCGAACTTCTAGGGTGAATAGGGCCAATGAAAGTTCAAAAAAATCATGAGTTAGTTGTGTGTGACTTTTTGTTTTGAGTCATATTTGAAAAAAAGCCCCATAACATAATAGTTAGATACTTATAATAATTCAATATATATTATTATTTTATTATTTCATAATATGTTAAATGCAAATAAATAATAGTACAAAAAGTATTTGTATTTATAATATTTATTCTGCTAAAGGCACAATCTTAACCTAGTATATAATACTTTTTTAAACACACCATAAAAACTTTTGCTTTATTTGTTGATAATGATCTTTTTGTTTAATCATCATATTGGGAGAACTCTCTTAAACAACGCAAGTTTTATCTCTCTAAAAATCTTCCCAAAGAAAAAAGTCGCATTTCATCTCCGGTGTGCGGTTGTTTTTGGCACCGCCGGCGGTGCCCCTCCTCTTCCTCTCTGGTTTTTCTCCTTGCTTCTCTCTCTTTCTCTATTGTCTTTCTCGTTGATATATCCTTACACCGGAAGTGGTGGTAAATTCTCGAGCTTCTCTTCTCTGGCGAAGAGGTGGGTTCTTTTTGAAGGCGATGTTTCTGCTGACGGGGCGAGGCGGGGAAGCGGCAAAGGAGAGGAGGTCGGATTTTTTGGGTGGTGAAGATAGGGTTTCGAAATTTTTAGATTCAGATCTACTTTTGTCTTACCCTGTTATGATTTCAGCCTCGTGTGAATCTCAAACCTAAGCAATCAACTTGTTACTTGTATGTTAAGCTTAATGAACACAAGCAACTTTAACGAGTTCCCGTCCTCTAACCGGTACGTCTCGTGGGAGAACTCTTGATCCTAAACTCCACTAGATCAATAAGAGTTTACAAGAACCAATAACTTATAGAACCGTGATGGTTTAGAAACACCAAGAAGACACAATTAGTCTTAAGACCTTTAAGCTAGAACAATATGAGCTCAACAATGTTCTCTATGCTTATACTAATGTCACTGTCTCTCTTGTGCAGCTTGTCTCTCTCTCAGAAGCTTGATCTCTTGCGACTGAAGAAGAAGTACAGTGTCTTTTGTTTGACCTAACGTACCTGTTATGTTGCACTTAACCTAATGGGTTTCATCGACTAAGCCCCTAGATTGTCCGAGCGTAACTTGTGCAAGCCGGCCAAACATTGAACAAGTCGGATGGGCTTTGATCAAACCTTACAAACTCTTTTCTTCCTTGATTGGTATGATATCACTCAAATTACCCCAAGGAGTGATTTTACTCTCTCAAATAAGAGGTTCAATCGTAGTAGTTAGGGATCGAATCCACAAAGACGTAAAGCACACAATAGATCCTAACAAGTTTATGATTAAGCTAGGCAAGAAATTTAAACAGTAAATAGCAAAGGTGAACAAGGCAGTTTGTTTTGTTGATTGATTGATATGAGGTTGTAAACAATTATAGGAAATAGCTAGATTCAGGGTTTCAGGTAATTGGGATTATAGTGATATAGATGCTAAGGTTTCAATCGTAGAACACAAATTCTAACGACAATAATTTCCAGCTTCCGCGTGCGAATAAGCTCTATTGATCTAAGTCTATATCTCAGTCGTCGCTTGAGGATATAGTTCAAAGGTCGATCGACGTCACATGACTAGTGTCACTCGATGTTTACCTAGTAAAGCGTTACCGAGTTGTTCAATTGGTTCACTATTTTGACTAGATCAGATGTCGCTTGTTTCTAGCAAATCTAGCTCAGGAGAAATAATTCAGGTAAAAGACCATGCTTCCGCTTGCGCCTATTTATCCTAAGTTCAGGGTTCTAGTTAGCTACACAAGCATTAATAGCAATTCCTATGAAGGAAAGCTTATCACCTTAACTTATCTATATTTTGGGCTAATCCCTCATGACCTTACTTTTAACCATAAATCTAACAAGAGTAACTCGACATGATCAAGCAAGACATGACAATAATCTGAATAAACTGCATAAATAGAATAAAGTACAAAAACTGAAGTTCCGATACAAATCTCTGAAGGAGTCTAGGATCTTCTCTCCAAACTACTAAAAAACCTAGATATGTTTCGCTGTGTAAAGTAGAAAGTATGAAAGCGTGTGTTGCCCAAAACAATGGCAAGCCACATAAGTATTAGGTTAAAATTGGCCAGCGGTAATCTTGTAAATGATCTGGAACTTGGGCCATATGTCAGCCGGGAACCAAGTTGGGCCTTGTACGCTTTGATGTCGATCGATGGTTGACTCTGAATGTCGACTCTGGACTGGTTCGATGGGCAGCTACGATTTTCTTCTAGCTTTTTCTCCAAAATGTCTGAAAATCACCATATATCTCCAAAACACTCATGAACTTGTAAATACTCTAAAAAGACTCTAAAACATAATAAACAGTTTCTAAAACACCTATATACCATGGCTAAAAACAGGTAAAATCCATGGTATATCAACTCTCCCAGACTTACTCTTTTGCTTGTCCTCAAGAAAAAAACAAGAGCAGTCCTAATGAAAGAGTTTTTGAAAACAGGAAGGGCTTACATAATGTAAAATCACTACTTCACTTCTGCAGATATGAAAGGTGAAAGTAAATCATTACTAACCTTGGATGATTCAATGTACTAAACTCTAGCTTAGTCACCATTACCATACATCACACAACTCCACTGATAGTGCATGACTTACCCCTCTACTGACTTCATTTCTACATAAAATAAATGTGTAGGCTACAGTGAGAGTATCGATCAATGAACACATGGATTATTACTCAAGAAAGTATCTGAACACACATGTAGTCTTCTCTTGTTCATTTCCTTTCTCTCTTCTCACTTTTCTCAGTAAATGTCTCCCTTCGTTAAAGGGTATCATTTTATTTTTTGAATTGACTGAGATATTTGGACAGGTTTCCATGAATCAAACCCTAATAGTTGTAGCCACCAGATCATGTTCACTTCCTTTTGACATTTATATATTTCTAGACTTTTTATGTATCAAGCTTTAATGGTTGTAGTCACCAAGTCCTGTTCTAATTCTTTTACCACTGAATGAGAGAGAGAGGGGAACTAGTAACACACAGACTTTTATCTTCCAGACTTGCAGGAAGAATTCGATCCAATGTATACCAAGGCCCAAAACAAGTAAGTAGAGTAGATTAAGGTTGGAAGTCAGCTTTGGTTTCTCCAGACATTCTCAGTAAGTGTGGATGTGAGTAACACGTGATACACTGCGCTGTTTCCATCTAATACATCATGCAGTCAATAAATCTAGATGGTGCTAGAGAGTGGCTAGAGTAGTAATTAAATAGTAATAAGATCATAATCCATTTCTTGACTCCATAAAACATAGTGAAAATATTATTATTATTTTTTTATAAGACTCATAAATAAGAGGTTCAATCGTAGTAGTTAGGGATCGAATCCACAAAGAGGTAAAGCACACAATAGATCCTAACAAGTTTCTGATTAAGCTAGGCAAGCAATTTAAACAGTAAATAGCAGAGGTGAATAAGGCAGTTGTTTTGTTGATTGATTAATATAAGGTTGTAAACAATTATGGGAAATAGCTAGATTTAGGGTTTCAGGTAATTGGGATTATAGTGATATATATGCTAAGGTTTCAATCATAGAACAAAAATTCTAACGACAATAATTTCCAGCTTCCGCGTGCGAATAAGTTCTATTGATCTAAGTCTATATCTCAGCCGTCGCTTGTTGATATAGTTTGAAGGTCGATCGACGTCACATGACTAGTGTCGCTCGATGTTTACCTAGTAAAGCGTTACCGAGCTATTCGATTGGTTCACTAGTTTGACTAGATCATATGTCGCTTGTTTCTATCAAATCTAGCTCAGGAGAATTAATTCAGGTAAAAGACCACGCTTCCGCTTGCGCCTAATTATCCTAAGTTCAGGGTTCTAGTTAGCTACACAAGCATTAATAGCAATTCCTATGAAGGAAATCTTATCACCTTAACTTATCTATATTTTGGGTTAATCCCTAATGACCTTACTTCTAACCCTAAATCTAACAAGAGTAACTACTCAGACATGATCAAGCAAGACATGACACTAATCTGAATAAACTGCATAAATAGAATAGAGTAGAAAAACTAGAGTTCCGATACAAATCTCTGAAGGAGTCTTGGATCTTCTCTCCAAACTACTAAAAACCCTAGATATGTTTTGCTGTGTAAAGTAGAAAGTATGAAAGCGTGCGTTGCCCAAAACAATGGCAGAGCAGAAAAGTATTATGTTAAAATCGGCCATCGGTGATCTTGTAAATCATCTTGAACTTGGGCGATAAGTCGGCCGGGAACCTAGTCGGGTCGGGAACCAAGTCGGGCCTTGTACGCTTTGATGTTGATCGACGGTTGACATTTTATGTCGACTCTGGACTAGTTCGATGGGCAGCTACGAGTTTTTTCTAGCCTTTGTTCCAAAATGCTCCAAAATCACCATATATCTCCAAAACACTCATGAACCTGTAAATACTCTAAAAAGACTCCAAAACATAATAAATAGTTGAAATTTTTGGGAAAAAGGAACAAAAGAACTAACCTTTTGTCCCCTTAGAATGATTTTACTAATCTTTGTTCCCTTAGTACTAATTCTAAGTAAAACCCACTTTTGTCCTTCGTATTTAGATTTATAAATATATAAGGTTAAAATTTAAAAACATAAGTAGTAATTAAATTGAGTTATAGTGATATAGTAAATGTAAATAAAGTTAAACAATCCAAAACCCAATCAGTGCCTGCGTATGCTTAGAACTTAAAGTTCTAAGTTTGAAAAACCACCGAGTCATCATTTCCCTTATGCTGTCCAACAAAGGTATAACTGGAAACTTTCTTGGCGAACGCAAAGCAGAATTTATATCTAGTGGTCCTAATATCATACATTTAACCCGGAAATTGACATTGAGCCCACTTCTCACATCAGCTTCTATTAGATGGTTTCCATTTGCAGGAATAATTGAGAAAATAGCAGTAAACATCTTCTTAAAATCAGCAACTCGATAAGCTTTAGAAGCCTTTGCAACCAAACCAGCGACGCCTTTACCCTTGAAATATGTTACAACATTTTTCATCAAGTGGTAAATGCAAATTCCATGATGAAAACGCAGACACACTTTCTTAAGAGCTTTAGCAATTGAGATATTTCTGTCAGATACAAAAGCTAAACTGTGATCATCAGCAATGACAACATTAAGTTGTCTCATAAACCATTCCCACGAGCGCTCATTATCTGAGTCAACAACTCCAAATGCAATAGGATATAGGTTCGAGTTTCCATCTAAAGCAGTAGCAACCAGTAATACTTCTTTGTATTTGTTCTTCAAAAAAGTCTCATCCACAACGATAACTTTCCGAATTGCAGCATAAAAACTGCAAATAGACTGACCATATGCGATGAAAGGAATCTGAATCTCCCATTGCTATCAGTTTCATAAAATGTGTGTGATCCTGGATTAGCTTCCCTCATCATGTGCAAGTATTTGAGAATTTTTTCATAACCTTTCTCCGGAATGCCTCTCACAACATTTACTTCAAACTCACGTGCCTCCCATGCTAAAGAGTAGGATATCTCAACTCCATGATCATTACGCATAAACTGGATGATATCATTTGGTTTTGGCCCTTCCTTGATACTTTAATACTTATGCATAGTGAGAGTATCAACCGTTTTTGATGAAGCTGTCCTAACAGAATTGTTTCTTGTTGATGGAGCACATGAATGATCAGGAACATACTTTTTGATAATAAAATATGAAGAATCTGTTAATCCCTCATAACGAACACTCCAGCTGCAATCATCATCCGCGCAACGAACGTACCAAACTTTTTTATCCGATTTTCCAAGCTTTTAGTCCAAGTTATTTTTCATTGCACATATTTCAATTGTTGCCTTCAAAGCTCTTTTGATAGTAAAATGTTGACCATTCTTCACAATATCAACCAGAGAAAAGCGGACAGACTTTCCATTGATCATATCTTTGTCATGCTTGTTATCATCATCACTTTCATCCAGCTTAACATCTTCTTCTTCAGGCTCGGTTTCACCATCAGTATCATCTGAAACTTCATACGACTTAGGCTCTTCCTCTCTGATAGGCGACTCGGTAGCTTCTTTATTCAAGTAAAAATCGATCTTGATATTGCTTGTCTCGACCTTAGATCGAATACACACGCATAACTGCGTCGAAGCTTTGTTCTTCACATATGTAAGAAATTTTTTGAGTTGCCGATCATTGGTGATGAAAACAGGTGGTGCGATGCCAATGACCAAATCAGAGGGCAAGTAACTCAGCTCGATATTGACCATGTTTACATCGATTCCAAAGTCCTCACAAACCATAACTCTTAGGTTTTCAAAGGTTTTACTTGTGTCCAAAGTAAGTAATATACCTCCTTTTTCTTTATCAGCAAGAAAGATTTAATAGATTTAGAGAATATTTTGTAACCATTTTTCCTTGATTTTCGGATTTTGACAAAAAAAAATGTGATCCAATTTATTTCCTATAGATCAGTAGTTTTATAAATCTATTTGTTTTGGTACCATCCGGATATTTGATGTTCGGATATGCAATAAAATATGTATTTTAACCAAATATTCAATTCGTAAAATATTTTTTTTTTAAATCTTACTGAAAAATATAAGAAATTTTCATCTTTTAATAATGTAATAACTAAATGATGAATTGAATGAATAAAATATTATAAATTTAAATAGTAAAATAGCTATTTAATATATGTTGTCAAGAGTTTTAAAAATTAACTATATAATGTTTTAAACTTGTACAGATAAAAATAATTATTATGTATAGAATTGTAATTAATAATATCATCAAAAACCGGCATTATTTTATCCTAATATGTATATGTGTTTGTGTAATGTTTATGTGTATATATGTTAGATTGGATCAGATATTTATTTTTAAAATTTTAGTATTTATAATTTGATTTAATTTTAATAATATTATATATTTTTTTTTTAGAGTTGCATATGTTTTTTTTAATCGGATTAGATATCAGTTCAAATTAAAATTTAGGATTTTACCGACCTCTACAAAAGACAAATCAAATTGAAGCTTAATAGCTAAGTAGAAATAGAACGAACAATTTTTACCTTTTTAGTTATTTATTGGCAGCTTATACCGAATTGGGTTTACACAAGTTGGACCCATCCATAGAGACGACCGCAACACAAAGACTCTAAAACTCATTGACCTTCTTTATTCAGTTCTTCGCTCAAAGACTAATAATGATCGATGTGTCTATTAATATTACGGAGAAGATCTTTATTATAAATATAAGACTGTTGGTTCAAAAAATCTGGTTTATTGTTTTTACCGAATTCGCTTAGTGCTATCAACCCTTTCACATGTTATTTTGTTTTTCTGATAACCGAGTGTCCTGGCTCTATCGAGGTGGTACAGACTAGAGACCGAAGCGAGTAATGACACTGCCAGGGCGTCACCATGTGGCTCACTGTGAACGGTCTTCGGTCTCGAGCGCTGAAGAGTCCGCATGTAAATTCTCCATATGTCGGGTTTCAAATCCAGATGGCGGAACTCACAGCCGTGAACCCTTTATCACCAGAGCTAGAAGCTCCAGTTTTTCACATGTTATTTAGAAATTATTATAACATCGATTCCAGCAATAGTAGGTGCAATTAATTATAAATGGAAGAAAAAACGAGATGTTTAATCTGATATTATAGTTTAATCACATATACAAGACAAATTCATTATCATTAAAACATTAATCTTAAAAACTCATTTGAAATCTAGTGTTATTGAAGTTGACATTTAATAAAGTACTCTGAAATCAATATTATTGAAAATATTTTAAGTTGTGCAATTTTAAAATTTTCAAATGATTTTACAGTGCTTGGATAGAGTTTCTTAATTAAAAAGAAAAAACTTAAACATCATGGTTTTAGGTGATAGATATTCTAGAATGATTTAACAAAAAATTCCTTAATCTTTCAAATTAATTGAAATCATCTGTAAGCTCATTAAAAATCAAACCAACTCTAACTTTAGATTGAATATATCCCTTTTCCATAGAAATGTTGGGGCTTATGAAATGAATTTTTTAGGATTTTATCTACATGTGCGCAGATATTCTGTTAAATGTAGAAAAATGATTTGCTGAAATAATTTAGTTTTTTTTTGTGAGTTCATCAAATCCACCAAAAGCATAAATGAAGTAGATCATTTTGATCTTTCAACTATTTTTCTTAATTTTGGCAAAAATAAGATTTTCGGCCTATAATTATTTCACATAGATTTTTGGCTTACAATAAATTACTTTTTTGGTGGAAATGTTAAAAAGTATAAATTATTTTTATTAAATAAAGTTGAATAATTGTTTTAGAGACTTCCAAATACCATCCACTTGATGACTTCTTGTATTTTCTTAATAGGGTTAATTTGATGAGAAGGTACAGAGAAATAGGAATAGAAATGAGAGAGAGAGAGAGTGATATGATTAGTCGGCGAAATATATTTTTTTTTTGGTTATTTGATCAAATTTCTTTCTTAATCTACCTTTTATCATTCCTATTTATCGATGAATTTCATAGAACAAAGAACAACGGAAACGGACAAAAGTAGAGAGTAGAAGCGTGGGGCGGCTCTTGTCGCGTTCGTGGCACGATATCTTGAAGAGTTGTATTGATCTTGAGTTTTGCGTTGACACTTCTATATATATATATATAATAATATAAAGGAGAAGGGATTCTCTTCACACGCTGCCACGTCAGCACTGCAGAGGAATGAGGAATCGCCACATCAGCACCGTCTCACCCGTTTTTAAAATGTCGTTTATGGATTGATATGGGCTTTGACGATTGGGCTTGGTTGATTTATGCTTGGGGTTTGTTTACTTTTGTTGGGTTTACTTTAATTTTGGCCCATTGCAACCACCCTCCTTTCCTTCTTCCACGCCGCAGGAATGTAAACCCTAAACTATCACCTTCATCGTCGTATCAAAAAACTGAGTAACGGAATCACAATCTATGTTCAAGCCATAAACTCAGCATTTAATCTCAGTAATTTCTTCCCCCCACTACTTCTTATTTCACCAGAACCTTCGATCTCTTCGGATTCCTCAGGATTTGGATCCTATAAATAGGCGTTCCTGGCTTCATGGTTATCATAGAATCATTGATTTTTAAAACTCAGAACTCAAACACATACCGGGTTGAGGCCAGGACGTTGTGCTCGGATCGTTGTTACACGCCTGCTCCGATTTTGGGAAGCTAGGAATGCTAAGAAGGGCGGTGAACTAATGGGTGTCGATATGCTTCTCTTGGATGATCAGGTATTTTTTTAACCACTTATGACCTTGGATTCTAACTTCTGATTACATTTATCCTTATTTTGCAGTCTTCTCTCATCCAAGCATCTGTACCCGTCCATCGGCTGAACACATTCCGAGAACTTCTTCGTGAAGGAGCTATGTATGAGCTTAGTGGGTTCGATGTGAGTAGAAGCAACAATCATTTCAAGCTTTTTGATTCTGTTGTGGCTATCTGGCTAAACGAGTTTACAAAGATGGTTGAGGTGCCTGCAGTTGCTAATCATATCCCTACTGAGATGTTTAGGTTCCGATCTGTTGAGCAACTCATGTCATTAGCTAATACTAATGTTGAGCTTCCAGGTATATATTCATCTGTACTCCATCTGTTATAAGTTTACGTATGTATTCATACATCTTATACGGTATTATCCTCTTTGTTACAGACATCATTGGTGAGGTTTCCGATATCAGGACAACATACAATGATCACACTCAGACAACTCAACGAGTGATGGTGAATATCAGAGTAGATAAGTAATTTCTCTGCCCAATTTTTGTTTTTAAAGATATGTACATTTGTAAGAGGAGTTGATAGTAAACCATTTTTTTCCTTGGCAGCGACGCAGTGCGTTAGTGTTTTTTACAGTGTAGCTGAACTACTCCACAAGAGGCTGGAACATGGTGTTGTCCAACCTAAAGTGATGGTAGCTACCAACATCAACCCTAAGTTTGTAGGAGGTTTGTAGTTTCGTATTATAGTTAGAGATATTCACCTTTCTATGTCTACAACTTTATATGATATGCAGGTCGACTTTATCTCAATGCTACCTCTGGGGCTCATTTTTATTTTGACAATGAGGTGGCAGAAAGCCAGCGTCTATTTGAGGAGTATTTATCTTATCTCTCACTCTTTTAAAGACGATGTTTATACATGTGTTTATCCATTATCTGATAATATACCACTTATAGGTTGTCTTCCAAACCCGACAGTGACTCCACAAGTGGGAAGTCTGCCTGTAGACTGTATGAGAAATCAGCCAATTTACAGCATGAGACTGTAAGAAGACCATATATAGATAGGAATATGTTCACAGCATGGATGGTCGCAAATGAGACTTATGAAGAGGCCCGAGAGCTAACCTTTGTTGAATTTCCGAGTAGGTTTACATACCACAGTGATGAAATAATTTGGACACCAAGACAAAAGGTCACTGCTATAGGAAGGATAACTTACATCCACCCATCTGCTGGTGATCTCTATTACTTGAGGATTTTGGTTAATCTTATACGAGGTCCATCAAGTTTTGATGCCCTCCATACTGTTGGTGATGTGATGTTTGAAGATTTTCATAATGTATGTTACGCTAGAGGGTTACTAGACGATGATAAAGAGTGGCATGAAGCTGTAGATGAGGCATCATATTGGGCAACTGGAAAACAATTACGTCGACTGTTCGTGCTTCTCTTGACCTACTACGAGATTGGTAACCCTCTAAAGTTGTGGAAGCATGTGTGGAGGCATTTGGCTGAGGGTAACTAAGAACCATTTAAGTTAATAAGTGGGTCATTGTCTCCCTTTTGGAGAAGGGATCAATTCCACCAGTTTTTAATATTTTCCTGTTATGATGAGTTTAGACTCAAAGCTCTCTGTTTTATGTTTTTAAATAAGAAATAAAAAACTAAAAAAGAGGCAATTTAAATTGATTGCCCAGATGTTCTTACACTGAATTGGATAATTACCAAATATGCAAACGTATTGAAAACATGATACACATGGAATCTATAATTATTCCTGCTTAAAACATATTATGCAATTTGTTTTTTTAAACTCGATGTGATTATATATCCTAAGTGCAACAATATAATTGAGGTTACGTCATCCCACGCAAATATCTAATGTCGGGTTTAACCTATATTTATAAGATATTTAAAACCACAACCACACCTTAAAAGCATTGACCATATGACTCAAATTCTATGGCTGATAAAAACAGAACATTTTACATTATTTGAAAATGATAATTGGCAATTTGAAAGAAATGTATAAGTAGCTTCTACGTATTATCAACCAAAACCAAAAAAACATCAGCACAAACTAGCTACCATGCAATTGTAGAACACCTAGGTACAGAGCTCTGAAAGCAGACTTAATCAATCGATCATATAATTCTCCATGGACACAGTTAATATTCCTCCACTTAACTGTTCTTCTGCCATACTAATGTCATTATACGTCGTTAACTATAAAACCGCTATCAATGATTCGAGTCCGAATACGTTAAGGCCAAAAATAAAACACTTTAATGTTCACCATAAAAAAAAAAAATCAAAGCTATCTATAACAACTGCCCTAGAAAACAAAAGGCCAAATGAACATAAATACTACCATAGGAGCAGACCGTCGAGTTACAAGCTACGTACATACAGGTGTCTCTCTAATATATTTGACTTTCACAAGCTCCAAATATACCAAAACACTTAAATGGGGAAGAAGAAATCTTAGATAACTATGTAAGCACCAACTAAGCTCCAAAAAAATCTTTCATAAACAGGAAGGTCTTTAAATACACGCTCTCATGCAAGCAAAGAATGGAAAATATATATACTTTAGATATCATCACATGAGTCAAGTATTTTTAAACATAGACAACTTCAAAGAAAAGACCTTCCTTGATAATAAAACTTTCTTTGACATACACAAATTTTAATAAGGGCAAGAAAAAAATTAAACGTTTGCAATGCATAACATAAAATTAGTTCCAAAATGTAAAAACACAAATACTCAACTAACCCTTACTCTAACCATGGGCCTCCATCATCTTCATCCAAATACATTGTGTTTATGTATTTAATTACTATTTAACCACCAAATATACATATAAAAACATATCTTTATATATCAGATAACTATCTAAGCACCAATTAAGCTCAACAAATTTTACAAAATCAGTAAAATAAAACAGTTGCATGAAATAAAAAATATAACATATAAGGAATAAAACAAATTCACGACTTTCCGCGCGTAGCGCGGACACACCTCTAGTTTATATAGAAAATTAAAATACAAAAAGAGATAAACTGACTGAGTCAACTCATTTTTTTTTACTTATAAACTGAGTCAACTTTACCTAAAAAGTAAGACTTATAAGAAGGCAATCGTCAACCACGGTGCAGTAGCCACATAACCAGATACATATGTTTTGATTGTGCATTTAGCGTGTCAAATGATTATATATTTGTAGTCTATCATTATTTTCTTTTTCTTAATTTAAAGGTAATTCCAAGTCCGCACAACTTTTGTTAACAATCAAAAGTTTCACAATCATAAGCTTATAAGTTTATGAACCATAAGATAATATTCCATTTTTAATTTTGTATAATTTGCAATATATCTAAAATAGGTGGTTGAAATTAGGCTTGTGTGTGCGCGTTGAGAATATTACGATCCCAACGGTGTAAATTGGTTCATCAAAAGAAAAATAAGATGCAATGTACAACTGTACAAACAGATGCAATGTACAACTGTATAAGCATGGTACTTATTAGGAGTTTTCTTACGCAACGCATAGAAACAATACTTTTAAGTATAATATTCTTCTTGTTTTAAAAGAAAAATTTAGTTTACATTTGGGCATTATTTTTTCTGTTTTAACTTTATGGATTGATTTGGAAACAAATAAAATAGTAAATGTATTTTTTTTTTATTCCTTTTGATTTGGTTTAATTATTTTACTTTGATCCAATTTAAAATTCAATAGAGTTAATATTAAATTTTAAAATATTTTAAATTTATATTATAATATTTTATTCAATGATTATTTATTTTAAATATATATTTTATCACCAAGTTTTAAATATGTCAATATTTAAATATATAAATTCTAATAATATAATATTCACGTTCCATGTACATAAATAATAATTTCAAAAAATAATATTATTTTTTTTAGATTTGGAAATTATTATTTTTGTATTTTAATTTTATCAGATTGCAAAACAATAAAACCATAAATATATTATTTTATAGTCTTATTTCTTTTTATTTGGTGTACAATGTCACTTTTATTTTATTTAAATTTAGATAGATTTAGGATTACATATTATTAAAATAATTTTTAGTTTATATTGTATTGTATATAATGCTTATTTATTTTAAATATGTCTCTTCATCTATTTTATATGTTTCTATAATTAAATATATATAAATTGTAATAAAATTAAGATTTTTGTTTGTTTTAGTAAAAATATTTTAGATAGGTAAAACAAAAAATTTAATTAATCTAATGAGCCAATACATTTTAATAATTTAATTACGAACAAAACAATTAATAAAATTAAGTTTTTTGTTTGTTTTAGTAAAAATATTTTAGATAGGTAAAACAAAAAAAATTAATTAATCTAATGAGCCAATATATTTTAATAATTTAATTACTAACAAAAAAGTTATTTTATTAGTGTTGTTTTAGCTTTGTATTTTTTATACCCACTTACAACTAGTTTTTACAATATATATATTGGACTCTCTCACATTGGACTTTTCATCCTAATCTCACATTAGACTCTGTCTCTCATCAATACAACATCACAAACGTGGAATTCACAAATAATTCGGGATTTGGTGACTCTTGATGATGCGAAAATTATAGAAAATTTACCATTGAGTCGGACCCAGAAGATCGATCAAGATGGATGTCACTTCACCAAAAATGGGATATACACTGTCATATCTGGTTATCAAATGGAGAGGGTGTGGCCCAATATAGGCGTTTCCGGTGTTTGGACTAAATGTTATCCCTTTGAAGGCATAATGTTGGAAAATACGAGAGGGATACAAGGACCTACACAGTGTACGCGATGTAGTGCAGAAGAGAAATCAATGAATCAGGTATTTTTGAATGTCTCCGGCTGTCCAAGTTTGGGCTCTCTCACGGATTCCATCGAACCCAACTTTTTCTTTTTCCCCTACTAAATAATTTTTTGTGAATATGGATCATTTGTTTTGGAAGGCTTCCCGCTCACGGATAATTATTAGTATACGCAGATTATTTGGTACATTCGAAAGGTCGAAACAACATAGATACTGAACCTAGAGATACTCTCTAGTTGGCAGAAACTGAATCAATAATTTGGGTTGAGCCCCAAACAGCACTACCACATAAGGTCACCCAATATAAAGCAGGGGACTTGGAAATATTGCCTCATATATTGGGACGATGGTGTTTTACGGATGGGTTATGGAAAGATCAGGATATGTGCTCGTGACAAGGCTGGTATAGTACATTAGAAGGTTTTGATTGACTGATGGGGGCAAAGAACACGAGAGTCAGCCTCTCCTACCTTCATCTAGAGATAGAGGCATTTATTTGGACAATGGAAAGTATGAAAAATTTACGACACTTTCATGTAAAGTTTGCAACGGATTGTTCTCAATTGTTGAAGATGGTTTTAAAACAAGCAAAATAACCGAACATTACAACTGATTTGGAAGACATTCAGTAACTAAAAGAGAGCTTCAGTCACTTAGAATCAGTGGCGGATCTAGAAATAATTTTTATCCGGGCAAAACTTTTAAACAATGTTAATACATTTACAATTTTAAATTTTCAACAGCGGCATAGTTAAAATTCAGTACTAAATTACACCAATTAAAAAAAAATCATGGTGGGTAGCTGCCCCAACCACTCAAGGCATAGCTCTGCCCGTGTTCAGAGTTCATTCATTTACACCGAACACAAAATACAAGGACAGACAGTATGGCACGCAGTGCGAAGAAACAATTGTCTTATATGGTTCATAAAGATTCAAAGTTTCCAGTGTGGTTTGCGGAATCTTAATTAAGTTTGTCTATGTGGATTAAAAAAATAATATATAAACAAAATGTGATATATTACTTGATGTAAAAAATATTTGTAATTACATTTACTTTATTTTTTATTTATGTGAAATATCTATTAATGTGATGTATGAGTTAATAGTCATTACCATATTTAATAAACCTTACAAGAAAATATAAATTTAACAAAACTGGTACACATCATAATTAAGCTAATATCATTTCATATTTTTCAAATATTATGTCAACATTTTTTGTTAAGACTGAATGTGCTGATGACACGTATACAAATTACTTCACAACTAATGTTTAGGGGATATACTTTTTAAGGCACACTTACAACTAATTTTGATAATATATATATAGTATATATATAATATGATATACCACTTGATTTAAAAATATTTTTATTATATTTAATTTATTTTTTATTAATGTGGTATATATATATTAATGATGAAATAGGAGTTAATAGTCATTATCATATTTGATAAATTTTGCCAAAAATATAATTTTTTTATAAAAAATTATACAAATCATAATTAGATTAATTGATTAACACAAACATTACAATTCTTTACATAGCATTCATGGAGTTCACTGCCCCCAGCTGTCTGGCACGGCCATAATTATTTTCCCATCGTATCATTTTTGTATAACCCTGCGAAAAAAAAAAATCGTAATCTTCTGTATTTCATCCTTTCGTCAGCATGACATCCTGCATATGAGATATCTATAGGATGCAAAACTTACATCTCACGTAAAAAAATAGAAACTGACATCTCTGACTCTGACGAAAGGATGAAATACATCACTGGTTATCAAGTTTATGAATACTAGTATTAATGACCGAAACAAAAAAAAAATAGAATTCAATTGAATGGAATGGAATAAAGGAAATTATAGAATAAAACAACGAAATTTTATTATATTTCATTCTATCTTATCTATGAATCTTTTTATTCATGAATGTTTTTAAACTAGCATTCAATTTATTCATGCATTATATAACGATTCATTAGAATGAAATTTATTTTTTATTCATTTAAATGGTAATTTTCCTAGAATCCACGTGAATATGTCATTCAATACAGTTTTATTCTACAGATTGAAAAACTATGCCGAATTGACCCGAAAAAAATAACGGTTCTGTTCGGTTCGGATCCCGTTAGTTCGGGTTTTACACTGTGATGCCGAACTAAACCGAACTTTTCGGCTTTATGATGGGAATTCAGACAAAATCACTACAAGAAAACGTAGCAGTAACAACGGCGGTTTACGACGAAATTATTTTCTCGTAACTTTACATGGGCTTTACAACGCAATTACGACGAGACATTATTTCGTCGTAAACTCCATGGTAATTTACGACGAAAGGATTTCGTCGTAAAGTCAATGTAAGTTTACGACGAAAGTACGTGGAATGCGAAATAGTTGTAAACATTACATCGACATTACAACGAATCATGTTACCGTTATATAAAGGTGAAAACGTGCATTCAATGTGCTTTAACTTACCTAAATTCGTTGTAAAGTCGTTGTAAATGTTCCATGTAAAATCCATGTAAAACTTTTCTTGTAAAATCATTGTTATATTTCTCTATATATATATGTCATTTCCCACAACTCTCTTCTTCACAACACACAACTCTCTTCCTCTCGAACCTGATGGCGTTTAGACTATGTTCCTCATTCAGCCACCAATTACTATTTCGAAGATGACGATAAGGAACATGAGTCATTCGTCTGTCTGCCAATTCAGTGGAGCGACAAGGAGAAGTGGACGGAAGTGCAGTTGGTTTATACTTGAAAGGAACCTCCAACCATCGTCAAAGGTTCCTCTCAAGTACAAACCAGCTGCACTTCCGTCCACTTTCTCCTTGTCATTCCACTGAATTGGCAGACAGACGAACGACACAGGTTCCTTATCGTCGTCTTAGAAATAGTAACTGGTGGCTTAACAACGCAATTACGACGAAACCAACGAAACCAAATTTCGTCGTAAACGCCATGTAATATTACGACGCAAGTACGTCGAAAAGTAAACTTTACATCGACATTACAACGAATCATGTCACCGTTATATAAAGGTGAAAACGTGCATTCAATGTGCTTTAACTTACCTAATTTCGTCGTAAATTCGTTGTAAATAATATGTTAAAACCATGTAAAATCCATGTAAAATATTCCTTGTAAAATCGTTGTTATTTTTCAACTACCCAACTCGAAAATTTCTCTATATATATGTCATTTCCCACAACTCTCTTCTTCACAACACACAACTCTCTTCCTCTCGAACCTGATGGCGTTTAGACTATGTTCCTCATTCAGCCACCAATTACTATTTCGAAGATGACGATAAGGAACATGAGTCATTCGTCTGTCTGCCAATTCAGTGGAGCGACAAGGAGAAGTGGACGGAAGTGCAGTTGGTTTATACTTGAAAAGAACCTCCAACCATCGTCAAAGGTTCCTCTCAAGTACAAACCAGCTGCACTTCCGTCCACTTTCTCCTTGTCATTCCACTGAATTGGCAGACAGACGAATGACTCATGTTCCTTATCGTCATCTTCGAAATAGTAATTGGTGGCTGAATGAGGAACATAGTCTAAACGCCATCAGGTTCGAGAGGAAGAGAGTTGTGTGTTGTGAAGAAGAGAGTTGTGGAAAATGACATATATATATAGAGAAATATAACAATGATTTTACAAGAAAAGTTTTACATGGATTTTACATGGAACATTTACAACAACTTTACAACGAATTTAGGTAAGTTAAAGCACATTGAATGCACGTTTTCACCTTTATATAACGGTAACATGATTCGTTGTAATGTCGATGTAAAGTTTACTTTTCGACGTACTTGCGTCGTAATATTACATGGCGTTTACGACGAAATTTGGTTTCGTTGGTTTCGTCGTAATTGCGTTGTTAAGCCACCAGTTACTATTTCTAAGACGACGATAAGGAACCTGTGTCGTTCGTCTGTCTGCCAATTCAGTGGAATGACAAGGAGAAAGTGGACGGAAGTGCAGCTGGTTTGTACTTGAGAGGAACCTTTGACGATGGTCGGAGGTTCCTTTCAAGTATAAACCAACTGCACTTCCGTCCACTTCTCCTTGTCGCTCCACTGAATTGGCAGACAGACGAATGACTCATGTTCCTTATCGTCATCTTCGAAATAGTAATTGGTGGCTGAATGAGGAACATAGTCTAAACGCCATCAGGTTCGAGAGGAAGAGAGTTGTGTGTTGTGAAGAAGAGAGTTGTG
>NC_027751.1:21807591-21815539 GCF_000695525.1 Brassica oleracea var. oleracea | reverse complement strand
AAAAAAATTATTTGGTTTCATATTTAATTTTATTTCAAATATTTTAAATTTTAAAATTATTGTTTTATAAAATTTATATAATTATTATAATTAATTAATATTTTAAATATGGAGATGTAAATTCGTTGTAAAATTCCACGTTAAGTCCTCGTAACGTTTACGAGGAATTTACATGAAGTCGTTGTAAAGTCCTCGTAAAATTTACATCGACTTTACGTGGAAGCCTTACGTGGCTTTTACAACGAACTATTACGAGGTATTTATATCGTCGTTTACGAGGGCATTACGACGAATAGTTTCCTTCCGCTTTACGAGGAATTGACTTCCTCGTAAACGTAACTAGGACTTTACGACGAAACCTCCGTTACGACGAGCGTTTAACAACGAAACGCGTATCGATGTTAATTCGTCGTAAAGCCCCTATTACGACGAATTTACAACGAATACCGCCCTCGTAAAAAATATGTTTTCTTGTAGTGAATTAATTTCGGTCATTATTTTACATTCGGTTAGTTCGGGTAATCGGTTTTATACTTTTACTAAATCGTACTGCAATTGAATAATTGGGTCAAAAACAAATAAGTCCAGTGATAAAAATAAATTGGGCCAACATTAAATCAATTGGGCTACAATCTAATTAAAAAAAACTAGCCCAACAAATTATTATTTTTTAGAAAATCAAGAGATCTTTTTAGATCGTGAGAAGAAGATGAAGTCTGCAAATGCAAAATACAGAAATCAAAACTCTAAATCGAAAACTTTCATGACCCATTAATAAACGAAATCGACTCTAAACTTTAGTAGGCACTTCAAATTCAAGTAGATTGATTGTTAGAAGTTTGAAACAAAGGAAGAAGAATAATAAAGATGAATAATCGATTGATGGATGCTTACCATTCAGAGTAAATCGAACCAGAAGAGAAGACTAAGGAGAAGTGATGAATAAAAATAGAAACATGAGAGTAAACGAAGAAGGAGATGAGAGAAGAAGGAAGAATGAGATGGGATGAAATAAAATCGAAACAGAGGTGGATACGATTAGGTTTAGAGATCTGACATAAGAAGGGGGGGATTTACTACGGTTCTTTTTTCTTCGGTTAACCGTTCGGTTCAATAGAACCGAACCGAAATAACCAAGAACCGAACATAAAATAATTTGTTACCGATCGGTTTATCAGTAATAACCGAGTGCAAACCGAATTAACCAAACATCGGTTCGGTTCGGTTCAGAAAATTTGGTTCGGTTTAAAATCCCAGTCCTACCCATTGGTGGTAGATTTGAGGTCTTCCTTAATGCTTGGAGTGCTACCATGAAGTCCGCAGATTTGCAAAGGAGGCTCCATGTAGGATAGGGGCTAGGTCCCATACCGTTGTTGCAAATCTACATGTCAAAAACAAGTGGTTTGCTATTTCTTTCAAGCCGCAGAAGATGCAATTCGAAGAAGCCTATAGTCCCCTCCTGTCTAGGTTATCTTCTAAAGGAAGAGCACTTCTCACAATCTTCCAAGTAAATACTCAAACTTTTGGTGGAAGTGGTAGGAGCCAGACGCCCTTCATCTAGTCCTAGGGTTGTCGAATAATGATGGTGGTCTCACAAGGTTCCAGGTTCTTTAGAGCAGAGAAGTATCCTGTCTTGGTAGAGTACTCCCCATTCACCATGAGGAGCCAATTGTGCGTGTCTGAGCTCCTATTTTACTAGGCCTGATACAGAGGATGTCGCTTGCTTCGGTCGGCAGTATGGTGCTGATAAGTTCCTTGTTCCGTTCTCCCTTATCAGTATACATTAAGTCATCGACTTTCAAATCCTTTTAAGCAAAATCTGGTGGCCCAATCGGTTGCATAAGCTTCTCAGTTGAGCACCAAGCATCATATCATACACTAGTGCTTTGTCAATTCCCAATGGTCTTTGTAGTATTTTCAGCAAGCATATCCTTACCACAAAGGATACTTCTCCAGTTGTGGAAGCAAGAGGTCGATGCTTCAACCTATAGAAAAGTCTCATACTTCCGGTATTTTCCGAGCAGAACTCTCGAGAGGAGACATTCTGGTTTCTTCAATATGCCTCAGCCCTGTTTGGCTAGAAGTGCGAGGTTAGAGGATTCGATATCACGAAATCCGAACCCTCCTTCATTTTTTTTTTGTTTTGCTAGCTTGGACCAAGAGATCCAGCACATCTTTTTTTTTTCCGGATTTGCATCCCACCAAAAACGAGTCAATGCTGATTGGACCCGTTTGGTTAGGCTCTTTGGCAGTTTGAAGCACATCATGTAGTGTGAGGGTGTCGCATATAACACTATCTTAAGCATCACCATTTTTCCTCCATCTGATAGTTGCTGTGTGCTCCAACTTGCTGCCTTTTTCTTTATGCTATCGATTATAGATGTAAACATGTCTCTCTTTCGTCGTCCGAAGTGTTCCGTCAAGCCTAAATACTTCCCAACACCTCCCTCTTTTGTGATTCTGAGACTTTTCTTTACTCTGTTCCTGATCTCCATAGGGGTTTTGTTCAAGAGGTAATAGCAGATTTGTTGGTATTTTTGAATCACCTTCTTTAGTGCTGCAACGCTTCTCTCATTCGTCTTTTCGAAAAATATAGTATCAGTGATTGATTTTATGGCTGGCTTGGGTAACCTGAAGCCCTGAAAGCCTTCCGCGCCGATGTGCTGCTGCGCATAGCCTCAATAAGACCTCGCTCCAGAGGATAAATAGATACAGTGAGAGTGGATCGCCTTGCTGGATCCCCCGTGTTGGAGTAATCATTCTTTGCGTTTCTCCATTTAACAGTACTAAGTATCTGACTGTTGTTAGACAGCTCATGATCCACCCGCAAAAGATATCATGAAACACTAATTTTTCAAGACAACTTCAATGAAATTCCAATCGAGCCTATCATACGCCTTGCTCATATCGGCTTTCACAGCCATAGAACAATGTTTCATTGCTCCCGATCTCTTGAAGAAGTGTAGAGTTTCGTGGTTATCATGATGTTGTCCGTGATCGTTCTACCGGGAATAAACATTAAATGATTCTATGAGATGATTGAATCATGTATCGGTTGTAGGCGCCTCACTAAAATTTTGGAGATAATTTTATAGTAGACGTTACATAGAGTGATGGGGTTGCACACAAGGTGAGTACTCACTATTTTGCGTGTACTTTCTACTTGACTTGCCTTGCATGAGTAATAAATTTTTTGACTTGTACTTGACTTGTTAAAAACGAGTACTTGCTATTTCGAATACTTGATTGCAAGTTACTTGCTCCTCTCTATTACTTGTTATTTACGAGCACTTTGAACTATTTACGAGTCAAGTAGCGTGTTTAAGGGGAGTAACGAGTAATGATGTCCAGCTCTACTCTTTAGTCCCCTACTACTTTGGGGGAGGTAATCTTCGGTATCAGCCTGATATTATAGGTGAGACTGATGCTGTGTGGCCAAACTCCATCCTAGAAGAACTCGATTATCTCCTTTGTAATAGCAGGGCCTATGGTTGCCCAGTTTGTTTGGAAGAATCCTGATGAAAATCCATCAGGACCAGGCGCTTTATTCGGGTGGATATTGAAGAGTGCGTCTCGGATTTCTTTAATAGTTGGAATAGCAGTAAGGTCTGCGTTTACAGTATCCGGTATGCGACAGATGAGTGCTTCCTCAATTACCTATGAAGGGGATAAGTCGCTTGAGGTGAATAGAGTGGAGAAATAATCTGATATTACCCCTAGAATCTCAGGTTCTTCATAGACAATTTCACCTTCAACATTTTTGATTACAGAGAACTTATTGATACCACATCTTACTCTTGTTGTAGCATGGAAGAAACTAAAGTTTATATCTCCCACTGCTAGAAACAAAGTTCTACTACGCTGTCTCCAATAATATTCTTCTTCTTCATAGACTTTCCTTAGCGCTTTGTAGACATGGCCTGTTCCAGTTTGATCTTCTCTTCCTTGATTTTGACCTTACTGTTTTCATAGTGAGCCTTGTTCTATTTCGAGATAGCTTGTCGACAAACTGTGATTTTTCATTATGATCGATGGTTCTGGTCTCAGGCTTCTCCGATAAGCTTTTTGACCTCTTTGTTCTTGCATAATATTTTATCATATCTGAACATGCCTCTTCTTTTCTTTGAGTCTGGCTCAAATTTAAGAAACCATGTATAGTATTACATACATGTTACAAAAAAGGTTGTTATCATTAAAAAAACAAAAAAAAACAAGGGCTTATTCGTGTAATAGCCATATTTGAGAGATAAATTAGGTGAGTAACGTTGATTTTGACATAATTAAATGTCAGACATTTGTACTCTATTTTATCCGGTTATGTCATGTTGCTTAAAAGGTTTCAAGTGAGAAAGTAGGTGACGTTTTTTTCTTGGTGGAGTCATCCACGTATACATTTATTAATCACATACATATGCACCGAGTATTCTATTCTATATCACCCAAATAGTATAAGATTATAACCCCACCTACAACCTTTAAATATTAGACATATCCCAACTCTAGTTATCCCTAATCTCACCACAACCCCTAAATATTAAACCCTAAAATCTAATCAGTAAACCATAAACTCAAGTATAAACCATAAACTCAAATACAAACCTTAAACCAAATATAAACTTTAAACCCAAATAGAACGGAACAAAATAAATAACATAGTACATATTAGTGAAATTATGAAATGTTTGTGATTGCGTGTAAGAAGTTAATGTTGACCCCAATCATACTCCTTCATCTTCTAAATACTAAACTCTAATCTCTAATCACTAATTCTAACCCAAATATGAACCATAAACCCAAATATCAAAATCTAAAGATAGATAGAATTTAAGAAAATTACAAACTATTTTTTAAACAAAATAGATCACTTTTTATTAACCGTCAAATGGAATGGAACATGATAAAATAATATAGTAACATAATATAACGCAAAACAATATATGAAAATTACACACTGTTTACTTTTCTATTATACATGCATATAATATAATAGAATACAATAACAAAAACGGTTCATCTTCTTCCACATAGCCTGTAAATTCAGATACGTATATATTCCGGTGTCTTTGCTACTGTCGCTTTTGGAATCTGAGAAGCCTCTCCTTTCCGTCACCGACAAAGTCTCCTAAACTGGTCTCCTCCTCGACAAAACTTTTCGGGAATGTAGTCCGTAACGTTTTCGTCGCTCAAATCTGTTTTGGAGGAAATTATTCACTTTTCCAAATATTAGCAATAAACATTTTATTTTGTGAGTGTGTGAGAGCAACAAAAAACCACTTTTTATGATCAAAATCAATAATTATTAATTAAAATTTTGTTTCTTTACAGGTTGCGCGGTGAAAAGAATGACTAATACAATATTATTACATAAATGGCGTGAATAGAAATATGAGAAAAATTAGTTATTCAGTGAATTATTTTTTTTATGTCATACGGGCCCAATTTCCAAAAAAAAAACAAGAAACTTCGGTTTTTATGTTAAAAGTAAATTCGATGAAAAAATTGAGTCGCGGACACTTATCCGACTACTTGCGCCACACATCCACTCATGTTTGCTGTGTTTTTGACTACTTGTCGTTTTCCCTCACCTACTTTAATTTTCATACATTGTTCATACATGTTCATATTGCATATATGTAAACAATATGTGCATATATCATCTATACTGTGTAAATTTGGGTATAGAGCAGTATTACATACGTATCTTGGAGGCTGGACCAGTGGTTTATTCATCGTCAACTAATCTTAGAAACTATACAAATCCTGGTTGAAAATTTGAGATGGATTATATGGATTTAGATGACATAAGGTTATATTAAAAAATGGTTTGCTATCTCTACCAAACTAAGGCGTCTTTGTCTATAGATTCAGTGCTTTTAGTTTAGTAAATGTATCTCATTTGCCTCGCAATGCTAGATCTAGAGATGTTAGTTTTTTTTTTCTTGTAGAACAACCTAAATAATTTGATTTGCTATGTTCTAGAATCTAATGAATTGCTGAGTTAAAAAAGAAGCTAATTTTTGGGTATTGATATTAAGAAAAAAAAAATGTCACAATTTCTTAATTTATGCGTGTTATTCGCAGAGGTCATGCTTAGGACAAATGTGTGCGCTGTCCGATAGTGATGGAAATCCAAGTGTCGGTCGAGAAGAGCCAAGAGGAGTGACGAAGACCGCTAGAAAGAACATCTAATGGACTGACAAAAATTCTTCGGATCTAGTTTAGGTTGTCATATGATGGTTAATGATTGTGACAGATTCTAAACCTCAAAACCTAATTTGATAGTTTTTTTTATTCTTATTCAAAATCAACCAAAACTAAACAAATGGTTCATAGAAAATAGGTGGGTCTACTCTATGGATTAACCATTAACCAATCGGTTAATGGTAGTCTCGTTTTTGGCGGTATGGGCTTAAGCAAGTTGATATAATTGGTTTTTATACTTTCTTGTTTATATTAAAATAATAATTTCAAAAAAATAATAATTTGGTTTACTTGACAAATTCTTATTTGTCGCATGGACCTGACCTAACTGTGTATTAATCGCGACCTGTTAAGTTTTTTTTTAAAATTTTTTATTGTCGTCAGCTTAAACTGACTCATACTCACTCTGTAAATCAAGTCGAAAATTTTGCATCCATGTGAACGACGAAAAATAGTTGTGTTCCTGACACTGCATGCTAGACTATCCGCTTTTGAATTCTGCGTTCGTGGTACATGAATGATCTCTGAGCTGAGAAAATTTTTTTTCAGGGTCTTGATATCTTCCAAATAACTTGGAAAAGCTGGTCATTCTTCTGGTTCAGAAACCATCTTCACCAATTGGGAACAATCAATGGCAAACGTGACCTGAAATTGATGCAAGTTCCTCATACACTCCATTACCCAAAGTAGGGCTTCCACCTCCGCATGAAGAGGGGAGAGACTAACCCTGACATTTTCCCCCATCAAACCATCAAAACTTTCTAGATAACTATCCTGAAAAAGTCATTTTATTTGCAAAAATCATCTGTAAAACACCATCGCCATGGAATTGACGGTAGGTTCGTAACGTCTACATGGTGTGCTGCCATTTGTATGTTCAACACTTGTGCCTTAGCCCAAAGTGTTGTTTCTGTTTCCGCTAGTTTAAGCATTTCCATGAGATCAATGTCCAGATTACTGCAGACTTTATTATTCATTCCTTTCCAAATGTACTGTAGTATTCATGCCAACTGATGATCCATATTCGTGAAAAGAGAACTAGTTGGAAAAATAGCCGGATTTGATGGTATTTTTGAGAGCGCCCAAACCTGAAGTGTTGAAGGACATTAAAAAAACACATGGTTTATCGATTCCTCTGAATCTCCACATCTGGCACATATATCCCGTTGTATCCCTCTCGCACGCAGATTTTTCTTAACTGCTATACACCCTGACACCAATTGCCATAAAAAATGCTTTATTTTCGGTGGGCACCGTACTTTCCAACATAACGCTTTCAATAAATCAAATGTGGGTCCAAACACTACTGGTGTTTTTTCTTTGTTTGGGTAAACCCGTTCTACTTGCTATCCTGATTTGACTGTGTATTTCCCATTTTTTGTGAAATGCCATCCATCTCTATCCACCATATGAGTCCTGTTCAGTGGTATGCTTTCTATGATTTTCACATCCTGGGGATCCACCAAAGCCGTAATAGCCTGCAAGTTCCAATTTCGCGAAGCTGAATCAATCACTACAAGAAAACAGCGATATTCTGACGGACATTCCGACGGAAAATGAAATCTTCGGAATATCCCGAGGAATTTCCGAGGAAACACAAAATTTGGTTTCCTCGGAATGTCCTCGGAATATACCGACGGAATTCCGAGGAAATATGTGTTCCTCGGAAAAAACCCGATGAATTCCGAGGAAATATTATAGCCGTTGGAGAGCCGTTGGGGGATTTTACAAAATTCCGAGGAAATTC
>NC_027751.1:21804275-21804461 GCF_000695525.1 Brassica oleracea var. oleracea | reverse complement strand
TTCACCAAGATCTAGATTCAGATTCATCTGGTGATGATGACTCGGAACCAGACTACCATTAATTTTTTTTGTTTTTTTTTTAAAGAAATACAGAGGAAATTCCGAGGAACGCTTCCTCTTTCCTCGGAAAAGCCTCGGAATTTTCCGAGGAAATTCCGAGGAACACTTGATATTCTCGATCGATCG
>NC_027751.1:21789475-21801920 GCF_000695525.1 Brassica oleracea var. oleracea | reverse complement strand
ATATTCCGAACGTTTTTTTATAAACGGATCGATCGATGTATATATGTCCAAAAACGCATCGATCGATGAAGTTCCGAGGATATATCCCGACGAAGTTCTCCCTCGGTATATTCCGAGGAGATTTCCGACAAACTAGTGATCCTCGGAATTTCCTCGGAAATTTTTTTCCTCGGAATTCCGTCGGAAAGTTCCGAGGGATTTCCGAGGAAAGAAGAAATTCCGAGGAATTATTTCCGAGGACTTGTTTCGTCGGTATGTCGTTGGAATAACGTTATTCCGACGAAATTTCGATGATTTTTTCCCTCAGTATCCTTGCTGTTTTCTTGTAGTGAATGAGAGAGTGAGGGTCCAAACACTACTGGTGTTTTTTCTTTGTTTGGGTAAACCTGTTCTACTTGCTATCCTGATTTAACCGTGTATTTCCCATTTTTTTGTGAAATGACATCCATCTCTATACACCATTTGAGTCCTGTTCAGTGGTATTCTTTCTGTGATTTTCACATCATGGGGATCCACCAAAGGCGGAAAAGCCTGCAAGTTCCAATTTCACGAAGCTGAATCAATAAGAGAGTCAACTGTAAGGTCTGGTAAATGTTATGGTTGTTTTTATTTGTTGGGCTCGAGCGAGTGGTTGGGAGCCATAGATCGTTCCATACGGATATAGATGATCCTGATTCCACCCTTTTGATTAGTCATTTGCTAACCAGAGATCTAGCAGACACAATACTCCGCCAACCATATGACGAAGAATATGATCTAATCAGTTCCAGGGGTGAGGCATTCTTGTAGTATCGTCCTTTGAAAACTCGAGAAAATAAGGTATTTGGCTTCTCTATCAGACGCCATAACTATTTACCAAGCATCGCCGTGTTAAAATCAACGATGTCTGTAAAACCCAAACCTCCTTCATCTTTATTTATACATAATTTTTCCCGCGATTTTTAGTGCATGCCTTTTGTGCTTCCCCCTGGACTCCACCAGAATTGTGCTACCGCACTCGTCAGTTTCTTTGCGGTTGCCTTTGGTAAATGATAGCAAGACATCACATGATTTGGTAAGGCCGTAATCACTGATTTAATGATCACTTCATTTCCTCCTTTAGTGAAAAACTTAAAAGTCCAACCATTAATCCTATTATTTCAAGCGATCCTGAATAAAACCAAAAACTTGTATCCTGGAGCCTCCAAGGTTCTCTGGCAGTCCTAGGTAAGAACCCATTCCCCCTAAATTGTGTATTCCCAAAATATCCGCAACTCCTGTCGGCTGGATTCCTCAATCTTGTGTCCAGATTGAATCAAAGATTTTTGAAAATTTATTAGTTGACCCGATACAACCTCATGTTCCTTTAAAATCCTGAGAATGGTTTGACACTCTTCTTTTTGTGCCTTACAAAAGAAGAAGCTGTTATCTGCGAAGAGCAGATGAGATTTCGATGGACACACTCTGGCTACCTTCATTCTCGTTAATTGTTTTCCTCTCTCAGCTTTTTTGATGTTTGCAATTAAAACCTCAGTACACATAATGAATAAATAAGGAGATAAATGATCTCCTTTCCGTAAACCCCTATGTGGAATTATGAGACCACGTTGTTGACCATTTAGTAAAACTCGATATTGAACCGATAATATACACTCCACCATTAATTTGATCTAATGAGGATCAAAACCCATTTTATGTAGAAGAACCTGGATAAAGTCTCATTCCACCCTATCATACGCTTTACTCATGTCCGTTTTGATTGCCATATATTTTCTTTGGCATGCTTTATTGGTTCTCAAGCTGTGGAACATTTCCTGAACTATAAGAATATTATCCGATATATGTATACATGTTAAGTCTTATTTTCTAGAAACTCTTTAAGTCTAACACATTTGTGTCGCATAGAGAGCTCACTAAGCTTCTTAATTAGTTATTGCTATATCTCGATATGATTATAATAATCACGATGTTTTTGACCAATTCTAATTCTCATATATAAAAAAAATCTCATATTTTTTCCTATAAAATATGAGAACTTTATAACAGAGATATGTTTTTCTCCAGTATATTCTTGTATTTTCATCTAAAATTGAATATTTAAATATTATATTCTATTTATATTATAATTATTTTGTATTTATAAAATCTGAAATTAAATTTATTTATTTTTAAATTTAGTAACTTTTTAAAAATGTATGATATTATTTAAAAGACTATTATTTGAACAAAGATGTGATTTTGTCTTTGTAAGTTTTTTATTTTTTCAAAGAAAAATATTGTAGTCATAATTATAAATGTTTACAAGTTAAAAGATCATTTTGGAAATAAAAAATATGATTCGAATGCAATTTTTTCCTTTAAATAAAAATGATATTTTTTAACGGAAAGAAATAGAAATGGATTATAATATATTTTCCTTTGTTATACCATTTACCTGCAAAATAGGAATAGTTGAAGATGGTTTTGAATCATAATATACTAAGGAAGCTATCAAATTATTCCTTTGGAAGCTTTGTAGAGGGGCTCTGTCTCTAGGCGCTAATCTTAATGCTATAGGCCTTTTCACATGAGCGAACTGTCCCCATTGCGGGTCTAGGGAAACTGATGTTCACCTCTTCCTCCACTGCCCTTTTGCACTACAGGTCTAGAACCTCGCCCCTTTCAAGTCGGCTTTGAACGTCTGCAACTTCATTTTGGTACATCAAGCTCTTGTACACGCTCAAACCCTCGTATTCCTCCCCCCGACAGGCCTCTTTCAGAACCTTTTCTCTTGAATTGTTGGCAAATATGGACTACATGGAATAAACTACTCTTTGAAAACAGGGCTTCTCGAGCCAGTGATGTTATTGTAAAGGCTATCTCTGGTGCTCGAGAATGGCAACTTGCTCAACTTGAAGATAATAGGCTTCAGCAGCCCTCATCTACCGGAGAAATGCACCACCATCTCTGCCTGTCGTGACTATCCTTTGCAACTTTGATGCATCGTGGGTTAGTACCTTTCTTACTGCAGGGCTTGGCTGGATTCTTGACATTGGTTCCGAGAATACTGTAACCAGGGGAACCAAATTTCTTACTTATGTCAAGTCACCACTACTGACTGAACCATTTGCACACCGAGAAGCAGTGACAACAGCTAACATCCTTTCCATCCCAAACGTCTGGTTTTGATCCGACTCCCAGTAGCTCATTAGAGCTATAAACTCGAAGTCATATCCAGTGGAACTTTTTGGAGTTCTTATGGATATCTATTTTCTATCCGCATTTTTTTTATTGCTTTTTCTTTTTTCCGTAGAGAGCGTAACTCCATTGTTGATTCTCTTGCAAAATGGGCTTTGCTATCGATCTCTCCTTGATGTACTGAACCTTTCTCTGCTTATGATAATCCTATATGTTGTTAAAAAAAAATCTATACTACTGTATCCGACTCCCAAAAACTCATTAGTGCTATATGCTCGAAGTCATATCCGTGAAGTTTTTTGGAGTTCTTATGAATATCGAGTTTCTATCCTCATCTTTTTCTTTCATTGCTTTTTATTTTATCCGTAAAGAGCATAACTTCCTTGTTGATTCTCTTTCGAAATCGGCTTTGCTATCGAGCTCTCCTTAATGTACTGAACCTTTCTTTGCTTATAATAATCCTATATGTTGTTAAAAAAAAATCTATACTGCATCCGTAACCATTATCAAATAAGTACACATAAGTTTCGTTAGATTTTTCCCACGATATCTAATCTTTTAAAATAGAGTCCTATTTGAAATTTACCATGGCATGTTTTAAATTTGGGCTTATTAAAAATGTTGTGACCAAATGTATACATGATTCAAAATGATTGATATAGAAGTCTAATAATTTTATTTTAATTTATCTTTTACTGTCATCAACGCAATCGTTTTCATCTTCTTCCTCTCTTTCTCATTTTCGCCGTTGTTCCCATGATTTGTTGCTAAATTGAGAATTTTCGTATGGATTGATCTAAATATTGTTAACGATTGAACTAGAGATGTACACTGTGATTTTGTGTGTTTGTGACACTAAGAAGAGTTGTTCAATTGAGATGCTGGGAATTGGTTTGAGATTAGTAGACATCGATCTAAATATCAAAATTGGTGATTAACGATTGTTTTAAGAGCTGTTGTTAGAATGATCTTTGCTGTGAATTTTTGCTTTTTTACAGGATGGAGCAATCACTTTGTGTTGAAACCCTGATTAAACAGATTGATTGAAGAAGGGCATCAACCGTCTGAGATACCCTACAACCATTTGGAGGTTCATCAATCCTTTATTTATTAACAATCTCTCAGCCATCACTCACTTTGCCCATCGCCTGAATCCTTTTCCGTTCTCTCTCACACAAATTTGCTCACCGTAAGGCGAATCTAATAAAATAAGGATGTCTGCAACCCATGAAGAGGACACGAAACATAGACTCGGAGGAGCTCACATCAACCTCAAGGTCAAGGGTCATGTAAATTCTTTCTGTGCTAAGATTTAGGTTTTCTATTTCAGTGTCGTGTGTAAGTGTGATAAGGCTTTTGTACTACCTGTACCGGCGTCTGATGAGGGTCTTGCCTTTTTGTTTTAGATCCAAAACCCATTGATATTTACGAAACCCACGGAGCAGAGTATCATCCTTATGTTTAGTGTTTACACGTTTGCTTCACTTTGCTAATTCTTTATCAAAATTTTGAAACTTTACCTATTCTCTTAGCTCTTAAGTTTTTGTAAAGCTGTTAGTTGTTGTTCCTGTTCAAAGGTTTTGTACACCTTTATAAGGATAATGTAAAACCTTTTGATGTTCATACGGTTGTAGACTATGATGTAAAATAAAGTTGAATCCATTTAGTATGTGACAACTTTCATTGCGAACATGAGTATCAATCTAATGAATTATCTGGCTACATATTTGCTGATGCATTTGCAGTCCGTTTCCGAATAGTTTCCGCGTAGAAAAACTTTTTTTTAATAGTTTGTGCTCCACTTTACGACTTTTACAATTTTAGTTTTTTTTTTTATTTTGTCTCTCACCTATATTGGCAATGTATTGATGCTCAAGATCAGACTCATTGTTTCTTTTTGTAGAAGTGATTTATGTTTACATGATGGAAACGAGGTGTTTTTTAGGATCAAGAGTAGCACCCAGCTGAAGAAGTTGATGGATGCTTATGATTTCAGAGAGCATAAACAATGCAGACAGATCAAAATGTTTTCCAGTACTACAGAGAATGAGAGAAATTAGTGAAGGGCATTTGAAGTCATTCAAAGATCTCTTGCGGTCTATGCTTATAAGTTATAAGCAAGACTCATGGTCCTCAAAAGAATAAGTTTCACGCTACTTCTCCTCCTCTCGCTACTGATTCTCCTCAGCAGAAAAGATCAAACAAGTTTATGTATGAAGAAAAACATGTCATAGGACTGAGTTGATACAACAGTTATAGTATTGTGGCAGCTAATTGGGAAGTATAAGTCTGTGAATTTCAGTGAAATCTAACCACCATAAACTATAGTATATTGTATATATATATATATATATATATATATATATTTTTTTTGAAACACTTAATTTTTGAGTTGAATTTTCCAATGTTTTGAAAACCCAATATAATATTATATTGTATAAATTTTTAAAAACTTCTTGTGAGTTATCCCAATAATGTTGCTGCTCTAAGCACCCAAAGTTTTATTTTAGTACATAACAGCTGATGCGAGCACCATAAACTATAGTATAAAACAATGTTTTTATTGATAAAAAACAATGTTTTTATATTGAAACACTTTATAGTTGTTTTTTTTGTCAAAATTTATAGTTGTTATTATATTTATTAATGGAATAAATACACAAAATATTATTGGCTGAATAATATATATATATATATAGTAAATTTTATATATTATAATCTTATGGTAGAAAAAATTTACCTACTCCTAAATCTTTAACAAAAATAAAATTTTTTTTTTTGATAATTTAAAAGGTTAACTATTACTATTTCAAAAGAAAAGGAATATTCGTGCACAGCGTAGACCAAACTTTAAATCAAGAAAATTTAATCAAAAATATAGCTACTTAAATCAAATGAAAATCGGAAATTCTATATCCCTATTCAGATCTAAGCATTCAAATTGAAGATTAAATTTTATTGGCTTCCTAACATTACTCTTTGAACCAAACCCAAAATTAAAAAAAAAAAAACTAAATCCAAACCAAACCCAAATTCATAAACTACCAAACGATTTTTATATTTCTGAAATCGAAAACCAAAACTCACTACCAAACAAGAACCAAACCGAAAACAAAAAAATTACAATTCACACAAACCAAAATTTATAAAATATTATCAAATTTAAAATTTTAATTTAGAAATATAAATTATATATAAACAATCCCGCGCAACCACGTAGGTCAGAATCTAGTTTATGATAATTTTAAGTATATTCGCACTGATTTAAACAATTTTTACGACATACATGAACTGAGCTGATTAAGCGAGTGTTCTTTCACATGCATTAATGGTATAACACGGTTTAAATATTCATGAGTCATGACCTACAATTATATTTAATATACTTTTTTAGTTAATAACATTATATTTTTTATTAAAAAAATTGATCGGATGTGGATATACGACTAGTATGTGATGATTTTTTAATTAAAAATTATATTAGACCAACTGGGAAAACGGGATTCAAATGCGATTACAAGTCCAATTCAAATAAAATTATCCAATTCAAATAAAATTATCCAATTCAACTGTTACGTTATTGTTTGCTTGGATGCAAATCGAATGTCGGTAACAACCTTTTTTTCTTTCTTTCCGGACGGTGACCCATGCCGGTTCACTCGAGGTCTCGAGCGGTATGAGCATAATGAGCAAGTGGAGTTATACCATTATCAGATGTAACAACAAAACCAATTTTTAATTTGTGTGGCTCTCGTATCAATTGGCATACAGAAATAATATCTCAGTTTTATGAAAAGAGCCTTTAACAAAAAAAATTAAGAAAAAGGGAGAAAAAACAAAACAATGACTTGTAAATTAAAGTGCAATTATTGATTGACTTATCAAAATTTAGAAGAATAAAATATTTATGGAATATAGAAAAGTTACTTGAAAAGAATATGGACCGTTTGGTATAAAAGTCACAAAAACACAATAGGTCCGAAACGGTGACGTGACACACAGATTAAAACGTAGATCGATCAACGATCGTCGTCATCATATACCATCCCCTAACTCCGAAGTCAAAGGAACAAATATTATTTTATACTACTATACCAGGGAATTTTTCCGTGCTCGTGCACTGATATAAATATTTATAAAGTAAATATATTATAACTATTTATTAACATTTTTTTAATTTTTAATTATTCTGTTATTTATATTGTAATCAATACTAAATCTCGATCCGCGCAACCGCGCAGATTTTTGTTTTTATTTATTTTTATATAAATATTTTGCTTTCAATTCTAAATTGGTATATTTTATAATATATATGTATTTATCAATTTTTAAAACATAATAAGTTTACTGTATATTTTTTTGATTGAATAGATTGTTTCAAACTTTCACATGTATTTTTGTATCTTCTTCTATATATATATTTTTGGATTATTATTTCATTATTAGTAAAATATTGTTTTATTGTTATATTCAAAGATATTGTAACATTTCACAAATTTAGAAAGTTTTTTAAAAAATAATCTTTTCGCTTCATAGATTTATATTATCGAGTAAATAATTAAACATTTAGTTTTTGTTTAATTTTTAATATAAACTATATAGTTTAAAATTTGTTTTCATTGGTTTAAGGTAGTAAAGATTAATCATTGTTAGATAATATGATTTTTTTTATTTAAAAAAAATCCTTATAATTTTAAAAGTTAACATCGATAAATATTTAAATATTTAGCATATAGAGGTATAGTATTACAACATTAAATTATATCTATTTAATTTATACTATCTATAAATCCAATAGATCATTAGTATTGTTTAAATCCAATTATTGATAGCCCAATAAAATTTTTTGGTTTGTCCAAAATTTAAATGATAAGATTAAATATTAAATGTAACATGACTTTCTAGGAATAGGTCCATTAGGTTCATTTTTTTAAAAATCACACTTGAATCAAAGTTGTGACTTATGTTTTAATATATAAGATGCATGGCTTATTTTAATGCATGAATTATTTTAAATAACATTATGTTATTTTAATTAGTCAATTAGAAGTATAGTTTGGATATATAATATCTCGACTGTTTGGTTATTATTTGGATATATTAGGTAAAATTTACTTTTCCGATTCAACTAAAATCTTTTTGTTACACAGATTATAATTTTGATTAATTTTTTTATTTTCATGTGGTTTGTTTTTTGTCTTAGATTTGTAAATATGTTTTAGTAAGGTTATGCATAATTTAATATATGTTGTTTTGATAATCAAATTGTAAAAGTATGCTAAAATATTGATTGATTCAAAGTCACATAGATAAATATAACAATGATAGTCTTTTGAAAAGTTATGCATATATATATATATATATATATATAAAATAGTTAATTGTAATAGTTGGTTAATATATTTATAATATTATTTGAGAATTTCATATTTATTTAGTAATATGTTGAGTTATTCTATAATTTATATTTTATATGTATAATAATATTATTTTAAATAAAATATAATACTTTTTATTTAATGTTTGACTTTGTATAAAAAATTTTGGTTGGTCTAATTACTCATTTTGTGGGTATATTGTGTTACATATAAATTCAAGTATAACTATTTCTAATCTAATTGAACCAAATTGTATTAACTATATTTATTGTATTAGTTTGGTTTTTCATATTAGATGTGTAAATAAAATTATAAAAATAAAATGATGATAGGTACAAAGTTGCATAAAAACATAACCTATAAATTTTAAAAGTGAAGATTAATTCTTTACTTTAATATTAGGATTATTTTTATAAACTTCATTTTATGAAATCACTTTATATATAAAAAAATATTTTCGTTTTAAGTTTTATAAATATTTTCTTTATCATATATGTTATATGAATAATATAAGAAAGAAAGATTAAATTAGATAAAATATTTTCTTTATCATATATCATATATGTTATCTTAGTTTATGTTATTTAAATTATTTTGTAATAATTTGAGCAGTAGATTGATTTAAAAAAAATGCTTAATACTTTTAAAATATATATTATGTTGATTTCTTTACTTTAAAATCAAAAGTTTTTTGTGGACTTTCCTTATTAAGAATTAAACTATATATATATAATGCTTTAGTTTTCAAAGTTCATAAATTTTCTTTATTATATAGGTTATTTGGAAAAATAAAGAGAAGGAAACCTAAATAAAAAAAAGAAAAATAAAATAAAATAAAATAAATATTAAATAATAATTAGAAATATTTGATTCATTAAAAATATCATTGCAATCAACTACCGTGAGAGTTAACGTGAGTGCGACACATAGGCAATTGCCTTCTCAAATAATATTATAAAAATTACCCCCAAAGATCTGACTGATAATAAAATAAATCTTGAATTATTTTTCTTTATTCAAAATCCATAATCTTCGTAATATATCATTAATATAATAATGTAAGAAAACTCATTATTTAGTGCAAAAGAAAAAAGTAAATCATGGGGTTTTCTCAAAAAAGTATATCATGGGGCTTTCCCAAAAAAAGTATATCATGGGCCATTATATTATAATTATGTAATAATTTAATATATATATTTACCCGAAGTATAAAAATTAAACTATAATTATTTCATTGATATGTATATATTTATGTGGATGGAGTACAAAATACTGTTAATTTATTTGAGAGTTTATTTTAAAAAACTTTGTTTATGAAATTATATTATAATACAATTGTAATAATCTTATATACATATTTACCCGAAGTATTTAAAAAGAAAACTTTAAAACTCTAACATGATTTATAAAGATTAAATCCAACTGCCCCACCCAAGAATGGTCAAAGGGCATGACGAACTTGAAAAAACGAAAAATACTCAGGATTTGAAATCTGCCATGCAAATAAGCTACGCATATATGGGAATAGGAAGTATTTTTTACATAGTTTGTATTTTAAGTTTCGGACTAGTTAAATCTTCGATCCCTGACAATCAAAATTACCAAAAAAGATTAAATCCAATCACATCATATTTTATTACATTATTTAGAATTAACAACTGAATAACATTAAATTCTGTTTGTCATTTAAATTTTAATAAATGAAAAATTTCCTAAATATTCATATTTAGTTTTTATTCCCTAAATATCTCCTAAAGATCAAAGTGGTCAAATTACGTTTTATCAAAAGAGTCAATGAAACTTATATCCTTATTTATAACTTTGTTTACTTGTTTATTAAATATATATATACATATATATATATATATCTATATATATATAATAAATAAATATTAAAAATTGAACTTTTTTTATTGCAAAACGTTTTTGAATTTTTGGCAAAATATAATATTCTTAAAATATCTTCCTTTTTTGCAAAACTTTTATTTCTATTTTTTTAAAGAAACCTTTATACTTAAAAAAAAGATTTAGGAAGACCTTCCTGAACATATATGATATCTTCATAGATTCGTAAAAACTTTTTTTTTTTAATTAAGGAATGCGTCATAAACTAGACTTCTTGACATAACTTGTGTGTATATTTAGAAAAGTATTCTTAAATGTATATTGCATTTTCCTGAATTTGAATATTTAAATATGTATAATATCTTTATAAATTATAGATTTCAAATTCATTAAAATCTTCCTAAAACTTTAGGAAGATGTCATACATATTCAAAAATATCTTATTAAATATACATAAAATTCAAATTCAGTAAGGTATTCATAAATATATATTCAAGAATGTATTTTTAAAAACACAATTATTTAAGTTTTTCTAAATTTTATGAAGATATTATACATATTTATCAACATCTTCCTAATTTTTAAGAAAATAGTATACTTATTCAGTATTTTCTTAAATATGCATATAAGTCAAATTTTAATAGATCTTATAGACATTCATGAAGGTTTTCCTATACTCTTTTAAATAAAAAAATCGTTCCTAAAAAGTATTTGAATTTTTTTATATATATATATATATATATATATATATATATATATATATATATTCCAAAAAAAAAATTAAAACAAAAGTTTTGATTTTTTTTAAATTCTGAGCTTTTATTTAAATTCATTTATATAATATATTTATCAAAACTAATATAATTGCTATTTTACATATTTAATTAAACCTATTTTGGTCACTTTGACCTTTGTGGACTAAGAAGAGAACGAAAACATGTTTTGATTTAGCAATAGGACCCACAAATAATAGAAATGCACACAAAGTAAGGAATAAGAGATAGGTTAGAACACCAACGGCGAAAGCACTCTGCTGGGCCGACACTGACACTGAGAGACGAAAGCTAGGGGAGCGAATGAGATTAGATACCCCAGTAGTCCTAGCCGTAAACGATGGATACTAGGCGCTGTGCGTATCGACCCGTGCAGTGCTGTAGACATGGAGCATCGTACGAAACATGCCAATCCATGCAATAACGCATAAGACATAAGTACAAACACAATGTATTCAAATTCAGAGTTTGTACAGGGAGCGACAATAACAATGGGTATGAGACATAAGGTAGGAATGGGTCTGCGCAAGCCCGAGTATGTCGTCAATACTACCTAAAACCCCTGTATAGCCTCAGGCATATCGGTGTCCTAAATATGAAAAGTACATGTATTAAAACGTTACGTGCGAAATAATACAGGGGACACAAGGCATAATCGCCAAAAAGTGCAAAAGTCCGGGAGCACCCTATAATATCCTGCTTCTCCAGACGTGGAAAGCAGCAAAGCCTGGCACTTGGGTTTTTACTCATACCAGCACCCTCTAAGTCTGATAGTGGCTTCCTGCAGAAGCAGCATGCAGCACGGGAACTCGATAGTGGCTAGCTTCCGAGCGGCAAAATGTGAAATCCCAACAAGTACCGGTAGTGGCTGTTAGGGGTTTTTGTGCGTACAAACGATCCGTGCTCAGTTCTACGGAATGATAGGGAGAAGGAGACATCTCGTTGTAGTGTACTCTCGCCTTGATAGTTGATGAACCCGGGGGGTCTTGCTCTTAGGAGACTGCCATCTAGATATGAGCCAGTATATGTCGTCGGTGCGTTAGTAATGTTGGGGTCAAAAAACGGTTACGACGAAATTACCACCCGAAAATCCTCGGAGATCGTATTTCCGAAAGAGATAGTAAAAAGGAAGATGTAACTTTCGTAAAATATAACCAAACACGAAGTTTTTACGACGAAGTATCCTTGAAGATTCAAACCAAACTAACCAAGCTCGACCGTTGCGTAATTACCACGCATACACGCTGTCCGGTCGCTGCGTAGCAACCAAGTCCGAGCCAAAGCTCGGTCGCT